>NW_025964383.1:15015752-15608252 GCF_023055435.1 Haliotis rufescens
GAACCAATGAGTGCTTCAGGAAGTCTTACACATGTAGCACTTGGAACTCAGTCCAGCATCAGTTTCAAGTCTATCACCCCCCCACCCCACCCCTCCCGAAGGAAGTCCTACAAATGTTGCACTTGGCACTCAGTCCAGCATCAGTTTCACAACTTTCAACCCCCCCTCCCCCATCAGTTTCACAACTATCGACATCCCCCCTCCCCCCATCAGTTTCACAACTATCATCACAGACCTATATACAAGTCCATGCTATCACACGCCACCCCCCCCCCCCACACACACACACACACCCTCCTCCCACAAAGGAAGCCCCCAGCATGAGTTTCATGACAGTCACCTCCCCCTCCCTCACAACACACACACACACACACACCCTCCTCCCACAAAAGAAGCCCCCAGCATGAGTTTCATGACAGTCACCTCCCCCACAACACACACACACACACACACACACACACACTCCTCCCACAAAAGAAGCCCCCAGCATGAGTTTCATGACAGTCACCTCCCCCTCCCTCACAACACACACACACACACACACACACACACACACTCCTCCCACAAAAGAAGCCCCCAGCATGAGTTTCATGACAGTCACCTCCCCCACAACACACACACACACACACACACACACACACACACACACACACACACACACACACACACACACACACACACACACACACACACACACACACACACACACACACACTCCTCCCACAAAAGAAGCCCCCAGCATGAGTTTCATGACAGTCACCTCCCCCTCCCTCACAACACACACAGAAACAATCCCACTTCCCTCACACTCACACATAACCCCCCCTCACATTTACCAGTATTCAGTGTCAAGCCTGAGTCAATGGGTCCTTGTCAGGACCCTGATATTACTTGTTAAGATTTAGTGGGTCAAATACCATAGAAGAACACCTGAAGGACTCCCCTTAATTAGACCACTGTTTACTATGTAACATCTTAGGCTTTGACTATTTTATTTGGCTGTCTGGGATTCTTATCAAAACAACTTCCTTTAGTCATCTATTTTTAAACATAAGTAAGTGTGAAACGGAAATGTTTTTATAAGGACGGACATCAAATTATTTTTCATCCACCGTACATAAAACTGCCTTTCACCAGCATCCTCAATTACTTAACTCAAAGGAGAATTTTCTCTCTTAGAATATGTTTATGATTTGTTTGTCTGTTTACTTTTTAACGCCGCACTCAGCAATATTCCAGCTATATGACGGTGGTCTGTAAATTATCAAGTTTGGACCACACAATCCAGTGATTGACATAAGCATCGATCTACACATTTGGGATTCGATGACATGCATTAACCAAGTCAGCGAGCTCAGACCACACAATCCTGTTAGTCGCCTCTAATTTTTACAATAAGCATAGTTGCCTTTTAAGCAAAAGGGAAGCATGTGTTGCTGAAAGCCTATTCTAACCTCGGACTTCACAGGGTAATATTTTATGAAGGATCCTAGACTTTGTAAAATGATGATTGAATATAAGCTGCAACATAAAACAAATAAAACCAAGGGTCAGGTGGGTTAGAAATTTAGCCAAGCAAATACTGGTAGTCTCTTGCATTGGCCATGAAACAAAGTTATCCCGAAACCACCAAATCAACAATACTTAAAATTAAGTCTAGAATGTCTCACTTTAACATGTTTAAGAAAATGAAGAGATTCTCTGGGCTCCTTTCCATTATCTATTAAAAGAAAACACAAAAATCTTCAACCATTTCTATTTCAGAGATTAAATGTTGGTCTGAAACTGTGGGTACGGAGCCTGGCGACACATGTGGTTAAAGAGTACTCCAGTGCTCCAGCTGCTGGCAAAGCATCATGATAATCCACCAGATATTATTTCCATCTCATCTACCGATCACATCAATTCCACAACTTATGTCCGATTGCCACATATTTCAATTCTGTCAAAGTAAGTCTGTGAAAGTCATCAAGGATAAGTCGGCTAACATCCTCTATTATCTTTATTACTTGACAACAATGAAGGGTTGTCTCAGCGTATAGAGGCCATTAACAACAAGCTTGGCTCGAGGACAATCAACAACGATACATGCGCATTACCCAGATAAATTCATGTTTTAACCAGCCACCAATCGCCCTCTACATCTGCTGTGACAGGTATACAAGCTGTGTATACAAAGAAACATCCCATTGAAGTTCTTGCAAATATTGCTGATAAATGCAGGTATTAAAAAGAAAATAGAAAAACGAGTTGATCGTAAACACCGATCGAGAATATGGGGAAACCCCGGAAAGTAGTTCCGGCAAAAGTTCCCATGATCAATTTCACATCGTGTGAACTTTTTTGTCCGTTCACAGGTGTGTGAACTCCAAATATCAGATCACATGACTACCCCTTCAGCCAATCAGCAAGAAAGAAACAGTGTAAACATATTACATAGAAATATACACATGGGTATACGGACATGTTGTCCAGTTTTATCAACAATATTTAGACTGCTAACCCTAGACCTACACAAGCCTCTAAGGCAATTATTATTAGTTTCAACCATAATTCCCAGATTATATAATAATAAAAACAAGGTGTCCCCATAAACAACTGACATCCTGAGAGTACTGTCCCCATAGACTTGCCTATTCAAAGGTTAGAATTACTACACATCCATGGACTTATTCAGTACAGACTTGAAGCAAGGCTATGCTAGCCCCAACAGCAATGGTTTGATATAGCAGTTTTAACATTGGTATACATGGTATATTGGCATTTCCATATACACATATACCCACTATGACATACTTGGATAGGTACAAGAGGGCTAGTGTCTCATAAGACTATGTACTGAAATAAATATATCCAAGAGCTCCCAAGCAAGTGTATAATGCTTTGCCAAATATAGAATTTTCCTGAAAAAGAAGAATTCAAACAAAATGTAAACCAACTTTCATTTCAGAGGCAATATGTTAGCACCATATTCGCCATAATAAGTGACCCAGGGGCATGGAAAATTGACAATGTGGGTACAAAAATCAGGCACAAGTTAAATTTGTTGTAGAAACTTGGTTCCAACATTGGTGACACCAAACTTTGTTTGATAACAGTAATATATTGATGTAAAATAAACAAACAAACAAAACAGTACCTTACCATGCGAATGTATTACTAGAGCAGGGTGCTTAATATGGCGAATACAGCTGCTACCATTGGTATAAAATCACCTACCTTACACAGTCTTCCATCTTGAAGTAAATATCAAGGTGCTGTCAGGAGGCTGTGTCAGGAGGCTGTGTCAGGAGGCTGTGTCAGGAGGCTGTCAGGAGGCTTTGTCAGGAGGCTGTGTGGAGAGGTGATGTCAGTGGCTGCACAGCCATGTTGGTCTGGGTCTGCAACAATGTCCAACACAATGAACACAACTAATTGACAGCCAAAGGAAGAAAGATAAACCATAATTACTATGCAAATCTTAACGCCCTGATAAGATAGAAAGAAACTATACAAATTGAATTTAATGGAAATTTATAAATAAGGTGTTAATATGGGAGTTTTCCTCGTTCAGGATACTAGAAAAATTACAGTACTGACACCATGGATACAATCAACTGCAAACACGAATGACTAGTGCGGACAACGTTATTAACTTTAAGGTTACTTGTTTAGAAAAAAGAAGAGATTTTAAAGATAAAAAAGATGAGACAATGAACTGTTTCCTTGGGAGTGGGAGCCAGGGGGGAGAGGGCCGTGGTTGGGTGACATCGGGTCAGCAGGCCTGTACAGCAGCAATGGAATAAAGACAAAGAACTTGGTCAATAAATGGAGCATAATGAATGAATACTCATAATAAAGGAATTGTTTTTGTCAGAAATACGGTAGTTGAATACTTAGGTTTGTTTACACTGTTTGGGCATGGTCAGTGTGTGAAGGTCCGCACTTATAATACATACAAGAATACAGGAAGCACAGGGCCTGCTTCCGCGCCACAAAAACAATTGGAACACGCACCAGAGGGCGGCAAATACAGGAGACAATGTCTTGGAGGCCTGCGAAAGGCCAAGGCATGTGACATGATTTCCATCATGCTTCCTCCCTACTGGACAGAATGGCAGCTACATGCAAGAAATACAAACTGTTAAGTAAAATATACGAAGGAACTTACAGCTGTCCCTGACCAGCGATGGAGATTTGACCAGACAGAACCAGCATGTTGGTGATGCTGGGCACAAGAAATGTGCATGTGACCAGCTCATAGAGGCCGTTTGTGATATCGCCTGCGATTGGTGCTTGCTGCTTCCGGTTACGGAAAGGCAGGTGATCGGTTAGACTTGCTCCAAGTCTCTACTGAATGATAAGTACATTATAATGGATTATAATGGACTTGTCTACAACAAGGCCAGTCTTTCAGGGGGACAATGTGCTCTTGTTATTGATGTATTTAAGGAATTACAATTGGAACTAATAACAATATTCTAAGAGACTTGTGCAAGTGCAGTAGTCAGTGAAATGGAGACCATGAGCTGGGTGGACGCCCACATGGGGTGGGTTTGTGTGAAAAGTGGAAACGAGGAGAAAAGAGTTGACCTATGAGGAAGAAGATCTAATTGAGACATTGGCTGCTTGTACTAGTCTAGACTTAATGCCGAGTGCCAGGCAAGGTAACAACAAGCACCATCCTTTACCGTCCCACCAGGGGATTGAAGCACCGACCTTGCTCTCTCCCAGTCTTATAAGCGCATGTGTGAGTGAATGAAAGTTGAACACTGTAGTTAGCAATATTCCAGCATCACCACGCCAGTAAATAAACAAATCTTGGGCATGGTATAGAGACATGGTATATGGACATGGTATATGGACATGGGTTATGGATAAGGTAAAAGGACATGGTATATGGACATGGTATATGTACATGGTATAGGGACAAGGTATATGGACATGTACTGCTGAAAACACTTCAGATGTTGGTATCATACTTTGTCAGGAACAACAGCACTCGTCTCTCCTACAGACACTGAAGAAGAAACAACTGAAATCTCCCAAGCAAGTCTACCAAGCTATGGAAAAACTCTTGATTTCTCCTGAAAATGAAGAGATTCTCTGGAATACTTTGTATCATATGTTGCCATGGTTGCAAGACAATTGAAACAAAAACATAAACATAGAACTAAATGTTAGCTGTAGTAAGCACCCCGGGAGCTTGGCAAATTGACAAAGTGTGGCGCTTATTGAAACCAACCATGAGTTAAATCTGTTGTCAGAGACGCAACGGTGCCCGAAACCTGATAAATGGATTTTCCAAAAATTACTTTGGATCACTTAAAAGAGATAGCTAACCCATGCCCTACCACACAGCTAACCCTAATGATTGTAAAGGGTACCTAACCCTAATGATTGTAAAGGGGTACCTAACCCTAATGATTGTAAAGGGTTATCTAACCCTAATGATCGTAAAGATAGCTAACCCATGCCCTACCACACAGCTAACCCTAATGATTGTATAGGGGTGCTTGACGGAAACTGGGTACCTAACCCAAATGATTATAAAGGGGTACCTAACCCTAATGATTGTAAAGGGTTAACTAACCCTAATGATTGTAAAAGGGTACCTAACCCTAATGATTGTAAAGGGGCGATTGATGGGAACCAGGTACCTAACCCTAATGATTGTAAAGGGTACCTAACCCTAATGATTGTAAAGGGGTACCTAACCCTAATGATTGTAAAGGGGCGATTGATGGGAACCAGGTACCTAACCCTAATGATTGTAAAGGGGTACCTAACCCTAATGATTATAAAGGGGTACCTAACCCTAATGATTGTAAAGGGTTATCTAACCCTAATGATCGTAAAGATAGCTAACCCATGCCCTACCACACAGCTAACCCTAATGATTGTATAGGGGTGCTTGACGGAAACTGGGTACCTAACCCTAATGATTATAAAGGGGTACCTAACCCTAATAATTGTAAAGGGTTATCTAACCCTAATGATCGTAAAGGGGTACCTAACCCTAATGATCGTAAAGGGGTACCTAACCCTAATGATTGTAAAGGGTTAACTAACCCTAATGATCGTAAAGGGGTACCTAACCCTAATGATTGTAAAGGGGTGCCTAACCAATGATCGAAAAGGGATGCTTGATCAGAAAGAGTTGCTGGTAACCTTCCCTAACACAAACACCACCACAACTTGTCCTAATGACTGAAAGAGGAACACAAAAGCTGTGAGGGTGCCACAATCAGCGGCCTTAGCCAGTTAGCGCTAATTAAACCTGGCCCAGTAAACTGCATTGTTGACAATAACAGTTATTCCTTCACCATTGCTGTAATATACACACACAAAAAAGGACCAGTCACGTAAATCAGTATTCTACCACAAGTCTGCAACAAAAGCCTGTACAACTTTCCAATTTGAAGTTCCCAAATTTGGAACAATAGTACAATTCCTTTCCCAATTTGACTGCCGAGGGAACAAACGGAACATTGTTTGGAATTCCAGATAAATACCTGCCATTAATAGAGTGGGGTGCTTAATACCGCAAATACAGTATACCACATAAAAAATATTATTGAGTAAAATGAGACTGAAGTTTAAAATCTCCTACCTTTCACAATGTTCCATAAAGAAGAAAATATCAGGGACTGTGGTAAGGAGATTGTGTCGGCACCGCACAGCCATCTTGTGTCTGCAAAAATGTCCAACACAATGAGCACAAGTGATTCACAGCCAAAACAAGTTCAAACATAATTACTCCACAACTCTTAATGCTCTGATACCTTGGTAAGCACCAAAAACATCAATTTCTTGGAAATTTAGATAGATGGCATAATGAATGCATATGACTGAAACAGCGAAGGAATCTGGGTCAGTATCTCTGTATTCGTAACAACATGCCTGACAAAACTTGTATTGTCATCAAGTTTGCAACGTGACTTGGCGCAACAGATACAACATACAACTCATCGACTATTATAGGCATAGTTACAATAAAGTGTCTTTGTACCTACTTAGTGCTCTCTGTTATTTATGTCAACACTAGTCTAGATGACATGAGCCCCTTTTACAATAGTCATTGATAAACAGAATGGTGACCAGGATCAATATTAACTTTCAAAAAACATGAGAACCATAAATCCTATCAATAAAATGTATTATCCATTATTCACAGTACAAGAATAGTTACAATACTTCAAGCAGCATGTACTTGGAAATGAGTTTAACAGGAACTCTACTTGAAATATCAAGTGTTTTACATGGAAATATACTACAGAATAATACTCCAAAATGATCAATTATGGATATCAAGAAATTAGACATGAATGACAATAAATGGATTTTGAGTGAAAAGCATTACATTATAACTTTACTGTTCAATTGAAGCACCCTGCAAATCACTATTTAAACAAGACAATCAGAGTTGTCTCCCATACACCCAGGACAGATTTTATGACAAGACTAAGGGAGGTTGAATTGATATACCTGATGATATGGAGGGGATAACTGACACCAAGTCTACAACAACCAGGGAGGTAGTTTATATTCTGATTCTACAAGCTTCAATATCTACAAGATCTGGTACTGGGGAAAGTCTAGGTTACCTTACCTACATCATGACTTATATTGCGGCCTTATTTTGACCATAAATTGTAATACAAACCAGAAAACAGCAAAGGGATTTGGGTCAGTATATTTGTATTCATAAGAACAAGGCTGACAAAGCTGCATCAGCCAATGAGGTAAACGCATTTGGTCATGAGGTGACGCTAAGTTGCTTGAACCTGGAAGAATGACACAGATGTTCCCCTTAGCCCATTGCTGAGACAAGTGATACATGCTTAAAGAATTACTGTCGGCAAGATTTCCAGCAATGAGACACCAGTATCAGTTTGAATGTGGGGCTTTGAACAAATACATTTCCTACAGAAAAAAAGTACTATGCATAACAAATACTTATTATAAAGGGACATGTTTTTGTGGGAAATACGGTAGTTGAATACTTGATTTGTTTACACTGAGGGGTGTGGTAAATGGTGCATGTTGATTACTGATAACATAGAGCAGTTCTTCTGTGGGATGAAATACGGTAGTTGAATACTTGATTTGTTTACACTGAGGGGTGTGGTAAATGGTGCATGTTGATTAATGATAACAAAGAGCAGTTCTTCTGTGGGATGAAATACGGTAGTTGAATACTTGATTTGTTTACACTGAGGGGTGTGGTAAATGGTGCATGTTGATTAATGATAACATAGAGCAGTTCTTCTGTTGGATGAAATACGGTACAGATACTGTTCTAGGGCGTGGTCAGTGTGTCGAGTTAAGCATTTGTCATACAAACATACATACATACATACAAGAATACAGGGAGCACGCTGCCTGCTTCTTCGCCACGAAAACACTTGCAATGTGCACCAGAGAGCGGCAAAAACGGGTGACAATTTCTGTGAAGAAAATTCCGAACTTGCAAATAGCCAAGGGGATTTGGAACGTGCTTCGTCCCTGGTTGATAGAATGGCCGCTCTTTGCGATAAACAAAAGATGTGGAGTGAAATATATGAATGAAGTTACCTTCAGATGCATGTGCATAACTGTCCTCTCCGTCGATGGAGATGCGACAAGACCGAGCGAGCACGCTTGGGTGTGGCGATGCCAGCCAGCGACATTCAGCTCCGTGCTCCGCCATGGCCAGCCGATGGAGGAAGGAAATGACGGCCTTTGGCATTAGTGATCTCGCTTGTGATTGGTGCTTTGCCGTTTCCTTCCGGGTGGCTTGGTGCCGGCTGTCTAAACTGCGTTTTTTGGTGGTGGGTGCAATGCCCAGATGCTCTCGGTGCTTTGACCGGTTGCTTTTCCGTGTGGCTTGGTGCCGGCTGTTCAAACTGCGCTTTTTGGCGTTCGGCGCTGTCGGTGTAGCCGGTGTAGTCACGTGGTGGGATTTGTGTGAAAAGTAGAAAGAAGTAGAAAAAATGGAACTACATGTACGATGAATAAAAGCTATTTCCTATATTGAAAAAATAAAGTATACTATTATGCAATCATTGTTTACAGGAAACAGAAAAGTGTATACAACTGTATGAAACCTGCAGACCAGGTGGAAAGTGGAAAGAGAGTTAAAACTGCATTGAAGGACAACAGGAAATCGCAAGAAAGACAAGAAACAAATTATGCCACATATTGAAGTAAAATGAACACTTCAAAATTATATGATTTAAAAAAAAAAATGTTGTGAAATTTTCTTTAAAAAAAATGATGAAATGAAATATAAGAGAAGTTAATTCACAATATTGTGTTTGAAAGCAAAGCGAAGCCGAAACTGTGGGTAAAATATTACACTTGAAAATTTTATCTGATTGCAAAATTTGAAAATTGTAGAGAAATTTTCTGAAAAAATTGTGTAGTAATGTAAGACAATATAAGACAATATTGAAAGCAAAGCCGGAATTCTGGGTGAAAGCGAGCAAAAGCGGATAATCGATCCAAAAGAACGGAAAGGGAGAAAAGCGATTTGTCGTAATCATAAGCGAAAGCGGGTTAAAAGCGGGTTAAAAGCGGGGAAGAAGCGAGGTAAAAGCGGGCCCGGATAATCGATCCAAAAGAACGGAAAGGGAGAAAAGTGATTTGTCGTAATCATAAGCGAAAGCGGAAGAATAGCGGGTTAAAAGCGGGGAAGAAGCGGGGTAAAAGCGGGGCCCGGATAATCGAAGCGAAAGGAGGGAAAGGGAGAAAAGCGATTAATCGGCCAGTGAAAAGGGAGGGGTTCGATTGGCCAGGGTTGAGGGGTGAGAGTTGAGTTGGGGGTTCATGTAACTGGTAAGAAGTTCTTGAAAAAAAGAGTTCCTGCTGGAAAGGGGGTTTGAACCCGCTCGGGGTGCCCCTAGGCCAAAGCGAGCAGTGCCAAGAGACCGCGGACTGAAACTGGAGACACAGGAACTTCCGAAAGGACCCAAAAGTAGCCCGAGGTGGATTTGCAGACGGGTGTGAATTGTCTGGAAAACACCGTTTCTATTAATAAACGTTCGGATATAGCGCGATATGAATGAGATGACTGGCGGCCACAATAGCGCTGTGAAATAATACATTCTAGCCCATGCGCGTACAGGATCGATTGTCTGGCCGTGGTCTAATTTATTTGGAGGTGATAAGCTCGCAACATCTCCCGTTAACCACCAGTGCAGGTTTCCTTCCTGGGGCCTAAAACTGAAGACCAGACGTACTTTGCACGTTGCATGATGTTTCAAGTTTTGTAAATACGCAAAAGATGTCTAAACCACAAAAATGGGATACTATTGATTAATTCGAAAACGGAAAGAGCGACACTATTTGTTGGGTATGAATAATATTTGTGGAATATTGTATGTTATATTTATATAGATATAACCATTCCTCAGCGCACTTTTTGAACTATAAATAAATAATTGCTTGTCATGAATCTTTGACTCGAACGATTAATATGTTTAACTACGAAGATAGTGAACAGTGATATGGAAAGTGTCACTTAGTATAGGCTGCGCTTTAAATAATCGATAGCCAGCCCTATGTGGGTCAGTGAAGTCATTCTACTTCATGAACTTGTTTTAATGAAAGAGGTGACTAAAACTCATACAGTATGCGGCGGGGAGGCTGAATGGCCGTTTTGCACTGGATAATGTTGCACAATGTTGGACATAATATACATGGTATCATAGCTGGTAAAGTTTCATTCAATATCAGATCATTGTCAGCTAGGAAAGTCATGTGTATCGCCCGGAACATCAATACACACACCCTCCCCTCCCCTCCCCTCCCCTCCCCCCCCCCCCCCCCCCCCCCCTCGCACGCACGCACGCACGCACGCACGCACGCACGCACGCACGCACGCACGCATTTTGTCATCTACCCTTATCCCCGCCCCCATGCAATAATGGTATAACAGCTTTTGCTATTATATATCTCTTAAGGATATTTATATCTATAATTTGGTATTAAAGGATCTTTAAACAGCCTCTGTTGTCTGAGCTTACAGCGTGAAGATACGGGGTAGAATAGGTCTTCAGCAACCCATGCTTGCCGCAAAAGGCGACTATGCTTGTCATAAGAGGCGACTAATGGGATCGGGTGGTCAGGCTCGCTCGCTGACTTGGTTGATGCATGTCATTGATGTCAATTGCGTGGATCGATGCTCATGATGTCAATCACTGGATTGTCTGGTCCAGACTCGATTATTTACAGACAGACAGACAGACAGACAGACCGACCGACCGACCGACCGACCGACCGACCGACCGACCGACTGACCAACCAACCAACCAACCAAAACCAACCAACCAACTTGTCGTAAGAAGGGTTGTTGATATGACTGAGTGAAGCGGCAGAGAAATATCGTAAAAAACAGCCGTTTTCGGCCCCCCATCGCCCTGGGCTTGACGTGAGAAGGGTTGTTGATGTGACTAAACTGAGTGAAGCGGCAGAAAAATATCTGAAAAAATAGCTGTTCACAGAAACCAAGTTTGATAGTGCGGCCTCATGCCCAGGCATCAATGGCACTGATTCAGAATATTCACGATAGACATGTCAAACGAATGTATGCTAGAGTGGAAAGTAAACGGTTGGATGAAATGTGGGAGGATAACAAAAGAGAGTTCTGGAAGAAGATTAGTGAGATTGGGGTAGGAGGTGGGGGAGAGACGAAAACAGATCCCCGTGAGAGCCTGGTGACACGTGTGAACTACTCTCTTTGAAGTAACTAGAGCAGTTGATAGAAGCCACTGTGGCAAGGCTCCTGGTGTTGATGGTATCCAGATGGAATGTCTTAAATCACAAAATGTTGTTTAGGCTTTGCACATTATTTTTAATATCCGTTTTAACACAGGGAAATACCTGGATACCAAAGTGTTCTACTTTAGATCCTTGGGATTTTATCGTATAGAGGTTTGATCCTCCCCTATTCTATGTACAAATGATATTGGAATATTTTAAATAACCGTCTGCAATCTTGGGCTGAAAGTACAGGAGCTCTAAATGGTGCACAAAATTGATTCCGGAAGCGTAGATCAACTACGGATCATATTCTCCCTGTTTGTTCTTTTATTGAAAAAACAAGAAATGGTATTAAAAAGACACTTCTTTCTGCTTTTATTGACTTTCATAAAGCGTATGATAGCATTAACAGAGCTGTGCTGTGCTGTGCTGTGCTGTGCTGTGCTGTGCTGTGCTGTGGGAGAAATTATGTAACATTGTTTCTTACACTTCAATCTTTATCTTCAAATGTGAAATGCAGTGTACTATAAATGGTATGCTTATGGTATGCTTATGGTATGCTTATGGTAGGCTTACACCCTGGTTACAAAACTGGTTTTGGTATTTGTTTTTATCCCTATTGCAGCCTTAGCATATGATGACGATTTTGCTTGCAGAATCGGCAGATGATATGAATCGTCTATCAATTGAACAGTGTGTAGACAATAGTATCCTTATTGATAATGACAAATCGATTATGGTACACTTTCACCATCATGCTTTGAGATTTTTGTGAGTGGTAAAATACGCTGTTAATGATGATATGGGATTGATTCCAATTGTTAGAAAGTGGATGTGTTAGACAGTTTTGTCGTTTTACTCATGTAAAATGTCCTTTAGATTAAAGATTAAACTGGAAATTTCGCGTGAGGGCAAAGTCATGAACGAATGGGGTGTGAATATTTCTGAGAATGTAAGCGTGAAAAGCGTCGTTGTACGTATGCATGATGTCTGCATTGGAAAGTATGTGTCTGATTGGAATGAACTGTTATGCAAGCTTGGAGGGAGAACGGCTGGTAATAAATTACGTACGTATGGAATGTTGTATGGGTGTGAAAGTTATGTAAGTATGTATATGCCTCTGCCAGGCACTGATCCTCAAACGTTAGAAACAGGCAGATATACGAATATGAAAGTGAACGAAAGAGTGTGTTTTCAGTGTGAGGAAAGTATTGAGGATGAATGTCATGTATTGCTGGATTGCCCTGTGTACGACGATCTGCATGAAAGTTTCTACAAAGGTCAGTTTTAGCTATCCAAACTTCCTAGAGTAACGTAATACTGATAAACTTATTTACTTTTTTAATATTATGTAGACTTTACAGCCAAAACCGTCTTGTTAATCCTCTACACAGAGGAAAATGGCTGATGGGTAGTATAGTTTATATACCCCTTTTACACTAATATATTTATACTGTGATATATTCCAAATATCCCATAACCCTTAACGGGTGGCTCATTGTATGTCCTGTTATATGTATCTATGTAAATATTTTTGTGAGGTGAGATTTAAATAAATATTCTGCCTGCCTGCCTGCCTGCCTGCCTGCCTGCCTGTCTGTCAAAAGACAATACTAAAAAGGCTAAAGGCTAAATGTTGAAATGTAGATATAGTACATGTACATAAATTCGGTTTTGCACCCCTCGCCTTGCCTGACAGCCTCAACATTACCATTTGTTCAATAAAAACAAAACATTCACGGTATGTGTGCATATATAGGCCTACGTATAACTGATAAAAGTAACCCTAAACTATAAAATTAATTATACAGAATTATACAAAAAAAACCCAAAGGTATCTGGCAATTCTATATACCATTACAGACCTATACCAGACAGTAATTAATTGTTCAGACCTATACAAGACAGTAATTATTTCTTCAGAATATAATATCATGCAAAGTTCTTTTTAGAAAAAAAGGAAGCTCTTCTTTGGAAAGGAATACTGGTGGAGCTCTGAGGAAATGCATTCTATTTTTCCATCACAGCTGTAAATATCTGGATCTATGTATGAATGGGTAAATCCTGGATTCAAGAAATGTCTTTATTACAAAGGTTTGTTGGTAGACAAGTTTCAACTGTAAGAGTGGCCTTGTAGACTCCCCAACAACAAATAATTTTAATGATTTTAATTCTGAATCAAATTTAAATATGTTTTGCAGTCACACTATTATAGTCATTGGGTCATTCTCTTTGATTTTGAACACTTTCAATAACATAGCATGCTTTGGACACAGCGCTCCAAGAATGGGAAACGTACACCATTTCGTCAGGCGGGCGCAGACAGGTGTTGTAATTGGTGCACTCGTCATAACAATTGTTTACAGAGAAGATAGAACTAACATGAATTTACCATATGTAAACATACAGTGAGTACTCCATGGAAACGTATTTGAATCAAATGATACTGGAAAACCAAATGGCAAGTAATGAACAGATTTTTTTCCCTGTTACCTTTAAATAAAATATGGTTACTTTTAATTAGAATCTCGTTACGACATGACCAATTCTTCCTGATTGACTATCTTACCAATTTTGAACCTAAAACTGCTTATTTTTATGGCGTACCCAAAGTACTTAAAAGTAAATGTATTTATTCAAAAGGAAATTAATGATAAAAATTGTGAAGTTAATTCTATTGAAAATACCGAAGATTTACCATTTAGACCAATTGTGGGAGGACCCGAGAGCTGTACTCAGCATTTTAGCAATTTCATAGATATTATTCTTAAGCCTTTATGTAAACAGGTAAAAAGTTTTCTCAGAGATGGCATTGATTTTTTATGTAAATTACCTACTGAGGTACCGGAAGGATCTATGTTAGTTAGTTTTGATGTTGTTAGTTTGTATAGTAATATTGAAACTGAGCTCGGACTGGAAGCTATCAGATACTGGCTGAAAGAATACCGCCATGAAAAATCAGATAGATTTTCGGATGAGTTTATCATTGATGCATTGAAGATGGTTATTACCAATAACATGTTTTATTTTGATGGATCTTATTATTCACAAAAGAAAGGAGTAGCCATGGCTACTAAGGTAGCCCCTACTTATGCAACCCTTGTGTTGGGATTTTTAGAGAATATGTTTTATGATAAGGTGAGAGATACTCTTGGTGAATCTATGAAAGAACAAATTGAATATTCATGGAAAAGGTTTTTAGACGACTGATTTATCATATTAAAAACCAGTGAAAGTCAACTTACAGCTGTTCATGAAATTTTAAATTCACTTAATGCGTCACTCAATTTCGCAACGGAAAAAAGCGAATCCAATTTAATCTTTCTCGATGTAAGAATCAATTTAATATCTGGGAGATTTGTACAAACTGATATCTTTTATAAAGATACTGATACGCACCAATGTTTGGATTTTGGATCATGTCACCTGTATCATACAAAACGAAATATCACTTACTGTCTCACAAGACGTATTTGTACCATTGTTTCCGCGAATGATGTTAAAACTACTCGCCTTGCTGAACTTAAGAGTTTCCTACTGCATCAAAATTATCCCACAAAGCTAATTGAAGATAGCATACAGGAGGCGATAAGTATTAAGCAACTAAAACGGGGAGAAAAGAAAAGAAGAATGAATCTTCACCGTTCACAAATAAAGCAGCCACACAACCGCACGATTCCACTCAGTGAACATTTAGAAGCATGTGGATACGGCAACTTTTTAGTTTTCCCGCTTTATAAGCTAAATTTTGACCATGAACCTACATTGTTTCAAAAAGAGCAACATTTTAATCATAAATACGCGCCTAAGTTTAATGTAAAGGCGTAAGTTGTTTGTCCATTGTCACCTTGGTATTGTGACGTCATAGTTTTCCTAAATGTTATGATGTCACGTAACTATATGTTACTACTTCATGTTCGTTATTCAGTTATTGCCTGATGAGACTCGTACGTGGTACGAGTTGAAAGCGCTAGCCTATTAAAACTGTGTTCAATCGTGTCAGTGTAAAATTTGAGTTGATTAAATATGTAAGTAATTTTGGGAGTCATGCGTTACCCTGCACTATAGCCGAGTTAGCGCTATATTTAGGGGCGCAATAGCGAGGGAACACTGTATTTCTGATTCTCACTTCTGTGGATGTAACATTTTACCGAATAAGTCGCCTCTTACAACTTTTCAACACCACACTTAGTAATATTCCAGATATATGACGGCCATCTGTAAATAATCGAATCTTGATCAGACAATCCAGTGATCGACTCTATGATCATTGATCCAATCAACCAACTCAATGAGCCTGACCCCCAGATCCCTTCAGGCAAGCATGGGTGACTGGGGACCTATATTCTTACATGAACCCCCCACGGATTACTGGTAGTTTTACATTGATATAAATCAAAATGTAGATATTTATGTAGCTTACACACACAATATCAAAACACAAACACACCCGTAATGGACAGTTTCAAGATTTTGTTCAAATGCATACAGTGTTACACGGGTTATCAATGCATAGTTTTATCTGATATTGACACAGTTAGCCACTGTGGGCCATGCCATGTTCTTACATGCCAGGTGCAGGCATTGCAAGGGGCAGATAGTGTTGAAACCAAAGTGATGCTGGTGCATGACATTCACGTGTCAAACAGACATCACATTCCACTGACCATATCCTGGTCTCATCACTGGCAGCCAAGGATGCAGATAGCATACAGTAGTATAGGGAATGGGGGTTCTAGGAATATTTCCTAAGAAGCCATCATGCTATCATTGGGGTAAGTATGTATAAGATACACTAATTCTCACGGTAGATATAGCCTTTGCAGTGATATTGTTGTGGGAATGCACTGTGTTCGACTTGCCTTGAAATGGCATAGAATGGTCTCGTTTGGCGATCTACGAAGGACGCGTAATAATAGACTCACAATATTCGTACTTGGAATATTTCCTAAGAAGCCGTCATACTATCATCTGAGTAAGTATGTGTAAGATATACAAATTCTCTCGGGAGATATAGCCTATCCACTGATATCGCTGTTGTGTATGAACTGTGTATGACGTGCCATGAAATGGCATAGAATTGTCTCGTTTGGTGACTTACGAAAGACGCGTAATAATAGACACACATAATTCCAACTTGGAATATCTGCAAAGAAGCCATCATACTATTATTGGGGTAAGTCTGTATAAGATACAGTAATTCTCACGGGAGATACAGCCTTTCCAGTGATATCGCTGTTGTGTATGCGCTGTGTACAACGTGCCATGAAATGGCATAGAATTGTCTCGTTTGGTGACTTACGAAGGACGCGAAGGACGCGTAATACTAGACACACAATGTTCTAACTTGGAATATCTCCGAAGAAGCCATAATACTATCAATTGGGTAAGTATGATTAAGATATACAAATTATCACGGTAGATATAACCTTTCCAGTGATATCGCTGTTGTGTATGCGCTGTGTATGACGTGCCATGAAATGGCATAGAATTGTCTCGTTTGGTGACTTACGAAAGACGCGTAATAATAGACACACATAATTCCAACTTGGAATACCTACAAAGAAGCCATCATACTATTATTGGGGTAAGTATGTATAAGATACACTAATTCTCACGGGAGATACAGCCTTTCAAGTTATATCGCTGTTGTGTATGCGCTGTGTACAACGTGCCATGAAATGGCATAGAATTGTCTCGTTTGGTGACTTACGAAGGACGCGTAATACTAGACACACAATGTTCTCACTTGGAATATCTCCGAAGAAGCCATAATACTATCAATTGGGTAAGTATGATTAAGATATACAAATTATCACGGTAGATATAACCTTTCCAGTGATATCGCTGTTGTGTATGCGCTGTGTACGACGTGCCATGAAATGGCATAGAATTGTCTCGTTTGGTGACTTACGAATGACGCGTAATAATAGACACACAATATTCCAACTTGGAATACCTGCAAAGTAGCCATCATACAATTATTGGGGTAAGTATGTATAAGATACACTAATTCTCACGGGAGATAAAGCCTTTCCAGCTTTACTGCTGTTGTGTATGCGCTTTGTAAGACTTGTCTTGAAATGGCGTAGAATTGCCTCGTTTTGGTGATTTACGAACGAGCGGAATAAACCACAAAGACAGATACGTTTGATAGATTCGCAAAACTAAAGAGCAAACATATTTGTTGGATAGGAAGAATATTATTTTTTTAATATGGTATATTATATTTAGATATACTAAACCATTTCTCAACGCACTATTTTAACTATCAATAAAAAAAATGCTTTACAAGTCTTAAATGCTTGCAAAAATATACTTGCGGATTTTGAGCTATATCTTGAAAAGCGCCCATTTATTGCCCAATTAACAAATTAATGATAACTTCAGGGCTTAAATATAAAACCGACATGAAAATGTCATTTCACATGATGTGAAAATACTGAAACACTAGTGAAGTATGATCTGTGTTACAGAGAAGTACAAGGTTGGTTTTCACTACATGCGGTTGGAAGTTTCATATTGTTACTTACAGAAAAAATTCATCAGCTTCTAACCATGCAACATTGAAACAGGTTTTGTTGAACAGCCTTTCAGGTTTGCAACTTTTATTTATGGTAGAGGTGAATAAAACCAATATTGTATGGGCTCGGAAGCCGGAATGGCCGTTTTACTCGTTATGATGTTCAACATTGTTGAACATTACATACATGACATCATAGCCACCAAAGCTTCACACATTGTTAGATATTACAGCTGGATGTCCTGTATTAAATGCAATATTATGAAAGATCCCCATTGAGATCCCCATTTTATTTTTTCATACTCTTCAAAATAGTGTAATCTTGTTATATTAATTACGATGATGTTGTAACTTGTTGTGTAAGTGGATATGTGTGACTTTGAATGTCATGCAGCCTCGGGTGACAAGGATGGTAATAAACATTATCTTAAAACAAATATCTACAAAGTGTTCAAAGTAGGATCTAGGGATCATGTAGGAACTTTCTTTTGTCAAACACAAAGTGCATGAATTGGTAGATAATCTGCAGCTTACCGGGCGCAGCGTGTCAAACTCCCACACTGCAAAGACACTGAAGGAAGCGCCCCACAAATATACTAATATCTGCCATTCAAAGGCCCCCATGGACCTAAGAGCATCACACAGTCTTGTCGCAAATGTGTTCCTCAGTATCACCGATGACTGTTATTTAAATTTGGGTTAACCACATACGGTTACCATGTGCTCTATAGTTCGATTTTTATTTGTTTTTCCTTTTCCTTTCAATGAAACTGTCATTGCCCTATGATTGGTTTGATTTACAAATTATTTATGTCGAGTCTACTCTTGATGATGATAATATATTGCAAGTCTTTAACTTTTATTTGATATGTTAATTGTAGTGTCAGCTATGAGTAAACGCTTTGATTTTTCGTTCAATGGAGTTGCTATCTGTAATTTTATTTGAGTAGGCTAACACTGCCGCTGTGTGTCTGGACAGGTGCGAGTGATTTGACCTCGAGTGTAGTGTTGTGGATGACGTCAGGTCAAACAGCTGATCTTATGTTGTGGCCATATGATGGATGCACGCGGTTTCAGTTTCCAAATAATAATATTCTATAAGACAGAATTGATCTGAACTAGAACGTAGATTTAATATATCAAGATTGGGAAGACTAAATGAGTAAATGAGACGTTGATCACTTAACTAACATCCTTAGAACTTGGCGGGGTTTACTAATTTTGGTATGTTTACATGTGTTTTTCACATCAAGGCGTGATATTCCAAACACAATACTGAGCATATAGTTCAATGAGGAAATAGAGTGTTTTACAGAGAGAAAGATGTCAAAATGGATCTAAGGTTAAACAGCCTTTTTAATATTTTATCCATACACATCGCAAATGGTTGAAAAAGCAACACAAATAGTAACAGTAATTACACAAGATTTATACATAATAGATTTTGATGTTTGAAACAGTTTTCCTTTCTATATTTTCCCCTGCATTATCTTAATTATCAGATACTTAGATCAATGCCTTGTGATTAACCTACGTTTTAAGTGATATTTAATTAAAGTTGGGAGATAATGGAACCATGTTCGATCTTTCCTTCGCTCCTTCTTCTCTAAAACTATTTCAGTTAGAGAAATTAAGATTTACCCACTGGGATCTCAAATGAGTTATGGTGTCCTAAATTCCTTTTCAACAGCCACACGGCCTTTGCACACAACAGAGTGCATACTAGGTGAAATAGGGACAGGTTTTCTCAGACACTACTGAGGTTACATGAATGAAAGCTTGCATGCCCATATAAGAGATACTTGTCAAGACTGAGTTCGAAAGTTGGTACCATAAATTATTTTCCTAGAGAAGGGGCCTTTTGTGTGTATTAATTTCACATCACATTTCAATATTTGTTCTGATGAAGGGACCTTTTGTGTGTATTAATTTCACATGACATTTCAATATTTGTTCTGATGATGTAAAGCGACCTTAGTTCTTATTTCTTCTTGAGGCTTCATAGGACTGGATTTTTTTTGGTCACTGCTATGCGAACAAACCAAATTCATCTGTGCCCCTTGGTGTGGGATAGTGATAACTCTGTTTTCTTATTTATTTTATGTTCTTATTGAAAAAATAATGAATTTGTAAAAGAACAATCTTGCCTATAAGCAAGATGCAATCTTGTGTTTTATTTAGATTGTTTTTTAGTTTACATAGTAAATCAAGTTTAAATGTTCCCTCCGCGCTGTAGCTTGGCCAACGGAAAAAGGAGAAATATATAATTACTGAAAACGAGTTATATATAACGATGTTGCTAGTTTTATTTTCCTAATTCAATTTCATATTCTGCTTTCCCTTCTATGACAAATAATTCCATAAGTTTCATTAATCTACGATCACCATCTTTTTCAAACTTTTCCTTCTTTAAGAATGGGATGAAATGGGAAACTTGAAATAAACGTAATATTTTTTAAATGTACATGTGTATAATATGTACATGCATATGGAGGTGTAAATCTAACAAACAAACAATAATATGAATAATGCCCATAAGTAGGTCACTGGACGAGGCGATGCCTTATGTTGTTTAGTACTTCCGGTGACAAACAACGTCTCGCGGCAAACGCGACAGCAGTGTTACTTCAGATAGGGCCTGGCGAATCATATTCGGAACACCCTGGTGTAAATTAAAAAAACATGACATTGTCACAGGCATTAAAACACTCGAGTGAGGTAGCACGAATAGCAAGTGTTGGCTTGTCAAAGCAGTTGCAGTGTTGTCAGGACGTCCTATTGTCAATGTCACACTGGTCACTACCCATTCATAAATATTGAGGTAACTTTTCACTATTCTCACACTTCTGATAGGCTGGTATAATTATCAGTGTTGATAAGTCAATACTGATCAGTTAATCATCACATGTACAGTGATGATGGCCTTGAAATATGAGCATAAACAGTCGTGCTGTGACTCGTTTGATTGAATTTGTTGTTATTTATTGTCAAAAAGAAAGACGGTATTTGCAACTGCAATATCCTCCTGGTTTATACATATAGAATACTAAACGAGCTCCCGTGTAATACCAATTTTATGAAACGAGTGAATAGTTGTGGTATCTGACGAGCGAAAGCGAGTTAGATACCACAACTATTCACGAGTTTCATAAATTGGTTTTACACGGGAGCGAGTTTAGTATTTTATTTATTACTTGCCATTTATAACGTTTTTAGTATTATACTGTTGAGTATGAATAGGCTGACACCTACACGATCCACGGCATAGTCCAATTGAGTTTAACAGAATAATACTTCAAACACGTCAAAAGTTGAAACGTATGAATTTAATACCATACAACGATCCACCTTTAGAATTCAGGCGTCCGTTCCACAAAATTATCGTAAAGCTAAGACTATCGCAACTCACATACTTTAACTTGGACTAACGACTGTCGTTGTGCTACAATACGATCGCCTTGTGGAACGGGCCTTGCACCTCAAAGTTTACAATCACGTCACAATACCCGATGGCGTAAATTAGGGAATTTTGTTGCAAGATCCATCGGCAAAAACATGCCATGTGACGTCAGCCTAGCAACAAGGTTGCTGGGGTCATCGAGTGTGCATAAGCTCCTCTCAGTAATCTATCATCTCCACACGCAATGCCGTTGAATAAGCCAAAGGATGTTGAGAGCTTTCAATATTTGTTCGTTAAACGTGTTCCGAGAGTACATAAGCACGCGTTTTGGTATTACACAATGTGTAATACAGATGTATGTTTATTAAACGGGTGATCTCTTCACGGGCAAGTAATAAATCATACAATCAAATGTTATGGCAAATTTCCATTACATCTATCCTGAGTCTTTCCCGATATTTAATGTTCAGCTCTGACAAGGAACGTCACAGAATATATGTGTGTGTCCTGAGGAGATGACACAAACTATAGTCGTAAGAAGGCCTATTATGTGCATGTTGGCAATGTAAATTGCTGTGACATTTTGTCAATACTTGTAATATCACTGAGTAATAATGTTGGGCAAAGAGACTTATAGGGGTGCCTGTGTTGATCAAAAAGATATGTGCCAACACCTCACTTAAATGTTTTCTGTATGATATGAATTTTCCTAGAACATTCAACAGGTGATTACCAATGAAAATTAAACGTAACCAATGGCATAGCAGTTGTTGCTTTATGGAATTAATTCTTTGAGGAAAATCAACATGTCTTGTTTTTGCAGCGGCTGTATAAGGGTTAAGAATGCAAATACACTGATTCATAGGGCAATAGCCAATAAGCATTACTCTTGACCAGTAATTTTAAAACAGATTGGTACAAATGGATACTGGAAAATATGAAATGTCAGTTTTCTTATTTGTTTTACTTGGCTTTATTGGCTGAATATTTGAAATACACAAATATATGAAGAATAGGTGCCATTGTTTCTCTGCATCAAATACATATCGTTGTACTAAATTGTGTTCATCAGTGTTCACTGAGTGATAAGATGAGGGTATTAATGTTTTGGCCTTCTGGCTTTTTTTTTTTTACTTGGGTCGTTTAAGCCTCACAACCAGAAATATTAATAAAAAAGCACAACCGTTCATCACAATGAATTTTGCCTAGCTATCAACCACACTCTGCAGTGTTAAAACAATTATATTGATGACGTGTATTTTCTACAGCTAAAGAGCTAAACAATAACAGATAATGGGGTGAATACGGTAATTGTTTACTTCAACGATGCGCATTTCCATGTACTTTGTCGCGAAATACAAAAGAAGACTACATATGTATTTATATGACTTCAGTAATGTTTTTGGCGTATAGCCTGTTTTGTACCTTATATAACGGTATGCATACTTCAAAGATGCGCGAAATATATGAAGGAAGACCATCAGCGTATTTGAATGACTATGGTAATGCATTTGGCAGACAGGCTGTTTTGTCCTGTATACAAGTGAGTAATATATCTAAATACTTATACATTGTGAAAAAACATAAAAATGTGGAATGGGTTGTTGTTATAGCTCATACTTGTCGACGCTCATGGTATCAATCACTGGATTGTCTGGTGCAGGCTCGACTTATTACAGACCGCCATCATAGAGCTGGATATTGCTGAGTGCGGCGTTAAGCAAAGAAACAACCAGAACAAACTTACTGAATGAAGAGGCTGAACTTAAGAAAAAACATCGGTTTCGGTACCCAGCAGCCTGTGCTTGTGGTAAGTGAATGTGGTGTTCAATACGACAGAACTGGCAGCCGTTTCGGTACCCAGCAGCATGTGCTTGTGGTAAGTGAATGTGGTGTTCAATACGATAGAACTGACAGCCGTTTCGGTACCCAGCAGCATGTGCTTGTGGTAAGTGAATGTGGTGTTCAATACGACAGAACTGACTGAATTGAAGCGGCAGAGACATATTTGAATACAGCTGTTCACAGAAAACCAGATTCACATCACATCACACTCACATCACATCACACTCATGTCCATATCACATCACACCCACATCCACATCACACCCATGCACATCCACATCACACGCAATCCGCACCACACCACATTTTTAATAACTGCAATATATATTTGTAAAGAACGAAATACCCCAGATACGGTTATTAGCATTAAAACTGTTCTTTTATAAGCCCCCCCCCCCCCCCCCCCCCTCCCTCCCCCTCATGACAAAGCGGACCCTAATTTGTTCTTTTATAAGGGCCCCCTGAAACAATACAGACCCTACTGTTCAAATAATGAGAGGCGAGCCTTTAAAATTACAAAACTTCAGCTGCACGTTTCCTGTTGGGATTTAGGGCCAGAAAGCCACAAAAGAACCCCAGGCTGGTCGCAAAACCACTCAACTTAAACTCTGGTTAAGATATGTGAACTCAGCGATTGTGTGCTGTGCTGTTCTGTGCCGTGCCGTGCCTCCTGGTGTTAGATAGATTTGCTCATGCTATCGACCACTGGTTTTTATCCCTTGCCTGCACGCATTATGTACATGTAGCTGGCATAGGATTGATTTGCCTGTTTGTTGAGAGGTTCGCGAAATAAATTGGACATGCCAGATTTTATATGAATATGTACGGTAATATACAAAAGACTATGGAATAGTAGGACGCCGGGGATGGTTTTGTGATGTACAACAGGCCCGTAGGAGCTAGCGTTTCTCACAGTGGGAGTGGCCGACACACACATCGTAGGGGTCGCAAGCATACCCATGCATCAGTGGCACCGATTAAGACTATTCACGACAGACATGGCGAAAGACAAGTACTTTATATGTAGTTCTGGTGTATACATTTAGATTGAATCTAAATTCGGTTTTGCAATTAAGACAGTAGTTAATTTCAGGATTTTAAAGATTCACTTATTTACAGAGCGAAAAATGAAACTTTTGGAAACGTTTTACTGATGAATCATTTCGGGTTTTTTTTTATCAAAGCTCTGCACAGGAGCTGCGAGTAATGGGTGCTTAATAAAAAGGGTCGTGTCTGTGAAAAATCAAGAGATTCAATACAGTGAGTAAATATAAAAATAATATGTAGATGTATGTGTATCTGTTTAAATGAATTTAAAAAAAATAATGAACAATGCACACAGCTTCCTATATATGGTACATATCATTCCAAATGTAGCTGGTCTATAATAAAATTAAATAACGATTTCGTCTTTACGCCCCAAGGCACTGAACTTGGATACGTCTATAGAAGAGCGCACAGATTGTTTTAATAAAACCCAGTCTGCTTGAACTTGTTTTCCTCTCTCCCAGCGCGATATTTGAGACGATAAGAGACGGAACCAAGCTTACACTAACGCCTTCTCGATACTGGTTGAGCTGCCGACAGCCGACTTGAAACCTGTGACGTCAGAACTGGCGATGATGACGTCACACCCTCTGTACTTGAACTCGGTGACCTTGGTCCTGAGACAGCTGACAAAGACGCTTTATGCGGTCAAATTTCTGTTGAATTTGGCCACGAAACGGGTCAACTTAAAGATGACGTTTACTGCACAAACCGTCAGTGTATGGGGACAGATTTGGAATGGAACAAATGTCATAATTTCACTCCTAATTGATATGCATTAATAAGGGGAGGGATTGCGTTTTTAAAGGAGATACAGAAAGAAAAAGACTTATATTACGTTGATAAATTATCTTTCAAGTCACGTGACCACCGCCATACTGGTCAGAAGCTAGACCCAGAGGCGAGGCGACAGTGGCGTTAGTACAAACATAGAATGAGGGTAGTCGGCACCGTTTTCGCTTCTCTTCGAATTTAGAAGATTGGCATGTGATACAGAGTACATTGTCAATGCCTTGTCTTTTATTTCAAGCACAAGCAACGAGCAGATAATGAAATCAGAAGTAATGAACATTATTTTTATTACCTAGCTGTTACCATATATTAGGTGGGACACCACCCATACTTCGGCTGGGTCTGGAGTGGGCCACACCCCTCCCCTTTTTATTTTGACTCTACCCAAACCAGGAACTATATATAAGTTAATATATAACATGATGGTCGTCAAAGTTAAATAAATAATGGTGTACATATTGTGATATTTTGGTTGCTCTCTCTCTCTCTCTCGCTCTCTCTCTCTAAATGGAAGACTTCGCATGTGTAACATATAACGGATCCAGTGTGGTTGACTATATGCTTTAGCCATTTCTACTTGTTTGTGCATTTTATTGGAAATATGATGTCACCTTTAGTTCAACTCAATCAGTGCCCAAAAATAATAATACTGAGGATACAAGCAATAAGGCTGTACACCCCTGGACAAAGCATATAGGAAACAGAGAATATAAGTAAGAGTTTTTAACAAATTTTCAGGATACATTTCTTGTGACACCTGACCAAATATTTGTAAATGTTGAAAAAAATTGTTCCAGTGTATCAACATTATAACGTATGTAGCTGTATCAATATTATAACGTATGTAGCAGTATCAATATTATAACGTATGTAGCTGTATCAATATTATAACGTATGTAGCTGTATCAACATTATAACGTATGTAGCTGTATCAATATTATAACGTATGTAGCAGTATCAATATTATAACGTATGTAGCTGTATCAATATTATAACGTATGTAGCTGTATCAATATTATAACGTATGTAGCAGTATCAATATTATAACGTATGTAGCTGTATCAATATTATAACGTATGTAGCAGTATCAATATTATAACGTATGTAGCTGTATCAATATTATAACGTATGTAGCAGTATCAATATTATAACGTATGTAGCAGTCTGCAGCTAGTGACATGAAGAAACAAAACAATTTCGGCCACTCACAGATAAATCAAACTGCCTTTATGCAGTTGATTTAAATGTATGTTTTTTTCAGCAACAAAAACTGTGTTAATAAATCCAAGAAAGGATCCCAAGTGTTTTTAGAAAAATCCTTCAAAGCGGGAGAAGCAGTCGTACAATCACCATGAAGATATCAGTTGAACTGTGGTGTAACCATGTATGTCAGTGACACTGTATTTGATTACTCAGCTATGACTGACATTAATCTGTCTCCATCCGACAGAACATTTTAACAACATAAATCATCTAAACAGACCATTTACAGACGAAGAAATATATTCTTGTTTAAAAGTGTTGAAATACATTCCCTCCCCAGAGGGGAAACAGTATTATTTGTCCACTGCACAAGGCAGGAAATATCCAAGAGCCTCCTTATTGATTCAATTTGTAAAATACTCTGTGTTGTATTCAAGAAAAGACTGGAGTTGTGGGGTGATAGAAATAACATGTTATCTGTGCAAGCCAGTTTTAGGCCAAATTATTCAACTGTTGACCAGATATTCTGCTTGCAGGGTGATCTATATGTCTGTCTATGTCTCAATGTCTATATCTATATGACAATGTGACTATGTCTATGTCTCAATGTCTGTGACTATATGTCTATATGTCTGTGTCTGTATGTCTATGTTTATGCCTATATGTCTATTTGTGTATCTCAGATGTTTATGTCTGTGTCAATGCCTATATGTTATGTCAGCGTCTTTGTCTTTATCTATGTTATGTGTAATGTCAATGTCTATATCTATATACATGTATATATATATATATATATATATATATATATCTATATATCTATCTATCTATCTATCTATATCTATATATGTTGATGTCTCTATATGTCTATGTCAATGTCTATATCTATATACATAAACATATATACATATATCTATATATCTATCTATCTATATATATGTTGATGTCTGTCTATATGTCTATGTTTATGTCAATGTCTATGTCTTTATGTATGTTTATGTCTATTTGTGTATGTCTATATGTTTATGTCTATATCTTTATGTATTTATGTCTATGTGAATGTCTATACATCTATGTCTGTTTGTCTCTGTCTATGTCTATTTGCACTTGTCTATATGTCTGTCTATGTCTAAATGTCTGTGCATAAGTTTATGTCTATATGTTTATGTCTATATGTCTATGTCTATATGTTTAAGTCAATGTCTATATATCTATGTTTGTATGTTATGGGCCTGGGCCTGGGCATTGTACCCTATCCCTGGTTCCCTAACCCCAAGACCCTAAAAGGGACATTGTACCCTATCCCTGGTTCCCTAACCCAAAGACTCTAAAAGGGGCATTGTACCCTATCCCTGGTTCCCTAACCCCAAGACCCTAAAAGGGGCATTGTACCCTATCCCTGGTTCCCTAACCCAAAGACTCTAAAAGGGGCATTGTACTCTATCCCTGGTTCCCTAACCCAAAGACTCTAAAAGGGGCATTGTACCCTATCCCTGGTTCCCTAACCCAAAGACCCTAAAAGGGACATTGTACCCTATCCCTGGTTCCCTAACCCCAAAGACTCTAAAAGGGGCATTGTACCCTATCCCTGGTTCCCTTACCCCAAGACTCTAAAAGGGGCATTGTACCCTATCCCTGGTTCCCTAACCCAAAGACCCTTAAAGGGGCATTGTACCCTATCCCTTGTTCCCTAACCCCAAGACCCTAAAAGGGACATTGTACCCTATCCCTGGCTTCCCTAACCCCAAAACCCTAAAAGAGACATTGTACCCTATCCCTGGTTCCCTAACCCCAACACTCTAAAAGGGGCATTGTACCCTATCCCTGGTTCCCTAACCCCAAGACCCTAAAAGGGACATTGTACCCTATCCCTGGCTTCCCTAACCCCAAAACCCTAAAAGAGACATTGTACCCTATCCCTGGTTCCCTAACCCCAACACTCTAAAAGGGGCATTGTACCCTATCCCTGGTTCCCTAACCCCAAGACCCTAAAAGGGACATTGTACCCTATCCCTGGCTTCCCTAACCCCAAAACCCTAAAAGAGACATTGTACCCTATCCCTGGTTCCCTAACCCCAACACTCTAAAAGGGGCATTGTACCCTATCCCTGGTTCCCTAACCCCAAGACCCTAAAAGGAACATTGTACCCTATCCCTGGTTCCCTAACCCCAAGACCCTAAAAGGGACATTGTACCCTATCCCTGGTTCCCTAACCCAAAGACCCTAATAGGGACATTGTACCCTATCCCTGGTTCCCTAACCCCAAGACCCTAAAAGGGACATTGTACCCTATCCCTGATTCCCTAACCCCAATACCCTAAAAGGGACATTGCACCCTATCCCTGGTTCCCTAACCCCAAGACTCCAAAAGGGACATTGTACCCTATCACTGGTTCCCTAACCCCAAGACTCTAAAAGGGGCATTGTACCCTATCCCTGGTTCCCTAACCCCAAAGACTCTAAAAGGGGCATTGTACCCTATCCCTGGTTCCCTAACCCCAAGACTCTAAAAGGGGCATTGTACCCTATCCCTGGTTCCCTTACCCCAAGACTCTAAAAGGGGCATCGTACCCTATCCCTGGTCCCCTAACCCCAAGACTCTAAAAGGGGCATTGTACCCTATTACTGGCTCCCTAACCCCGAGACTCTAAAAGGGGCATTGTACCCTATCCCTGGTTCCCTACCCCCAAGACTCTAAAAGGGGCATTGTACCCTGCCCTGGTTCCCTCACCCCAAGACTCTAAAAGGGGAGCCTACCCAGTCTGGGACAGACTTGTTACATCTAGACATATTGTGTGACACAGCACGGCACAGCACGGCACGGCCACAGCACGGCACGACCACAGGACAGCATGCCATGCCACAGCACAACATTGGGAGTTCACAGGCATGGAGCTGTGTCATCAGGCAAGACCTGAAATGAGAATTTGAAACTTAGACCTTGTTGCTCTTCTTCAATATATACTGAATAACAGAATAACAGAAGTTTATTGTATTTCAGGGCCAGGCGGGCTCCAGTACAGTTTTCACAAGTTTTTAGAATATGTATACATATTAACACCTGTCAACACATACTGTGCATAATCATTCTTATAAAATGCACACATATCAGTATGGAAAAATGTTATATGACCATTAGGGTTATGACAAAGACCCCTTGACTTTCATGCTTAATTTGAACACTCCAAAGGGCATGTAAAACTGTTCTGGACAATCAGCACCAGACCTCAAAGTTTAAATTTCTACCAAGTAGCCATTAGGCTACAAGCATTTTTTACCAGGTAGCCAGTGGTGAAGTCAAGCCAATATTGTAGGTAGCCAAAAGCATTTGAAATGATCTTTTATCAAATAACTATTATAACATGTACAAGTCATAGCACTAGTCTTGAAATTGTATCTTAGTGGAAATTTTTTGTCAGTAGACAAATTGAAATTTAGGTCGAATTGACGACCATTTTAGTGTCAACTTTGAGGCCTGAGTTTGTGTGTGATTCTTGAGTAATGAAACCCCCCTGGTATATGAGAGGTGACTACACACAGGACGTCATGATCTGATAGACAGGAACTATTTTCATAACCAGTCACATTGACAGCACTGCAGCTTTGACAGCTTACTCAGCAGGATAAAGACGACAGATAAAAACTATCCTACAGATAAATACGCAGGTTTCTAGGTGCAAAAAGGTCAGGTAGGTACTACAAACATGTCGCCGCCCTTGTCTAATTGGTCATAGAGTCAGAACTGTTGACCATCGGAGATGAGGACAAATTTTCAGGCATCCATGGACCTCAGTTCAATTATGAATTCAGTCTCATTCAAGAAATCAAGGGTTCTTTTTTGGGGATATGGAACAAATTGAAAAAGTCGGATGAAGAAAAACAAACAAATTCTCAGTTTGTTGGTACACTTGAATCTTGTCAAGAAATTACTATTGTCTCCAAATGAACTTTGACCTATTGAGACCATCCACCTTGGTGAACAAACATCCATCTACCCAGGTAAACAATCACCAATCTACCCAGGTAAACAATCACCCATCTACCCAGGTAAACAATCACCCCATCTACCCAGGTAAACAATCACCCATCCACCCAGGTAAACATTCACCCATCCACACAGATAAACAATCACCCATCTACCCAGGTAAACAATCACCCATCTACCCAGGTAAACAATCACCCATCTACCCAGGTAAACAATCACCCCTCCACACAGATAAACAATCACCCATCCACCCAGGTAAACAATCACCCCATCTACCCAGGTAAACATTCACCCATCTACCCAGGTAAACAATCACCCATCTACCCAGGTAAACATTCACCCATCTACCCAGGTAAACAATCACCCATCCTCCCAGGTAAACAATCATACATCTGTGAACAATCACCCATCTATCCAGGGGAACAATCACCCATCCACTCACCCTGGTTTGTTTGTTGTTTGTTTAACACCGCACTCAGCAATATTCCAGCTATATGACGGCGGTCTGTAAATAATCAAGTCTGGACCAGACAATCCAGTGATTGACATCATGAGCATCAATCCACGCAATTGGGAAACGATGACATCATCAACCAAGTCAGAGAGCCTGACCCCCCAAATAAAGGGATGAATGCATGGGTGGGTGAATGAGTGGGTTGGTGAGTGAGTGGGTGAATGAATGGGTGAGTTGGTGGGTGATGAGGAGAGTGAAGGGATGGGTGAATGGGTAAATGGGCGAGTGGGTTGATGAGGGGTTGAAGGGGTAGGTGGGTGAGTGAAGGGGTGAATGAGTGGTTGGATGGGTAAGTGAGGGTAGGTGAGTGAATGGGTGGGTGGGTGAGTGAAGGGGCGGGTGGATGGGTGGGTGGGTGAGTTAAGGGATGGGTGGGTAGGTGAGTGAATGGGTGAGTGGATGGGGTGTAGGTGAGTGAATGGATGGATGGGGGGTGTAAGGTCAGTGAAGGGGTGAGTGGGTGTGTGAGTGAGTGCTCAATATCCTAGGATAAGGCAAACCAATGACAGATAGCATGAGACACAATCCCACCCATTTGGCATGATGACCTCTGTTGACCTTGACATTCACTCAAAATCCTCCCAGCACCACACTACACCATAGTGTGAAAATCTTCAGGGGAACAGAAAAATAACAAGACAGTCCTATATAACTTCTGTGCTGAACACAAACTGGGCAGAATTTGAATCTTAAATAGACAAACTGATTGTTTTCAATCCATTAATTCCACCATGGTATTGGTAGACTTCAGTGCCATATAAAAGCACTTCAGATGATTCCCTCCAAGTTCAGCTAAGAACCAAATGTTCACAGCTCCTGAAAAACTAGATCTCCGTGAGTGAGTATGACTTTATGTCACTTGTCCATGCAATGTCCAAGCAATGTTCCAGCAATGTTCCATTAATGTACCATTCATGTCCAAGCAATGTCCAAGTGATATACCAGCAATGTCCTAGCCATGTTCCAGCAATGTCCAAGCGATGTCCCATCAATGTACCATCAATGTCCCAGCCATGTCCCAGCGATGTCCCATCAATGTACCATCCATGTCCCATCAATGTACCAGCAATGTCTCAGCAATGTCCCATCAATGTCCCAGTGATGTCCCAGCCATGTCCCATCAATGTCCAATCAATGTCCCATCAATGTCCAATCAATGTACCAGCAATGTCTCAGCAATGTCCCAGCCATGTCCCATCAATGTACCAGCAATGTCCCAACAATGTCCCAGCCATGTCCCAGCAATGTTCCAGCAATGTCACAGCATGGTCCCAGCAATGTTCCATTGATGTACCATTAATGTCCAAGCAATGTCCAAGCGATGTACCAGCAATGTCCTAGCCATGTTCCAGCAATGTCCAAGCGATGTCCCATCAATGAACCAGCAATGTCCTAGCCATGTCCCAGCAATGCCCCAGCAATGTCCCATCAATGTACCAGCAATGTCTCAGCAATGTCCCATCAATGTCCCATCAATGTCCCATCAATGTCCCATCAATGTCCTAGCCATGTCCTATCAATGTACCAGCAATGTACCATCAATGTACCATCAATGTCCCATGGGATTCGGAACTTTGAATTTCTGTGTCAGGTTCACACCACTATGAACAGAGTCAAAGTCAAAGTTGTTGCCATGGAAACAGAAAAAGATCTAAATTCTAAACACCCATAAGTAGCAAATGGCACCATTTGGCAACCTGGTCTCTGTGTGTGCAGTTTCAAGAAAGAATACCTATTAGTTTTAGAGATATGGTCCGGACAAACACACCACTATGAACTGAGTCAAAGTTAAACTTGTTGCCATGTAAACAGGAAAAATTAATATGTTTTAATTTCCTATAAAATAGCAAAAGGCACCACCTTAGCCCTTGATTAATAAATGTACCCAGTTTGGATTAAAAATGTTGAAAAGCTTTTTAGTTCTGCTCCAGAAATGACACCAGCCTCCTTTTCAGCTAAGTTTAACTTGTTTCCACAGGAAACTGGGAAAAATCAAATTTTGAAAATTTTCTAAATAGCAAGAGGCACCACTTCAACTAATATGTAATACATGTAGCAGATTGGAAGAAAATTCTTTTACAGTTTTAAAATTCTGCTCTGGAAACGACACTGACCCCGACCCTTTTTGAGACTAAGTCTAAATTGTTTCCATGGAAATCGAGAAAATTAAAAACACCAAATATCCACAAACAGGAAAAGGCATCACTTCAGGATCTGTTTGATACATCCGGCAAGTTTTGTTGAAAAATATTGGACAGCTTTCAGAAACAAAATTCATCCCACCTTTAGAGACAAAGTCCAAACTGTTTCCATGGAAATCGAGAAAAACTAAAAAACTGCCCAAAATCCATAAACATTAAAAGGCACCATTTCAGGATCTGTTTGATATATCTGCCAAGTTTTGTTGTAAAATATTGAATGGTTTTTGAGTTGTGCTCCAGAAATGAAATAATTACAGATGGACGGACAGACAGAAGGGCTGACAGATGGACAGACAGACAAGACATCGACTATATTAACCCCCCATTACATGCCGGGGGGAATAACAAGGCGACCTAATACGTGAGGAATCAATCAAAGGACTTTATTGTGACCACAGAATGCCACCTTCCCCGCTGACTTACAGGTTTTTGTCACGTCTTCAGACGTTTGGTTCCAACAGAATTACACAAACAGTTGACACATGTACAAAGTTTTAAATCTCAAACTTTGTAACAAAGAGAGTTCCCTGCAGGTAGATTAAGAGCAAGATTGAAGCTAAATGCACAGTCTGCAACTTTAGCCACTGGCCCCAAGCCCGCATCAAGTGATGTGCTGTTCAGTCTAGTAGGCTCAGCTTATAAAAGTCCACATGATAACACTAAAATGTACAACACATGATACTTGAGCCAAGAGATAGTATGACAAGACTCAAGTGTTCGATCTAATAAAAGTCCATACCATTACACTCTAATGTACAATAATAATAATAATAATGACCATTTATATTGCACATATTTCCACACCACTCAGGGGCATGCTCAAAGTGCTATTCTTACGTAGGTAGGTAGGTAGGTAGGTAGGTAGGTAGGTAGCCTCAGGCACAACTGATTCTGATTAAGTGTAGTAGAACCAGACACAGCACAAACACCCTGAACTCTTTCAACACAAGCCAACCAGAGTTATTTCCCTTGGTACATCAAGTTCCTACAGCCATTGAACGCCTGCACACCAAGTTCCCAGAGACTTGGTGAAGAAAAGTATTCCTGTTTCTTTAAACTGTTCTGGTACATTCATGTTTGTGGCAATACCAACAAGCTACCTATCACTGCAATGCCCAGATTGTGTAGCACTTGAAAATTCATGAAAAAATGTTTTAATTTCTACCATTCTTTAATTAAAGGTATTCACAGGTGAACAATCAGTGAAAAACAGACAATGTAACAAAATAGGAAGTCAGATCATCTTGACTATGCGCCACCATATTGTTTGGAGCAAATGGAAGTGATATGAGAGGGAGGTGGAAACTGACTGGTCAGTTGGATGGACATCGAAGGGCCATAACACGTGATTGCCACTGGTGGTGCTAGGATCGAGCCATGAAATTCCAACGTAATTCGGTAAGGGTGGAAACAGGACTTTTATAGTCCCTTGCCTTGCCTAATTCCCTTGCCTTGGGAAGATGGAGGAAAGTAGGTGACCCAGGCGTTGCACAGGTGAGAACTGGTGGTGTGGAAATGCTTCACATGAAACAATAAATAAAATATTTGTCAAATAATACAGGTTTGATTTCGGAAACATGACTTCTATTTAACCTTGTTGTGTTATATTTTTCAGTGGAACAACAGAACAGGTGTGTAATGGCTGCTGCTGCTGCCTACTTGAGGTATACTCGTTAGGCCAGGTAAACTGGTTAGCCAAGGTAAGTAAATGTGAGAAATAACACAAAAGGTTGAAACAAATTAGAATGTTATCATGTAGCATACAAAGACAATAGGATTTAATTATATTTACATCACTAGACAGCATAGGTTACTGAAGAAGCTTGATTGGCAGGTGCAATGAAAGTGGATTATCTCCCTTGGATGTGGCTGTATTCTTCACCTGAAAATATAACAAAGGATTTTTACAGTTTTTCTTGTTGAATAGTTGAAATATGAATGCCTTTGAGTTATATGAATGTATTATTTGAACCTAGAATAATAAAAGTTCATATTTTGCAGCAGCAACACCCAAAAAATATCATCTCGTTAACTTTGGTTAACGAGACAAGTGAAAAAAAGAGAGGACAAAATACAAAAGGCTGAAATAAATCACTTAACTATCCAATATCATACACAGACAGCGAACTAATATGTTTTCAAACACCAGATAGCACAGTTGACAGTAGGAGGTGGACTGACAGGTGTTGAATGAGTGGATTATCTCCCTTTGATTATTCTTCACCTAACATGAAAATTAAACAAAAATTAATAACACTTTGATGACTTATTTGGTTCTATTGGTTTTGTATTTGAGATAAGTTTGAGTAGAACTATATTAAAATACATGCCACCCCTGATAGAAGGGGGGATTGTTTGGATTGTTTGTTAGTTTGTTGATGCTACAAACAGCAATATTCCAGCTATATGACAGTGATCTGTAAATAATCAAGTCGGGACCAGACAATCCAGTGATCGACATCAAGAGCATTGATTTAAGCACTTGGAATACAATGATATGCATCAACCAACACACATACATATATTTATCTTGTTTGTTTGTTGTTGAACACTGCACTCAGCTATATGACATCAAGAGCAAAAGTTTGCGTATTTCCCGTTCATCCTCAGGATTTAGTTCAAGCATATCAAAACCGCGAACATCTTCAATAAAATCATTGTCTGACATCTCATCGCTATCTGAATCATGACTCGCAGTCATAACACACGAGTGTTCCAAGTCAAATCGCAACGCAAAGTTTACTTTCCGAAAATTCAGCTATCTAAAGAAACTTTCAAAATAAACACCCCATAATACACCAACTCTTGTTTCCTGTAGTCACATGACTTGTTAACGCGAGTATAGGATGTATACTTATTCGTAGTTTACTTGTATACACGCTGGCTGGTAGGCCGGCCTATGGTGTCTGGAGAGTCATGACATCTTTGCTGGTCTACTGGCCAACAGTTAAGACACCCTGTAATCTAAATCTACTCATGCTGTGATGTATCTGACCACTAAACAACAGAACCGCCTCCGTGGTCTGGTGGATGGGCGTCTGCCCAAAGGGTGAAACTATATGACTTTAACTATAAACACCACAAACCACCCTTAAGACTCCCTGTAATCTAAATCTACTCATGCTGTGATGTATCTGACCACTAAACAACAAAACCGCCTCCGTGGGCTGGTGGATAGAGCGTCTGCCCGAAGGGTGAAACTATATGACTTTAACTATAAACACCACAAACCACCCTTAAGACTCCCTGTAATCTAAATCTACTCATGCTGTGATGTATCTGACCACTAAACAACAGAACCGCCTCCGTGGTCTGGTGGATGGGCGTCTGCCCGAAGGGTGAAACTATATGACTTTAACTATAAACACCACAAACCACCCTTAAGACACCCTGTAATCTAAATCTACTCATGCTATGATGTATCTGACCACTAAACAACAGAACCGCCTCCGTGGTCTGGTGGATGGGCGTCTGCCAAGAGGGTGAAAGGCTGGGAGTTTGATATGAAACATGTCATACCAAGGACATTAAAGAATGGTACTTGTTGTTACCCTGCCTGTTGTTAGGCAATAAGGGGCTAAAACAAGGACTGGTCCTCTTGGAGTCAGTATACTGTGTCTGAGTTGCGTATTCATGTTAAAGTGTGAAATGGTATCTCAGTGGGATACCACAATAAAATTGGCATAAGTTCAGACTGGTACAAGCAGCCACACACAAACAACCATGCATGTTTCTATATAAGTGCAATAATCTTGAACATGATGTTAAACCCCACTTTCACCTCACATCACTAAAAAGCAGTCTATTTGACCACATGATCCATGTCCAGAGAATGACTTTAACCAGAAACACCATAAACCACCCTTAAGACAACCTGTAATTTATATCAACCCGTGAATGAGTGAGTAAAATTTAACGTCACATCGGCAGTATTTCAGCCATATCGTGACGAAACATTTATAATAATTACATCAAGATTGTATAAAAAGCTGTCAACGATGAACAGTATAATAACTAGAGTATCACAGTTTCGATTTTAAAACTAGTTTAGAATATTCAAAAGAATACATCATTATTCAACAATACAATATAAAAATGGGCTATAAATCACCAGCAACCAAAGTTAGGCCATATCTACCCATGATATGTTGTGTCTGATCAGAGTTTTTTTTACCACTTGACCCATGTCCAGAGAGTGAGTGAGTGAGTGAGTGAGTGAGTGAGTGAGTGAGCATGTGAGTGAGTGAGTGAACGTGTGAGTGAGTGAGTGAGCGTGTGAGTGAGCATCGAGTGAGTGAGTGAGTGAGCGTGTGAGTGAGTGAGCGTGTGAGTGAGCGTGTGAGTGAGTGAGCGTGTGAGTGAGTGAGCGTGTGAGTGAGTGAGCATGTGAGTGAGTGAGCGTGTGAGTGAGTGAGCGTGTGAGTGAGTGAGCGTGTGAGTGAGTGAGCGTGTGAGTGAGCATGTGAGTGAGTGAGCGTGTGAGTGAGTGAGCGTGTGAGTGAGTGAGCGTGTGAGTGAGTGAGCGAGCGTGTGAGTGAGCATGTGAGTGAGTGAGCGTGTGAGTGAGTGAGCGTGTGAGTGAGTGAGTGAGCGTGTGAGTGAGCATGTGAGTGAGTGAGCATGTGAGTGAGTGAGCATGTGAGTGAGTGAGCGTGTGAGTGTCGAGTGAGTGAGTGAGCGTGTGAGTGAGTGAGTGAGCGTGTGAGTGAGTGAGTGAGCGTGTGAGTGTCGAGTGAGTGAGTGAGCGTGTGAGTGAGTGAGCGTGTGAGTGAGTGAGCGTGTGAGTGAGTGAGTGAGCGTGTGAGTGAGCATGTGAGTGAGTGAGCATGTGAGTGAGTGAGCGTGTGAGTGTCGAGTGAGTGAGTGAGCGTGTGAGTGAGTGAGTGAACGTGTGAGTGTCGAGTGAGTGAGTGAGCGTGTGAGTGAGTGAGCGTGTGAGTGAGTGAGCGTGTGAGTGAGTGAGTGAGCGTGTGAGTGAGCATGTGAGTGAGTGAGCATGTGAGTGAGTGAGCATGTGAGTGAGTGAGCGTGTGAGTGTCGAGTGAGTGAGTGAGCGTGTGAGTGAGTGAGTGAGCGTGTGAGTGAGTGAGCGTGTGAGTGAGCGTCGAGTGAGTGAGTGAGCGTGTGAGTGAGTGAGTGAGCGTGTGAGTGAGTGAGTGAGCGTGTGAGTGAGCGTGTGAGTGAGTGAGTGAGCGTGTGAGTGAGTGAGCGTGTGAGTGAGCATGTGAGTGAGTGAGCGTGTGAGTGTCGAGTGAGTGAGTGAGCGTGTGAGTGAGTGAGTGAGCGTGTGAGTGAGCATGTGAGTGAGTGAGTGAGCATGTGAGTGAGTGAGCGTGTGAGTGTCGAGTGAGTGAGTGAGCGTGTGAGTGAGTGAGTGAGCGTGTGAGTGAGTGAGCGTGTGAGTGAGCGTCGAGTGAGTGAGTGAGCGTGTGAGTGAGTGAGTGAGCGTGTGAGTGAGCGTGTGAGTGTGAGTGAGCGAGTGATGAAGCTCTGATATTCCCTGATTTATCTCCTAGATATTATCAGGATGCCTGAACCTGAAGCTACATCCAACACCCTCAAGACACCCTGTAATCTAAATCTACCCATGCTATGATGTATCTGGTCAGAATACATACTCTATTTGACCCCTTGACCCATCTCAAGAGGAGGACTTTAACCAGAAACAACACAAAACACCCCTAAGACACCCTGTTATCTAAATCTACCCATGCTATGATGTATCTGGTGAGTATACATAGTCTATTTGACAACTTGACCCATCTCAAGAGGAGGACTTTAACCAGAAACAACACAAAACACCCTCAAGACACCCTGTCATCTAAATCTACCCGTGCTATGATGTATCTGGTCAGTATACATAGTCTATTTGACCACTTGACCCATCTCAAGAGGAGGACTTTAACCAGAAACAACAAAAAACAGCCCTAAGACACCCTGTCATCTAAATCTACCCATGCTATGATGTATCTGGTCAGTATACATAGTCTATTTGACCACTTGACCCATCTCAAGAGGAGGACTTTAACCAGAAACAACAAAAAACAGCCCGAAGACACCCTGTAATCTAAATCTACCCATGCTATGATGTATCTGGTCAGTATACATAGTCTATTTGACCACTTGACCCATCTCAAGAGGAGGACTTTAACCAGAAACAACAAAAAACAGCCCGAAGACACCCTGTAATCTAAATCTACCCATGCTATGATGTATCTGGTCAGTATACATAGTCTATTTGACCACTTGACCCATCTCAAGAGGAGGACTTTAACCAGAAACAACAAAAAACAGCCCGAAGACACCCTGTAATCTAAATCTACCCATGCTATGATGTATCTGGTCAGTATACATAGTCTATTTGACCACTTGACCCATCTCAAGAGGAGGACTTTAACCAGAAACAACAAAAAACAGCCCGAAGACACCCTGTAATCTAAATCTACCCATGCTATGATGTATCTGGTCAGTATACATAGTCTATTTGACCACTTGACCCATCTCAAGAGGAGGACTTTAACCAGAAACAACAAAAAACAGCCCGAAGACACCCTGTAATCTAAATCTACCCATGCTATGATGTATCTGGTCACAGAACACAGTCTATTGGACCACTTGACCCACGTCCAGATAACGACTTTAACCAGAAACAGCACAAAGCACCCTTAAGACACCCTGTAATCTAAATCTACCCATGCTGTCATGTATCTGCTATTGGGCCAGTTGGGTAGCCAGGTGGTTAAAGCGCTGGATCGTCAGGCCGAAGACCCGGGTTCGTTTCTGGTGTCCCCTGCCGTGATATTTCTGGAAAATTGCTAAAAGCGGCGTAAAAACATACTCACTCACTCAGTATGCTCTGAGAACAGAGCCAATCTGAACACTTCATTCATGTCCAGAGAATTACCTTAACCAGAAACTGCACAAATCCATCCTTAAGACACCTTGTAATCGACACCTACCCATGCTATGATGTGTCTGGTTACTATACACTGTCTAGTTGAACAGTTGACCATTTCCGGAGAAACAACACCCTTAAGACACCCTGGGTTGGGGTGAGGTGAAGTGGGGTGGGGTATGTTGTTGTGTGGTAGGGTGAGGTGAGGTGAGGTGAGGTGAGGTGGGGCAGGGTGCAGTGGAGTGAGGTGGGGTGGAGTGAGGTGGGGTGGGGTGAGGTGAGGTGGGGCAGGGTGCAGTGGAGTGAGGTGGGATGGGGTGAGGTGAGGTGGGTGAGATGTGGTTTGGTGAGGTGAGGTGAGGTGGGGCAGGGTGCGGTGGAGTGAGGTGAGGTGAGGTGAGGTGAGGGAGGGAGGCATGCATGCATGCGTGCGTGCGTGTGTAAAAGTCCAGACTCATGCCAGTTTTATGTCAACTCACTGAGATTATGCTGCAATTTAACACGAACACATAATCTATATGGCCACTCAGATCACAAGACCTCAGACCATAATTACTTTCCTTCTTTGTTATCTACAGTGACATGACAGCCCACCATAATTAATATTGGTCATAGGCCGTTCTCCTGTTGCATGCTGACCAACCTGCCACTTGCCACTTAAACCACAAAATTATCAGCCTGGATCCAACATCTAGCAAACAACAATATTAGTCAGGTTAAACCTGTATTTTTTTTGCCTATTTTTAAATACTTACATGCATGTTTTTATAAAATAATTGAACTAAAGTTCAAATTTTTCAACAAAAATAAAAATCAAAACTATTAAATGTTCATTCCAAAAAAGCCCTATCTTTACTCATTAAACTGATACATTGCACAGGTGGCTGTGGTACAGCCAATCAAGTGCAGCGAGCCACCAGGGGAGACCACTCTCAGCTGACAATCAGCCAATACCCCAAAATTATCAGACTGTGTGTAGAGCTCAATTGCAATTTGGACTGCTGGCACAAGACATGTGTTGATCTTGAGAGTTTCTAATAAAACAATCACGATGAAAGTCAGTGGCAACAGAATCAAGTCACAGTTCAGCAAGGGCCACGCTGCCTGGAACAAAGGTCTCACCTTTCGATCTGAAGAGTCAGAAAGTGCCTCTCCGCCCCAGATATCCAGGACTGTCACCAGGATGAGTGCTGAAGACTTCTCACTGGTCACCAAGTCCAGGTTGGATGGCTGTCTCTGTGACTGCATCTCTACTTCTGTGTGGCTGTTGGGTCAAACTGCGGCCAGCAAGCAAGACCTGAAACAAGAGTCAAGCAAAGCTGATATGGAGGGTGTATGACAATGAAAAGATGGCCGAGGCATGGAACACAGCTCCGAGATCGCATCATTCAAATCTACTGACTATGACAAGCCTCACCTGCAGATAGCCAAGGAGAGATAATACATGCTTGAAAATGACATTGAAATGTGTCATGAGTGACTTCATCACACCTGATGTGAAGTTGTGCAAAGGAATCAAGACAGGCAATCCTGGACAAAACACAGCAGCATCTAACATAGGACTTGCCTTGGGTCTACAGTACAAGACACACCTATTGGAAACACAAGAGCCAGATTACTGATGGCGAACATGGACATTCCACCCCCTTGCAGGAGCAGTATGGGTCAGATGGTCAGGTCTTTGTTACCAACAGAATGGGTCAAATGGTCAGGTCATTGTAACCAACAGAATGGGTCAAATGGTCAGGTCATTGTAACCAACGGAATGGGTCAGATGGTCAGGTCATTGTAACCAACAGAATGGGTCAAATGGTCAGGTCATTGTAATCAACGGAATGGGTCAGATGGTCAGGTCATTGTAACCAACGGAATGGACCAGGTGGTCAGGTCATTGTAACCAACAGAATGGGTTAAATGGTCAGGTCATTGTAACCAACAGAATGGGTCAAATGGTCAGGTCATTGTATCCAGCAGTTGAAACTGGTTAGTCAGACCATTGTTCCCACCACTGTGGACCAGGTGGTCAGGTCATTGTAACCAACGGAATGGACCAGGTGGTCAGGTCATTGTAACCAACGGAATGGACCAGGTGGTCAGGTCATTGTAACCAACGGAATGGACCAGGTGGTCAGGTCATTGTAACCAACGGAATGGACCAGGTGGTCAGGTCAATGTATGCAACAGAGTAGATCCTTGCTCACAATGTCAATCACTGGATTGTCTGGTCCACACTTTTTACAGGTCATGGTCATAGAGCCAGAACCACAAACTAAACCGAATCATGTGGTTGGTTTGTTGTCAGAGCTCAAAGGTCAAAGTCAAAGGAAGTTTATAGAATGATGATTAACAACTGATGTAAACCAGCACCACAGTTTCTGAGAAGTAAACGTGCTGCGAAATTAAGCATAAAAATCAAGGTGTCCTTGTCATACCCCGATAAAAAAGTTAAGTGTATTGTTATTTTTTACTGGCATGAACAGCTTTGAGTCCCCTTGTGTTTCTCCATATCACTCACACTGCAATCACACTGCATCCCTATAACTTCTTGGAAGATCTGAAAAAGTTAAAATTAATTTAGGTAAAATATCAATTTATAAAAAAATAAGGTACTTCTTTACATTTTGGGTCAAAAATAAATCCCATTGCATAATTACACATCATAGCAAAAGTTCTAGGTCTGTGGTTTCTGTGAAAATGTTTCTTAAAGTACTAGATATAAGTGTATTTTTTAACATTTTTATGTCTAAATTATTCTACAAGCAGAAATGTAATTGTGGCGGGCTGCTGGTGGACTGCATTACAAGTTACATTTGGCGTCTTGGGATACATCCCAAATTATAAATTATTTAGGACAGGGTTGCCCGCTTTACAGCAGGAACCAATTTATCCATTCTGCTTTACAGCAGATGGTCAGCTTGGCAACAATAGTTGCCCTCGCTCATGGTTTGGCAATGGTACTTGCCTGGCAGCGCTAGCTGCATAGCAACATGGGTTGCTTGGCAACGGTAGTTGCAGGGCAGCGGGCACTGCATTGGTAAGCAAAATGGGTTGCTTGGCAACGGTTGGGGTCACTTAACAGGGGTTAAGCTCATTTCTGCAGTCCACCAGTACCTCCACATCCGCGGCCATTTCATCCAATAATATCTCTTGTCTTAATTTGAAGTTCTGCTATCATGCATGATAGCGGAGCCTGTCATAATGGAGCCATGTCCTTATATAACAGCTCTCAATCACTATGTTCTTTTACATATCATATCAAAGTTACTGCTTGCTGTGCACAGTTAATTTTTTTAAAATCAACACATTTTTAAAGATCATGAGATATCACTGAGGCAAGCAGAAACCATAAAATAGATTATGGTCTCTGTGCCAATTTTAAGTTACCATGGTTAATTACTGTCAAAACCTGCTATTTCAAAACCAAAGTCAATGGCCACATCAATAAATTTAAATTATCTGAACAAATAACATACGGGTAATGGTTAACGATAGCATGCTTATCTTTTGAACAAACTTCAGGCTGACGATATTAGAGCGATCATCCGAGTTTCAGCTTCCCGGAGTGATTTTTTCTGAGAAAGACAAAACAATCCAATTCGCACTGGAGACACTTACCGTGGCTCTATGGATAAAAGAATGCGGTTCATTCACAATTAGCGGTCATAATATATTAACGAACATTGCTCCATTATTTCCTGAGAGGAGGGAGGATTGACACCAGTGAGCATGTCTTGCCTCGGCCGCACCCAGTGCCCGTTGGTGCAGTCGATTTCAAGTCTTGCTAGATCCGTGTCTAGAACTTATTCTATACTTTCAAAATATATTTTAAAAATATAAATAGTGAAGATACTACCTTATGTATCCACGGGCTGATAAGGTATCCCATGACATTTCATATTTTGCTTATAAAACAGCAAACACTATCACGATCACTTCCAAAACTCACTTCCTGGTCGCCATTTTCTGGTTCAAGAAAGTTCAAGGTCGTGTTGGATGGCACTACTGCGCTGGCCGCTGGACACGGACGAAAGCTTGGTCCCGTCTCTAAGTTTCGGGCGCAACAATATCGTGGAACTAGTTTTCCTTGCGTTTCAGAAAAAGCTCCATTGCTTTGCATGCTACCCGCGGTATGGATACCATTATTGAATGTGTAGGGGAAAATACATCGATGTGAGGAGCTTATTAAAACTGGTTCCAAGAACTCGTCGCGCCACACAGAGAAGGAAACCAGTCCGGTTGAAACCTCCCAGAGCAAATCTTGATCTAAATCTTTCACAGAGGGCCTGAAGGTGCTGACAACATGACGTCATTACCTTTGTCCGTGCACGTTCGAAACCTTGGCAGTGACCCAGCTATCAGTGGTATCAAGTCAAATCTCATCTTGGCCTGAAAAACAGTAAACTAAAGAAATATTTTCAATCAAAAAGCCTCTGTCTCAGACTTGCTTTGCCTGAGTTGCACTTACATGCAATAATTTTCTTTAAAGGAACAATGGATTTATGTTAACACAAATTTTAGCTTTAATTGTGTAATGGAAAAGGGATCTGCATTATGTTCAGAAATTATACCATATGACATAACGTGACTTGTGTTAGCCGGTGTGGACAGAAACTGAGCAGACAACAGGAGCCAAATGTTGACCCAATACAGAAAAAAGAAACTTTTGGTTCTTCACATCCGACTTTAAATACTTATGAGGACCTTGATATGAATTAAAGTGCCAAAAGAGTTTTGGTTTGCTATACATCTACTGAACCACTAAGCTAATTACTGTTTTCTCTCAGCGTAGCATAGATTTTCTAAATAATACATGTTCCTGGTATTAATGTTACAGACACAGTTTGAAGCATGGAGATTCAGTACAAATTGAGACCCGTGAAGATATAGAATAGATCTTCAGCAACCCATGCCTACCATAAGAGGCGCCTTTAGTTGATGCATGTCATCCTATCCCAATTGCGCGAATCAATGCTCATGATGTCAATCACTGGTGTGTGTGTGTGGTCTAGACTCGAGTATTTAGAGACTGCCATCATATAGCTGGAACATTGCTGAGTGCGGGGTTAAACAACAAACATACACAAAAAAACAGTACAAATTGAGAAATATGCATACAATTTCCACTAGATACTACATGAATGTGTGTGTGACAGCTTTGTTTACCTGCTGGTTGCCGAGTTGTTTTTCTAACGCACATTTTCATAAAATCTGAAAAGTGAAGGTTGTGACACGTAAGTAAGCAGAAACATTCCGAGAATCTGTGTACTTTGATTTGTTTGTATATTTTTCAAGAAATACCATGTGGTTGTGCGTGATTTTGCGTCAGTCATGGCGTCACGCAGGACGGAAACTTTGACAATTGTTGTAGAATTACAAAATCATTGCAATGTATATATTTTTAAGTCCCTACTTCGTGCTACGATTCTCTTCCCATGCATAGTCTGAAATGGTGCGCTAATGGATGCAACGAATAGACGAATGGATAGCTCAAAATAGGAGAAAATGCTACACTGTGTAACATCTGAATTTTGCTTTGTTTATATTTCTAAGAAGTGTAGTTTTCCTCCGAGCAGAGCGTTCGTTTCCAAACCTAATTTATTTTTCTTGATTTTTTCTGGACACTTGGTGTTGGTGACAAGGACAAGGACAAGGACCAAAGCATTCAAGGATGTATGTATAATAGCTGAGTGTGAAACATATGTGATGTTATAGGCGTCTCTTAATTCGACGTAGGTGAAACGGGATTTTGTAAACACTATCCAATATATGTATGGCGCAAAGTTTACGTCGGCGTTCGTGTTTGCATATTTTCTAAAACATTCTAACGATTCTTGGGTTATCGGCGACGTTTTGGAATGATCATGGGTGATTTGATAAACGACAGATACCCGTGATCACTAATATGTTCTTTTTGAAATTAATTTCTCTCAGTAATTATCCGAAATTTAAATTTCAGAACATGCTGTAAATAACGCCGTGAATTGTGACTTAGTAATGTTTAAAAATGGCGTGATTTTTCACGTACCTAATTTACAGAGGTAATTGTCAGTAATTCTGCTTTGCCTAAAATGGCAGTGGATGTTATCACAAAACCGGGAATTTCCCATAGAATGAAAACCTGTGAAGTGTAATTGTGTGCGTGATGTGTACTGAATTTTATTCGACTCCAAAGTGAGGTTTGAAGAGGTGGGATATATCAGTTTTAGATACTGTAGTAATCTAGACTTGCTAAATGTCATAGACTTGACCTCACCTGTAAATAATCGAGAGTGGACCAGACAATCCAGTGATTGACACCATGAGCATCAGTCCACGCAAATGGGATACGATAACATGCATCAACCAAGTCACCGAGCCTGACCAACCGATCGCGTTAGCTACCACTAACGACAAGCATAGTCGCCTTTTGCATATGGGTTGCTGAAGACGTATTCTACCACGGACCTTTTCTTCACGGTCCGATCACCTATAAGTCGCCTCTTATGACAAGCATAGTCGCCTCTTAATGCAAGCATGGGTTGCTGAAGGCCATTCTAAGTCGGATGTTCACAGGTCCTCAGACACAATATACGGACTCCGAGCCGACCAGTCCTTGTTTTATCCCATTAATGGCGAGCATGCAGCACACAGGGTAACAATAAGTACTGGTCATCTTTTACCATCTCTTAGTATCAGTATCAGGCCAGGTGATCTAACCACCGACATTCGTCCTCCAGATCAGACGCTCTATTCACTCGACCATGGAGGCGGTCCTGAAAGTGGGAGTGACGTATGATATAATTATGGTGGGGCCCAATGTATGATACTCTAAAATCGCCCCATGCATGGTCTGTTGTGTTCAGATTGAATGCTTTTATGACGGACCAAACAATCCAGTGATTGATATCATTGATCTTTCGGAAACGATGGTCGATATGCATCAGCCAAGTCATGGAGCCAGACAGATCCCGTTAGTCGCCTCTTATGACAAGCATAACCTTGAACTGTAGTCAACTTTGAGTGTAACTACAATTGTTTAGAATTGATTCATTTGTTCATTCCTTTGTTTGCCTTTACTGTGATTGGGTAGGTGCAAAGGTACTGGCACTGACATTTTATTGTCCGACCGCCGGTCATCCTTTCTAAAACTGTTCAATATTTTTCAACAACAAAAAAATGGTAGATATATCAAACAGATCCTGAAGTGGTGCCTTTTGCTATTTACAGATTTTTGGCATTTTTATTTTTCTCGATTTCCATGGAAACAATTTGTACTTAGTCTCAAGAGGGGGTGGTGGATTTCGTTTCCGGAGCACAACTCAGAAACCGTCCGATATTTTTTGAACAGCAAAGCGTGGTTGATATATCAAACAGATCCTGAAATAGTGCCTTTTAGTATTTGCAGATTTTTGGCATTTTTATTTTTCCCGATTTCCATGGAAACAATTTGGATTTAGTCTCAAAAGGGAGGGGTAGGTGTCGTTTCCGGAGCACACCATGACAACTGTGAAAGGCTTTTCACCCAAACCTGGTACATGTATTAACTAAGGGCTGACGTGGTGCCTTTTGCTATTTAGAAATTTTCTAATTTTGATTTCCCTCTGTTGCCATTTTTAACAAGTTAGACTGAGCTGAAACAGAGGTAGGTGTTTCCGGAGCAGAACTAAAAACCTAGACTGACATTTTTCATCCAAACTTGGTACATGTATTAATCAATGGCTGAAGTGGTGCCTTTTGCTATGAAGGAATTATTTTTGAAAAATATGTTGCCATGGCAACAAGTTTGACTTTGACTGTTTATAGTGGTGTGTTTGTCCGGACCATGTTTCTAAAACTTACAGGTATTCTTTCATGACACTTTACACACACAAAAACCAGTTTGTCAAATGGTGCCTTTTTCTACATTGAATTGATATTTTATTCTGTTTACACGCAACAAATTTGATCTTGACTTGTTCATATTGGTGAGTACCTGACGTAGAAATACAAAGCTCACAATCTTGTATAGGACAGACAGATTAGATAGATATTCGCTCATCAAGTTGGACTTAAAGTAACAGCCAGATGACTTTTTCTTTCGAATTTGTGGGGGCCTGGGGGATTTGTCACCGTCTGATGACTTGCATCAACATGCTATACATAATATTCCAAGACTGTTTTCAGTTTTAGCTACATAATACAACAGATCGAGTCCGTGCCTTGTCCACAATCATTAATTGCGGTTTTATTAAAGAACATGCTTGAACAAAGTTGCTTTATTCCGAGGCTGCCATTTGTATGTGTAGAGTGAAGGAAATAGTATCTCGGTGCATTCAGTTCTGAAAATTTCACAGGACTACCCAGCTACTGTGTCACTTCATACCCCTGGCAATCAAATTCATGTGTTGCTTGTCAAACGTTCCTATCTCCATGGTTACCATATATCTAACTGGCTGACTGACGCACCTGTCTACAGTCTGTCCAAGTTTTATAACCTGGCTAAGGCCGCATCACCATAGGTTTCCCGTCCGCCGTGAGTCGGAGCGACTGTAGTGCACGCGCTGCACGAAATTCACGTGGTTGAAACTGACACGACACACTGGGAGATGTTAAGGACAGCAGAAACTTTGCAATACACACACGTATAGTCTGAAGATATTAAAGCCAACTATACTCTCGCTTGTCCTCATAATCGCCTTATAAATGATACTCTGGCTAAGAAATTTCTTAAGGCCTTTGAAAAAACTTTCGAATTCACATCTTCTACCATACCACAGCGACGCCTGCACATTCCGTTGGACCATGCTTTCAAATGAATAGATCGGTTTCAGATTTTTCGAAATGCTATTGAAATTAAAATTTATGTACGGCTGAATGAAACATTAAAACTATATTACAGGTAGATTTGATTGAATTAGGTCTAACACACCTTATACAGTTTAACAAAATCTGTAAACTTACACCTTATACAGTTGAACAAAATCTGCAAACTTACACCTTATACAGTTTAACAAATCTGCCAACTTACAGCCTAAATGCAAAGCTATGACACCTGGCCAAAATGCATAAAATTGTAGGCCGTAATCAGCAATATTCCAAATAATCAAATAATCGCATCTGTACCAGACGATCCGGTAACTAATATTACGAGTAACTACCTACGCCGCATGTCATCGGATCCCAATTGCGTGGATCGATGCTCATGATATCAATCACTGGATTGTCTGGTCCAGACTCACAACACACAAACAAACATCACTGAGCCTGCAGACCACCCTATCCATTAAGCTGCATCTTACCACTAGCATAGGTTGATGGGAATCAATTCTAACCTCGAATCCCCACCCTGTGTAAGAATATAATACATCATGTTTAGAACATACGAACTTTTAACATGCTTGATAACAGGATTAAGGCACAAGGATAGCACAATCTATTTTTAGTGAAATGAGATTCACAAATAATAAACACGTTTGTCTAAAGAAAAGTAAATTATTAATACGTTCGTTGGTGTGTGTTCCTGTACTGCAATAGATATATACTGTCTTTTTATAGTTATTTCAAGTCGGTGTGGTTATTGCTTAACGCCGCGCTTAGTAGTATCCCAGCTATATCACGCCGCCTGTAACTGACCCGTGAAGATCCGGGGTAGAATAGATCGTCAGCAACCCATGCTTGCCATAAAAGGCGACTAACGGGATCGGGTGGTCAGGCTCGCTGACTTGGTTGATGCATGTCATCGATCCCTATTGCGTGTGACCCGTGAAGATTCCGGGGTATAATAGATCTTCAGCAACCCATGCTTGCCATAAAAGGCGACTAACGGGATCGGGTGGTCAGGCTCGCTGACTTGGTTGATGTATGTCATCGATCCCAATTGCGTGGATCGATGCTCATGATATTAATCACTGGATTGTCTGGTCCAGACTCGATTTTTTACAGACCGCCGTCATATAGCTGGAATATTGCTGAGTGCGGCGTTAAACAACCAGCCAACTAGCCAACCAACCAACCGTCTGTAACTAATCGTATCTGGATCAGACAATCCAGTGATCGACGCTATGATCATCCGCCCTCTTAACGGAGATTCTAGGACATGCATTCATCCACTGAGCATGACCACCCGATCCATTTCGTCGCCTCTTACGACAAGCATGGGTTTACTGGGTATAACAGGGAGCCCAGGTGGATTGCCAGTAGTTATAACATTGATATATATCAATATGCAACTGTTCATACAGGTTACACACTCAATTGTCTTTCAAATTTATACAGTGTTACACCTGTTGTCAATGCAGGATCAAGGATTTATAGTATATTAAATGTTCATTGCTATTGACACTGTCAGCCACCGTGGGCCAAGGCAGATGTTTACACGCGAGCAGGCATGGCGAGCGGCAGACTGTATTAACTGAAGTGACGCTGGTGCATGACATTCTCGTGTCCCATTCAACTGGCCATATCCTGGCCTCATCACTGGCAGCCAAGAATGCAGATATTTTCTAGGAATATTATACTGGCAAATTGTCACAAAAACTTCCCTGCGTTGGACAAACTCAAGAGACAAAGAGTCGGATATAGAGATTGCTTGCTGCGCCTTCAAATATCACTCACTCTTCCATCTCCGAACTATGCGGACATTCTGCCCTATACAGTAACATTGTATGTGCCCCTTCCAAAAGATTTAATTCGTCACTTGGGAACAGATCTGGAAACTGTAGACAACAATATACATGTATTTATCATGCTACTTCTTGCTTACTGTATTTGATATAGACATGTGTCAGTGTTGTCAAATTGACTATGGTGCACATTAGATGTGACATATTGAATACACCCAAAGAAAACTATCAGTACCTAAGATGATTGATAACATGCGTGTTAATAAATACACCATGGCTTTAAAACACATCTGGAGCACTGACTGTAAATATTAAAGGCATCATTTGCAATGTCCCAGTTATTGCCTAAACTATACTACTCAAAAGAAGTTAAGGATAACCCGATTATTTCATATTACTGCAGGTAATCTCTCATTTCAGGGCACATTAACAATAGTAATATGAAAGAATCGATGATCCTTACCTTCTTTTGAGTAGTATACATTGTGTAACATTTAGATGAATCAAACAGGCAGAATTGTTTGATATATTAAGAGTTTGGTGTGCGGCAGATATCACTTCTTTAAGCCTTTGAATTTGTTTCAATATGTTAAAAACACTCGAGGCCCTTGGTATCATTGCCAAGACAAAAATATCTGTCCGATCAACAAATAATTCATATTTTGTAGCTTTATGCTCGCTGGAGACGACCAAGTGTATGCTTACTTCAAAGTTTCCACGTGCGATGATCTGTCAATCAGATAGAACATTGTGGCGAAACTAAAAATCCCTTTTAGATACCGAACATTGTCGTACATTGAGAACTGGGCACAACCTCGTTATAACGTCTCGTTACTGAACTTGCACCACATCTCTGGCACGAATTAACAGAAACAGTTAGAAATTTGCCTCTTGTTTTGTGATATTATTACTTTTGAACCACCTCTTTGGGAGTCTGACGTAAATAAGCTCATCAGAACCAAATTAGGTGGAACGATTGTAGATGTATGTCAAAACGTTTGATACAGTTAATGACAATAGTCCTCGTTAGTTTCTGTACACTGAAGAAACGTTGCCTTGTATATTATTAATTATTATTTCCAGGAAGAGGATACTTACAACCTGAGTGTTCACTAGCAAGTATTATGTTTTCTACTTAAAGAAACAGGGTTTTGCTTTATTTATCTCTGGGCTGGGCTTCTGTTGGAGACACTGACTGCTTGGAAACACAGTTCATTTCTGTAAAGGGAATTTTCTGGAACAAATTATTTGCTTTCTCTGGAAAAGGTGTGTTTATGTTTAGAAAATTAGACATGCCTTCAGCGTACCAAATTATGGCTCCCTATGAATAGTGGGGCAAGGCAGTTAGGAAAAACACTATTTTCTTTATGTGACCTTAAACACAGCTATTTTTTTTCATTGAAGGGAGGGGTCAAACCACAAAATATATAAGCAATGATCCTGATTATGTGATTGATTGCTGGTATATGTTTTGCATCCTTGTGAAAAATTAGTTTTTTACTGTTTACCTTTTTCTCAATATTTATGGTCACGTGGTTTCTTTTTTTAAGATCATACATATTCTGAAGAACAGCTGCTGTGTATATTTAAGAAATTTACTAATTTCGAGTGAATGTATATAATTGTCGTTTTTCATTCAACATGAGTGGTTCTTTTTTTTGTTTTTAACATTTTATCGTATTTTTTTTACAAATTTTCAACAAGATCTTATTTCCTGTTTTCCGTGAGAATAAAAAGTTGTCACGTGATTAGGCAATATATTTAGGGCCGTGATATGGCGTAATTTGAAAATAAATTCAATTTTTTTTCTTGAAGTCCCCTTATGTAATAATTGGTTTTAGTACATTTAGGGCCATTCTTGCTCAAGTTATTCTGTTCACGTTTTCATTTCATGCTTCAAGTTTCCTTTTGGGGCATTTGGGGCCTTGAAAAAGGCCGTCGAGGAAGCTAGGTTCCTGACATTGATGTTAGCGGCGGCCGAACTCCCTGTGGTCGATGAAGCCCTCCACTCCTCGTCTGAAGTCCCCGTACTCCCACCGGAGCTCCGCACCAGCACTGACCCCCGTCTTGGTCACCATCCAGAACCTCGTCCGTTCCCCCCTCCTCCCCTTAACCCGGGTTAACTTACAGTTAGCGTTATCCCTAGAGTGGTTCATGGTTGCCCCCAAATTTGAATCAGGGTCAATACGATTACCCTGATGATTTCTATGGCCGTCCAAAACAAGTTCCTCATCACCATGAAACCCCTGAACGTGAATAAACCGGTAAGTTAAATTTAGCCTGTCGTACTCATCCAATCTCCCATCAACGTCTGCCCTCGGAATCAGCTGGCCAAGATACTCGCACACCACCTCCTTCCTCCTATAATTCCGAGTGGCAAAAACCCCCTTTCCAATTTCTCCACCGACAGGTGCAACGATAGGTGCCGAAAACATATCCCCCCTCCTCTCCCTCTCCTGCACTGCCCTACGAGTATTGTGACCCCTCAAAGAATACCGCAAAGGTTCCCCCAAAACGTCCCTATCTCCCTCCCCTCCCCCCAAATTTCGACCTATCCTGACCTTCCTAACCTTATACCCACGGCGAGGAGATTCCACGTAAGCGAAGCCCACGTTGATGGCGACCGCCCGGAACTGAGTGGTGAAGGCTTGGCGTCTACCGGCGAGAGCTAGGAGTTGCTGGTCTTCAGTCCAGGCTGCCACTTTGGCCTTGTACTCCGTGAAGAGTTCCAAAGTTGGGATGACACTGTTGTCCGGGCTTGGAGCAAACAGGTTGGCAAACCTGGAGAGGAATGGACAGTCGCACTGTATATCCCGATCCACAGAGAGGCCGGGCCGAAGTAATCGATTTCCAGACATCTTTGGTGTTCTTGGAAATAAAGAGCAGAATGACGCTGCACTGATGGCTCTCTCTTTTAAAGTCCCGCTAAAACTACAATGATTGACAGGTACACGCGTAAGAAATATGAACCGCGGTCGTCACTGATTGGCTCCCGCTAAAACTGTCATGATTGACAGGTACACGTGTAAGAAACATAAACCCAGGTCGTCACTGATTGGCTCAACTTTGCAAAATTTGGCGCTTATATGTCTCCTCGAAGAAAAGCGTTTAATTGCATACATTAATCTGTTTTAAATAATGCTGTGATTTCATTAGAATAATTCTTCCCATAAAAAATAAAATTTATCCCCGATGCTCAGTTTTGGAATGTGTAAATCCAAACATACCCATTCATAAAAATCATTAACGATGTTGTGTCATATTGATTTGAGATCCAACAAATTTTGTTGATTGACAAACTGTGTAAAGACGTTATGCCTAGTCGCCGATTTTTCTTGAGAAATGCATAGATATGAATGATCTGAAAATGTTAAAAATGTGTTAAGTCAAGGTACGTCCTCCTTATCACCGTTTGAAGCATAAGAAGATCAAACCAAGATCAGGTGAACGTGCATATGTGTTGTGGATTATCATAATTCATAACCCGTTCTCCCCTATCCCGATAAACTTGGTCCAAATTTAGTTATATACATAGTATTTTCCCCAGGCAGTTCTCTAATATTTATATTTCTTTGAATACTGAATTCATCCCATACTAAATAATACATAGTGGGCCCCTTATGTGTCAGTTAGATATTAATATATATTGGAATGAAGGAGTTTTGTTACATAAATCAATAACCCAGTGACTCAATCTTTTGAGTCGGAATAAAAATAAGGGAACGAGAGAGATCCAAGAAACAAAAAATGCTTTGGTCTAGGCCTTATCAAGCTGCAGACACTGTTTCCATTTTTCACACATCAGGAATTGGCTGCGAGCCAAAACTGCCCGTCCAAAGCGACAGGCGTATTTGCGCGACACTGTGTATGGTTTGCGAACAGCATTTTTCCTTTCCCATATATACAATGTTGTATACGTACAGTCTCCAAGTTACGTGTGAACAATATGGAGATCGGAGTTTGTTAATTTGGTTGTTTTTTGGAGTGTGTTTTTGTTGTTTAACGCCGAACTCAGCAATATTCCAAATATATGATGGCAGTCTGTAAATAATCGAATTTGGACCAGACAATCCAGTGGTTGATATCATGAGCATCGATCCACGCAATTGGGATCCAGTGACATGCATCAACCAAGAACCATAGAACCGAGAACCATAGTCGCCTTTCTTGGGTTGCTGAAGACCTATTCTACCCCGGGTCTTCAAGAGGAGTGTAGTCACGCGCAGTAGGCTGTGAGTAAAAGCATGGGCACTTTTAAAACTGAAATAACGATTACAATATGGGTCTGTATGTCAGGCCCGGTTGTGCATGGAGAACAAGTCTGTCGGGTGAATCAACTCCCAGGAATTAATCAGCACTTGGTGTATAAATATTACACTATTGCACATGGCATTGTTATCATCTGCATTCTGCTTGTTAGGGCGAAATCGGAAAGCAAACTCATAAACACAAAGGAAGATTTCCATGACAAAGCTCACACAGGGAACGTGTTGCGAGTTACGAGCCCCAAACACAGCCATGAACTTTCATAGGCAACACTGTTTCAAAGTAATGTCTGATACTTCCTGTACGTCGCGCCTTTGAAAGTCATGCTATGTCCGAATTATTTGCCGATGTAACTTAAAATCTTAACTCATTCATTCATTCCTATACGTCGCATATCTTATAATAGGGTTCTCTCTATAAGGACTGAAATCGGAGATAAACAGTTGTTATTTCAATTAAAATTACACGTATATAATTTATGTTTTGAATTAGGGAGTTTGTAACTGTGGTAAATAGTTTACTTCATGCATTGTCACTTTATATAGTAAAACATGTCACTTTTAATTTCGGAGAGAAATTATAGTCTCTGTGAATTTGATTGGAGGAATGCCTGAAGCACGAAGATGAATATTTATTTATTGAATATTGATATAACTGGTGACTGGAGAAATACATGCATGTCTCAGAAGTACAGCGTACTTATTTACATCTGGATAAGATGACTCGAGAGTGGCACAGTCTAAATGAAAACAGGAAATGTTTTGACAAATCCTCTATTAAACGCCATGTTGAAATACACACGGGAGTCTAACTGACGCCGGGTCATAACTTCTGTCCCAAAAGGAAGCCAGGACTTCGTAAGACCCCAGGGCCCATTTGCGCAAAACAATCTTGGCCCTCCAATTATTGTAAATCCTTTGGATAGCGATCTCAGAGTTTTAGGGAAAGCTCCCACAAATATGATGCGTGTGTAACAATGATATTATAACAACCAATGGCAGATCACGCATTGATGTGTTAAAATATAAGGGAATAATATAATTGTCTATTTTAATTTTCATAATAATTATGTCATTAAATCTAGACCCAAATTAATTTATGGTGATTTATTATGACCGTTTTCTACAAAGGTATGCTTGTATGACTATATTTGGCATTGCCTACATGAACCTAATAGACCCTAGGCGTCTATTAGAGGAAATACGGTATGGGGCTGACAGTCGTTTGGGTACATTGTGATTGTGTGTGGTTTAGTTTTGCACGTTCGGGATTATCCAGGGTATTGTCTACACATAGTTTTGTTAAATACGCGGAAACGTGCTGTTAGCTTTAACTAGGAAATGAGTCCCCGATAAAAAATACAATGAGTGAGTAATGTTTTACTCTGCGTTTAGCAATACTCCGGCAACTTTCATGGTGGGCTTTACACATTGTACCCATATCGGGAATTGAACCCGGGTCTTCAGCGTGACGAGCGATCACTTTAGCTACTAGGCTACCCCGCCACTTCTCTACAATATACAAACATTACAGTTTACTTTAATAGAGTTGTTAGCATAACATGTTTTTCACAAACTGGTGAAGTTATATGCATGTCGCATGGAAGTTAATATTGTCGGGTATAATAAGGTCCTTATTAAACGTGTTTAGTTGACAAATAAATCATGGGACTTTAAAGTTTCGTCAAATGTGTGTATTTTGAAACAGGCCTGTAGTTACATTCTTCCTGAAGCTGAGGAGAGTTAATTTTTCTCATCGTAAATGGCGCCGCCTTAAAACGGCAACTTTATGCCACAAAGTGAGCATACAGCTGTAAATTTGTCCTCAGACACCCGATCCAGGAAATATTACCTGCCACTAGCACCGAGCTGTGAGCTGCTACTAGTAGGTACAAAGACGGTCTCTAAGTCTCTGGAGACTAACATTTACTGCTACTACTAGCTAACAGCAAAGTAGCATGTCTTTAATGTCATTGGTCAACGAGTCAAGTAGACGGTACGTCTGTTTGTTTAGGCTGAAGAAATTAATCAACATGCGCCCCTTGTTCAAATCTTCATAGATCATGGATAACCAATCAGTTTTCAAAAATATGTAAAACAAATATTGCCTCCAAGTATATTTAGCTGTCCTTGCAGACGGTAGCCCAATCTCTTGTCACGCTTAGTTGCGTTAGCGAGCAAATCTACTCACGATCCTAGCTGCCAGTGTCAGACAGCCGAGAAGAAGCAAGAGATTAGTGCCCCTTTAATATGTTTGCTAATATATTTTGTAACGATAAGTTCTTTTAAAAATGGGTAGTTCTATGAAAACAAACACACATACAATGACATGTGTGAATGAAAACCGTAACGATCTTCGATTTTAGGACCTGATTGCTATATCTATATTGGTTGTTGTATAAAATACATACCATATGAAGATACAAAGCCTAGCATGTCTGGACCGGAGATAAGAAAACAACAACAAAATGATGACAGACATCCTACCATCTGCTGAATGCTTCGTCGGACTGCATGTTCCTATATCATATGGTGTGAAATGCGCCCCTGTGAACATACATCCTAATAACGTTATACTATTTAGTTGTTACTGTTAGTTAGTAGTAGCTAGTAGTAAATGTTAGTCCCCAGAGACGGAGAGACCGTCTTTGTACCTACTAGCAGCAGCTCACAGTTGATATCAAATCTGTGCTAGTAGTAGGTAATATTTCCTGAATCAGGTGCCTCAGACACATAAACACACATCCACACGTGACATTGTCCCTCAAAAGCAAAAACTCTTGTGCGCCAAGTACTAGAGGTGCGAGTACTTGAGGTACGAGTACTAGAGGTACGAGTACTAGAGGTACGAATACTAGAGGTGCGAGTACTAGAGGTGCGAGTACTTGAGGTACGAGTACTAGAGGTACGAGTACTAGAGGTACGAGTACTAGAGGTACGAGTATTAGAGGTGCGAGTACTGGAGGTACGATTACCAGAGGTATGAGTACTACAGGTATGACTACTAGAGGTACAAGTGCTAGAGGTACGAGTACTAGAGGTATGAGTACTAGAGGTACGAGTACTTGAGGTACGAGTACTATAGGTAGGAGTACTTCAGGTAGGAGTACTTCAGGTACGAGGAATAGAGGTACGAGGACTAGAGAAATGAGTACTAGAGGTACGAGTATTAGAGGTACGAGTACTAGAGGTATGAGTACTAGAGGTACGAGTACTAGAGGTACGAGTACTTGAGGTAAGAGTACTAGAGGACTACTTGAGTAATGGATCTACCCTAATTGTACAGTACCTGGGTACCCTTCTCAAACCTATGTATAAATACGCTATGAAATAGTTTGATACCGGAATAACTTTGACACATTAAAATTTTGCAGAATTTCTGCTTCATAAAATGTATGACGGGCGTATTTATACAAAGTTCAATACCTGGTATAAACATATTTTACTCTTATTGACTAGGTCCAAATGTGCAACACATACTTTTCCTTAGAGGGATAATAAACTCCCAGAAACTGAACTACTAAATTATCTTTGTAGATAGTGACCCATAGATATCTATTGCCATAAAACATTTTAACATGAGAACTGGTGAATTTTATTATTTCATTATTTAATATGTTTTTCTGACATATCTAATACTGGATGTTAACACATCTAGATATGTCATCTTGGAGACATATTAACGCATGTTACCGTTCTAAAGTCAAACTCTCAAGGTTTTTGCTGCTCTGCCAGTCAATAATGTATAGATTGATTTAATGGCATTACATAGAACTACTACGTTTTAAACAAATAAAATATACAAAATAAAAACATTTCTCATGCAAAATAGCAACGAAAAGATTTTTGTCTTTATCTTATCCGAATTAGATTATCATAATTAGTGCTAATAATCACCATATATATTAGTTTCACCAATGTCAGTAGCAAAGTCGAGACAGATGTGAAAACGACTTATATACAACTCTATATGTTGGAATGGTTCGCCAGAAGGAAGACAGGCCAATAATGAAGTTCTGAAGATGCATGCTCACAACTAGCCTTTGGCAAAGTCCCTGAACCATATTATTTAAACTTCCGCCCAGCCCTTACTGTAATGACTTAGTCCTCAATGAAGCAAGTCTAGACTTTCCCAAAGTCTGAATCTCCCATCTCACTGCGGCTCCTTTTCAATTTAAATACAGGTGTTTGTTTATAAAAAAAACATTGTATATAAACTCGTCGTTAGTCCAGCTCACAACCTGAATAGTACGCAAATATTAATCTGACTATGGCGTTTTTCACAGTGTATAGATAAAAGTCCCTAGTTGTGTCACAAGATGTTTTTTTAATTTTATTTTCCCTCTTAATTCATCTCAGCAGGTACATCATTTATATATACATGTCATGTCAATACACTTGTGATACATGGTTTTCAAAAAATAAACATCTTTCCATACAATAAATTCTTGCCTGTAAAGTTCATGTATTGTATCAGTGTATCACTGTTCAGTTTTTAACAAAGTGTTGAAGGAAGACCAAAAACTAAAAAAGTTTGCATACTTACAATTTGTAAACGACATTACCTTTGTAGCATTGCAATAACTAATTATCTCATGCTGTATGTGTTCAAAATGTGGCGTTAATCCTGTCCTACATTGCCTGTATATTACTTGTTTTGTCATTAAAAGTACAATATTCAATGGCTTCTTGTGTTTGCCTTGAAATCCAAACAAAACATTTTCTCTGTTTAAATCAATGGTTCCTTCCACAACAGATTTTAACAAGATATACAGTCTCTCCCAAAGCTGTCTGACATGGTCACAATCATACAACATATGGATTATAGTTTCAGGTTGATTTGTACAGAAAGTACACATAGGAGAATCAGCATATCCAATTTTATATAAATAGTTGTTAGTTGTAAGAATGTAGTGAATAATCTTAAACTGAAACCATCTAATATCCTCACTTTGAGTGCACCTTTTTTGCCAATTTGTTTCACTAAATGTCTTATTTAGTATACTTTCCACTTGTTCAATGCCATGGAATTTAACAAACTCCTGTGCTGATAAAGTCTTGTAAAATTCTTTACTACCTATATTTTGGTTTAGAAGATGTAATAAGTTGAGTGGCATGGTTGGTAGAGGAGATATAGAATTGAAAATATTGTATTCCTTTGCCTTTGACTGCATTTACAACTCCACCATGTCCATAATATTCTATATAATTTGTTTGGATTCCATACATATGCACAAAAGCATCAAATACATAAAATTTACCTTTGGCATCCACTAAATCCCTTATGAAGGCTACACCTCTGCTTGACCAATGTTTATAAAAGATTGGACTATTTCCAATTTGTATTCAATCATTAAACCATATAGACTGTCTCATAATATCTTGACCAGTTTTCAGTTTCTTTTTGGACAAGTATGGTGCCCAAGCTTCTAAAACATCCTTCCAAAATACATTCATGGTATTATGAGCAATAAATACATCAACACAGGAGGCATCTGCCAACCATAATCTCTCTCTATTTGGAATACAGCAAGCAACTAACTCAGTCCATTTTGAGTGATAACAATATAATCTTCTGATCCATGAAAGTTTTTGTGCTGCAATCACATCCTTTATAATTGGCATGTTTAGGGGGTTGAGACATTATTTGTCTTTTCACTTTATCCAGTTTTCCCTTCCATACAACATGTACAAATTTAAAACATCTTTTCTGAAAAGTATCAATCTCATCCTTTGGAGGGTTGGGTATGGTAGAAAAAAACATGATTCAATTTTGACAGTAAGATGCTTTTTAGGACTATATTTCTACCTAATGGAGTCAAATTTCTTACCGTCCAAAGTTTCATTTCTCTCTAATTTTTTTCAAGCTTTATTTTATAATTATCCTCCACAATGTTATCTAAATCAACATCAAAATGTATTCCTAATAGTTTAAACTTTATATAAGTCCAGTCTAGATGCCAATCATTACATAGTTTATATCTTGATCTTTTTTTTTGAACCAGTCCAAATTAGCTTAGTTTTCTCCGCATTAACCTTAAGTCCAGAAAATCTAGCAAAAAACTGCAATGTCTGCAATACAGCATAAAGGCCTTTTTCTGTTCCATCCAAACTTAATGATGTGTCATCTGCAAATTGAGACAGGAAGTGTTCAATTTTTCCTATCTTAATTCCTTTTTTTTAGGATTATTTCACATATTTGCCAAAATCAACTCACAAATTATATAAAATATATGGCGACACTGGGTCTCCTTGACGACAGCCTCTTGATATCTTAAAAAAGGGACTCGCAAATCCATTAACTACTACACTGGATTCCATGCCATTGAAAAATGTTGACATCCATTTTTGAATACTTGGTCCAAAATGGAAGAAATTTAGTGCATTAATGATATAAGCTCTATTTACCGTATCAAAAGCTTTCTCAAAATCTATTAACACCAGTAAAGCAGGGATTTGATAACTTTCTGTATAATCCATTAGATCATATATAAGTCTAGACACCTCTCCAATATATCTCCTAGGAACAAATCCCTTTTGGTCCTCATTTATTATAATAGGTAATACAGTTTTTTTAATTCTATTTGCTATCCCTGCTGATGCAAGTTTATAAGATGTATTTAACAATGAGATTGGGCGCCAGTTTTTTATGATTTTTTGGGGTTTAACTTCTTTTGGTAAGCAAATAGTAAGCCCCTGTTTTTGTGTTATAGATAATCAGATAATGAATCATTTCTGTATCCATAATTTAATGAATTTATTAAATATTTTCCAAGGTCATTCCAAAAGAAATTCAAAAATTCTCTAGGAAACCCATCTGGTCCTGGGCTTTTTCCGTTTTTCATTTTCTTTAGAGCATCTAAGGCTTCTTTGGCAGTTATTTCCCCTCCTAAGTCTAATGACATTTGATTAAATAGTCTTGGAATGTCTTTATCGGAAAAGAGCTCTTCTAAATTTATTAATTCACAATCTTCCTCACTGTACACTTATTTATAGAACTGTTTAGTTTCTATTAGCAATTCATCCTGTTTTTTATTATGGTTCCATCATTTCTATACAATTCTTTAATGTACTTATTTAAAAATATAAGATAGTCTAATTTTTAAAAATAACTACTAGGTTTTTCGCAGAGTTCTATCCATTTCGCCTTGGATCTAAGAAAAGCCCCTTTAGTCCTTAACTTATTTAATTCTTCCAATTCACTTTTCATCTTATCAATATTTCCTATAATTTCTTTCTTTTCTTCTTCAATGTTTGTTGAATCTAAAAAAAATTCGAGCTCATTGAGGTGTGAAAATAAAGTTTTTTCTTTCATCTCATTTTTCTATTTCTTAGTTGATGAATAATAAATAGATTGTCTTCTTATGGCTAATAATAATATTTCCCATAATAATTGATCATCAATCAAATATTTCTATTCTTCACTAGACATATCCTCATATTGATGTAATGTTATTTGTTCCACATAATTCTTATCTTGTAACAAAGAATTATCAAATTTCCAAAACCCTCTACTTCTTTTCATGTCTGATAAATGTATAGTCATTGAAATCAAAGAATGATCTGAATTTATACTTGGGTGGATTTCACTATTATTCACTGAGTTTTTGTGAAATCAAAATGTAATCTAATCTGCATGTTTGATTGGATTAAGTTGTCGCCAAGTGAAACGCCTCGTGTAGGAATTAGACTCCCTCCAAGGATCCTTCAAATCTAATAAATCAATTATTTTAAATACTTCCTTTTGTCCCTTAGGATTATTAATATGCTTATAATTAAATGTATCTAGATCCATACCACATAAAATAATCCTTCCACTATCTAATTTTAATATAATTTCTTTTATTTTCTGAAAAAAGTCAGGTTTATCTATGTTTGGGCCATATATATTTACTATTGTATACACATGTTCTTCAATTTCTATGATGAAAACCACAAAGTTGCCTTATTTTCATCTCTAATAAATTGTTTTACTTTAAATTAAAAATTATTATTTAGCAATATAGCAGTTCCCCTGGCATTACTCTTATATGGACTTATGTAACAGTCACTATAGCCCCATTGCTGCTTTATTAATTGTTCCTGATCAGCTGTGAAATGCACATCCTTTAAGCAGAATATTTGTGCCTTTTTACTTCTTAAAAATGTGAAGACGTGTTTTCTTTTGAATGCATTATTCAGACCTCTACAGTTCAGTAATTACAGTAATATACAGTAATTTTAAACTTATCTTTATACATCATACTGCATCATAATTTTCATGGTGTACCACCTGGCTGCATATCAACAACCCCGTGACACCCGTCATCTGCCATTGCATACCGACACCTCACACCCGTCATCTGCCATCGCATTCCGACACCTCACACCCGTCATCTGCCATCGCATACCGACACCTCACACCCGTCATCTGCCATTGCATACCGACACCTCACACCCGTCATCTGCCATTGCATACTGACACCTCACACACGTCATCTGCCATCGCATACCGACACCTCACACCCGTCATCTGCCATCGCATACCGACACCTCACACCCGTCATCTGCCATTGCATACCGACACCTCACACCCGTCATCTGCCATTGCATACCGACACCTCACACCCGTCATCTGCCATTGCATACCGACACCTCACACACGCCATCTGCCATCGCATACCGACACCTCACACCCGTCATCTGCCATCGCATACCGACACCTCACACCCGTCATCTGCCATCGCATACCGACACCTCACACACACCATGTGCAATATGCCAACACCTCACACACACCATGTGCGATATGCCAACACCTCACACACGCCATGTGGGATATGCCAACACCTCACACACGCCATGTGCGATATGCCAACACCTCACACACGCCATGTGCGATATGCCAACACCTCACACACGCCATGTGCGATATGCCAACACCTCACACACGCCATGTGGGATATGCCAACACCTCACACACGCCATGTGCGATATGCCAACACCTCAAACACGCCATGTGGGATATGCCAACACCTCACACACGCCATGTGCGATATGCCAACACCTCACACACGCCATGTGCGATATGCCAACACCTCACACACGCCATGTGCGATATGCCAACACCTCACACACGCCATGTGCGATATGCCAACACCTCACACACGCCATGTGGGATATGCCAACACCTCACACACGCCATGTGCGATATGCCAACACCTCACACACGCCATGTGCGATATGCCAACACCTCACACACGCCATGTGCGATATGCCAACACCTCACACACGTCATGTGCGATATGCCAGTATACAAACGACAAAAGCCGGACACAGGAGAGACATGGGCACAGCAGTCTGTATACCTCCTGATTCATGTATAGTTTTTCACTATTTACATTTTGGGGTGCTTAGTGTCCACCTGTGTATTGACCCAAATATTCGTGTTAATATACATACTGTACCTACAGAGAAGGGTTTTATTATAAAATGAACAGAAATAAACACTCAACAAATAACATAGGATGATAATTTAGACTTCCATCGCTGTTTTCATCCCTCACTGTACCATCTTTAGTATTTGACATGCTGTGTGCTGGTGATCGTGGCTAGGATTTTACTTCTACTTATCTTATGTGCTGTAATCTCAATAGAGAAATGCTGCTTTACTCTCGTAGAAAAGCTATATCACTTTTGCCACACAACAAACATAACAAAGCGCTAGTATATCACTAGTATGTAGTATGTCACAGCCAGTATACTAACTACACTCAATCATACCAGGCTCAAATGACACCAAATTTGGTAATTTTCCACCATGTAACAGTTTTTTTACTCTTCTGCCATGTCAAAACAATATAGTCAAGAAATATATCCATTCTTTTTTGCACTATTCCAACAAACAGGTAAATGTTATTCTTTGAAAAGAACTTATATTTGGTTTTAACATCAAGACAAGAAACTGAAACAAAGTATCTAGTAACTAGTCAGTGCATCGCTGTCATGACTGTTCAAGTCACTTCGGTTTCATCACATCTTTTTATCATTTATCAAGACAAACACCGGGAAAACACAGCAGATTAGAAAGCCATCTGATAAACATTACATGGTCAGTTTCATACCTTTGAAAAGATACACCGCGACATTCTAGCAAATATCCATGTTAATGCCCCGTGCCCCACAGAGAAATCCCGGAAGTAAACAAAAGTCTTCTTAGGACCGGAAGAACTTCTGATTGGTTGAAATAAGCATGGTCTATTTTAGGATTAAAAATCCAATGTTTATAAACAGAAGCACGTGGCTTTGTCCAACAGTTACACAATAAGAATACGAACCTTCATCGAAATCAAAGAACGAGCATTGTGTATTTCCTGACAAAAATCCACTGAATGAAATATATAGTCAACGCACATGTACTGTTTGTATTTGAAACTAGGTGTTTTACTGTCTTAAAACACTTTTCATACGTCAAAATCTATCGATTTCACGGTAAATATCCATCGAAATCCACGACCAGTAATATTGTATACCATATCCATGGGTAAAAATCAACTGAATTAATTATATAGTCAACGTCACATGTACTGTTTGTACTTGAAAGTAGGTGAACAGTGTTTTACTGTCTCAGAACGCACTTTTCATACGCCGAACTCCAACAATTACATTCTAAATGAACAAATCTCTACAGAAATCCAGAAAAGAGTACCATTGTGTATTAACAAAAATCAACTGAGTTGATTTTAATGTCCACGTCACGTGTACTGTTTATACTTGAAATTAGATTGACAGTTTTATGCTGTATCTATGTCGTATGTTGAACTTAAATTACCTCACTTTATCCTCCGGGCCAATCAATATCCACTCTGCACCACTGTGTTTTCTGTATTGTAGGATAAGATTTATTCCCTTATCCTGAATTCTAGTTTTGTACCGAAATTTCTTTCGAATTTCGCATTGTTTGTTTGCTAGTGTCCATCTGTATTGTTTTAATGCAACCGGCAAGTCCGTTCTAAAAGACCCGCTTCTCTCTCTCTCTCTCTCTCTCTACAGCTTATCTACAGCCTCAATTGATGGATAGTTTAAAGTCCAACACATCTGAAAACTGTAATTGGTTTTAACTGGTTTAATCAGCTACATTATCGCCCGTTATCACAACTGGCGTTTGGTTATATCATCTAACTTGGCTAATGAATTTCTTAAGTAAACAATCAGTGTGGGGTCCTCTATCCTCCGTATTCGACTGCTTGCAAGAGTCTGAAAAAAATTCAACTCACGACTGGTTAATATATATATTTTTGCTGCTGAATATTTGAAACAGACATCTGCATATGGCCTTTATTTGAAATGGCTACAGCTCTCAAGTTTGATACAATTATGTATGTGCGTGCGTGCGTGCGTGCGCGCGCTCTCATCAATATTCCAGTTTTATGACAGCGGTCTGTAAATAATCGAGTCCGGATCAAACGATCCAGTGATTGATACTCAGAGCAACGATTCACACGCCGACAAAGCGATCCATTTTATCATGAGCTGCCTCACAAAACAAACTTGCCTTGGACCAATTCTAACCTTAATCACCGATATACAACAATGCATATTGACAAACTGACAATGGATACTATCACAAAATCATTCCATGACATTGAAAAATTCCATATTGATCATTGGTCTATCTCGGTATGCTATATTTTCTTCCCACTTAAAATATGAGTAATTTCGATTATGCATGAATGCGAAGATGTCCCTGGTACTTGTTGTTTTTCACACAATGTATGCAGACGTCCTCATACATGTACAACCATAATGTACACATAAACGTAGAAAGAATTAACGTACATATAGCATATGGGATTCACTACAACAGGGTAGGGTTGTTCAGACAAAGTTGAGTGCCAAGGCGTCCACGAATAACAGACACAAAATATACAAATTCAAGCAGGACTAAACAGAAAATCAATTCATCAAATAGAGAACACTCTATTGTTGTGTGTATATATTCGTATCTAGACTTGCCAATTATGAGGGTAGAACTACTATACCCTGTTGGGAGAGACTTGCAATTGGGAGACGGGCAGCGGGAACAGGCTCCCACTGTGTGTGCTGGTTTGTGGTTGTATTTAGTGTGATTTTTCAGAGTGTTTTGGAATGTTGTAGGGTGTTTGGTGGAGCTGATAGTTTTAGAAAGGAGGGCTGCAATATCATTACCGTTTTCTTAGTTTGTGGATGCGTTCAGAATATTGATTGTAATGGTTAATTTTGAAATTCCCTTTATGGCTTAAATTATTTTCTCAAGGGTTCTAGTATTTTTTTTGTCAATTTAAGGGTACTACAGAAAGATCGCCAGTAATAATTTTCTTGCTGCCTTAATAATTATTTTTTAAATATATTTCTTAGTTATTTTGCCAATTTTCTTTTGGAACGGTCTCTCTGATTGGTTAAGAGCGTTTTTTCTTTGTTTTCATGCATTCATTATTTCTTTGCTCCAGCAAGGAACTGGGTTGTGGGGAGTGTATATTTTGGTTTTGGGGAAGCATTTGAAGGCTATTTCATGTATTATGTTAGTGAAGCTCAAATGTATGCCGATGGGGAGTCAAAACACTCTGAGTAACAATAATGCAATGAGTCTATACATTTTTGTCAAATGTATGACATATACCGTACTTGTAGGAATTGGAACGTATTATTGATACAAGTCCAAATTGTTGATGCACAAAATGTCTTTAATGTTCCGTAACAGTGAGGACTGACACCACTATATTTGTGCCAGAGTGTTTCCTTGGTTTGTTTGTGAGAACAATTGACTTGTCTCTGCATGTGTTTGTGACGGGCGTCATTGGTGTGTCATGATACGCTCACCCTTTCGCTAACACTCCGCTAAATTCTATATTTATAGATGCAAATTTCAAAATACAAATCCTTATTTTCATGTTTATAAAGAGGAAGGTTTTCATGATACAACATTAAAAAGTCATTGCTTTCAAGGCAGGTAATCAGCAGAAATTGTATGAAGTTTGGATGTTGTTCCATAAACTTTTCAAAAATGAGGAGCAGCTTTCGTTTTAATTTTAGTTTCATACTAAAACATAAATGTTAGAGACCTTGTACTTTACAGCAATGCAATATGATATATAAGCTTCAATAATTTATGATATATGCAGTATGTATGTATTACTAGAGTGAATGTGTGAGTGAGAAGTATGTTATATCGGTAACAAATCTAAGATGTACTGTGTTGTACTACTTGTCATGGGCTTTCTGCTACCCTGGACGGAAGCCCATTTTAGGTAATTTGTATTTCTTTTTATAAACAAAAAATATAATAAAACAATAATACACAACCGATTGTCTGATAGAGCCAAATGTGCATATAGCTATGTGATGTCAATAAACTTGGTAACATGGTTTAGTTTGACTTCTGAATTCCATTGACTATTTCCATTTTATAAAACCGACTTTATCAGCAAATTTCGCCATACTGCGAAGGACATATACCGGAGAAAGACATGCCATGAAACCTTCTGCCTCCCAAAGGAAGTCTTGGGCATCACGTGCGTCAAGGGATCGGCGAAATGTGAATGAAGTTAACATTTGTACAAGCGGAGACAAAAACATCGTTTTCCATCTATTTTATGCTTGAAAAACTCAACCCTTTTCCAGATACTTTCTGGATGCTTACCAACTCAACCATATGAAATAAATTGTAGCAGTGATTATTGTACCATGGGTAAATGATTTAGGCTGAGATTTCAACTCAGCCATTGAAAATACACCAGCCAGTATAATTGTCACAAATGTATCCAGCCTACCATGTCAGTGACCGAAGGGCACAAAGTCAGTATCATTGTCCAAGTGTTATGGAAACTTATTGTCACAAATGTATCTAGACTACCATGTGAGTGACAGAAGGGAACAAAGTCATTATCATTGTCCAAGTGTTATAGAAACTTATTGTCACAAATGTATCTAGCCTGCCATGTGAGTGACAGAAGGGCACAAAGCACATACCAGCAGTTTCCTACTCGTTATAACCGTTCCCTTATTTTTTTATGTCAGTATATATACAGTTTATATTAAGTGGATTATATAATGTTATGATGATAATTTTCAAAAATAGATAAAACAAGCTGGATCCGACTTTGCATAAGGTTTGATTTACAAGTAAAGTACACTTTACATTGTATGCAATTTGGAATATATATTTTAAAATGTGTGCATCCTGAACTTGATAGGAAAGCTGGGTTTACCTCTCAGAAATGTAAACCTTTGTTGGTGTGACGCACTTTAGTCCCAGTGCATGGGATAATGAAATATCTTCAGAACGGGAATGCCTTAATTGTAAATCTGTCTTAAGGAAAAGGATTTTAAAGCATAGGTATGGGTATGAGCAAAAATCACTTGACAAAGTGACTCTATTAATGTAAGAGGAATCTCAGTCAAAGGAACAGGAGTGGCTTTTGGATGAATGTAAACAGACAGCCATGATTTTTTTAAACCAATACACTAGATTGGTACAGCTGATGAAAAACGCAGCTTCATGCCAGGGGAGGTAATCCAGCAGGATTGTATTGTTACAAATAAGAACGTTTTTCTCAATACATGGAACCGTGAATATCAGTCTATATATAGTGTGGAATACAGTGATCTTTTTAATGAGGCCTATTTCCAGAAAATGATAGGTGATGTTGCTGATGGAGAAGTTCTGTTATCTCTGTTGACACTGGTCTTTTTCGAGGCAAATACAAGGCATGAGGTGGTCTAGACGGTAATTAATCAAGCTAAATGTGGCAAGGCAGTGGATTTAAACCCCATTCAGCTGGTATCATTTGGGTAAAAGATGAGAACGATACACTTATTCCTTGGGAGATAGAGCCTTTCCAGCTATACTACTATTGTGTAGGTGTTTTGGCGATACTACTATTACAGAGGTGCCTTAAAAGGTCTCGTTTGGTAGATTAGATAGGACGGGTAATAATAGACATGAAATATTCATGCTTGGAATATATCCTTAGAAGCCATAACACTATTATTTAGGTAAGTATTTATATGATACCTATATTCCTATTGGAGAAAGGCCTTTTCAAGCAATACTACTATTGCGTAGGTGCTATATACCGCTTGCCTCGAAATAGCCTAGAATTGTCTCATTTGGTAGATTACGAAAGACGCGTAATAATAGAAATAAAATATTCATGCTTGGAATATATCCTTAGAAGCCATAACACTATTATTTTGGTAAATATTTATATGATACCTTTATTCCCTTGGGAGAAAGGCCTTTTCAAGCGATACTACTATTGCGTAGGTGCTATATACCGCTTGCCTCGAAATAGCCTAGAATTGTCGCATTTGGTAGATTACGAAAGACGCGTAATGATAGACACAAAATATTCATGCTTGGAATATATCCTAAGAAGCCATAACACTATTATTTCGGTAAATATTTATATGATACCTTTATTCCCTTGGGAGAAAGATCTTTTCAAGAGATACAACTATTGTGTAGGTGCTATATACCGCTTGCCTCGAAATAGCCTAGGATTGTCTCATTTGGTAGATTACGAAAGACGCGTAATAATAGACACAAAATATTCATGCTTGGAATATATCCTAAGAAGCCATAACACTATTATTTCGGTAAATATTTATACGATACCTTTATTCCCTTGGGAGAAAGACCTTTTCAAGCGATACTACTATTGCGTAGGTGCTATCAACCGCTTGCCTCGAAATAGCCTAGAATTGTCGCATTTGGTAGATTACGAAAGACGCGTAATAATAGACACAAAATATTCATGCTTGGAATATATCCTAAGAAGCCATTACACTATTATTTCGGTAAATATTTATACGATACCTTTATTCCCTTGGGAGAAAGGCCTTTTCAAGCGATACTACTATTGCGTAGGTGCTATCAACCGCTTGCCTCGAAATAGCCTAGAATTGTCGCATTTGGTAGATTACGAAAGACGCGTAATAATAGACACAAAATATTCATGCTTGGAATATATCCTAAGAAGCCATAACACTATTATTTCGGTAAATATTTATAGGATACCTTTATTCCCTTGGGAGAAAGGCCTTTTCAAGCGATACTACTATTGCCTACTTGCTATAAACCCGCTTGCCTCGAAATAGCCTAGAATTGTCTCGTTTGGTAGATTACGAATGACACGTAATAATAGACATAAAATATTCATGCTTGGAATATATCCTAAGAAGTCATGACACTATTATTTCGGTAAGTAATTATTTGATTCCTTTATTCCCTTGTGAGAAAGGCCTTTTCAAGCAATACTACCATTCCGTAGGTCCTATATACTGCTTGCCTCGAAATAGCCTAGAATTGTCGCATTTGGTAGATTACGAAAGACGCGTAATAATAGACACAAAATATTCATGCTTGGAATATATCCTAAGAAGCCATAACACTATTATTTCGGTAAATATTTATAGGATACCTTTATTCCCTTGGGAGAAAGGCCTTTTCAAGCGATACTACTATTGCCTACTTGCTATAAACCCGCTTGCCTCGAAATAGCCTAGAATTGTCGCATTTGGTAGATTACGAATGACACGTAATAATAGACATAAAATATTCATGCTTGGAATATATCCTAAGAAGTCATGACACTATTATTTCGGTAAATATTTATACGATACCTTTATTCCCTTGGGAGAAAGACCTTTTCAAGTGATACTACTATTGCGTAGGTGCTATCAACCGCTTGCCTCGAAATAGCCTAGGATTGTCTCATTTGGTAGATTACGAAAGACGCGTAATAATAGACACAAAATATTCATGCTTGGAATATATCCTAAGAAGCCATAACACTATTATTTCGGTAAATATTTATAGGATACCTTTATTCCCTTGGGAGAAAGACCTTTTCAAGCGATACTACTATTGCGTAGGTGCTATCAACCGCTTGCCTCGAAATAGCCTAGAATTGTTGCATTTGGTAGATTACGAAAGACGCGTAATAATAGAAACAAAATATTCATGCTTGGAATATATCCTAAGAAGCCATTACACTATTATTTCGGTAAATATTTATAGGATACCTTTATTCCCTTGTGAGAAAGGCCTTTTCAAGCGATACTACTATTGCGTAGGTGCTATCAACCGCTTGCCTCGAAATAGCCTAGAATTGTCGCATTTGGTAGATTACAAAAGACGCGTAATAATAGACACAAAATATTCATGCTTGGAATATATACTAAGAAGCCATAACACTATTATTTCGGTAAATATTTATATGATACCTTTATTCCCTTGGGAGAAAGGCCTTTTCAAGCGATACTACTATTGCCTACTTGCTATAAACCCGCTTGCCTCGAAATAGCCTAGAATTGTCTCGTTTGGTAGATTACGAATGACACGTAATAATAGACATAAAATATTCATGCTTGGAATATATCCTAAGAAGTCATGACACTATTATTTCGGTAAGTATCTATTTGATACCTTTATTCCCTTGGGAGAAAGGCCTTTTCAAGCGATACTACTATTGCGTAGGTCCTATATACCGCTTGCCTCGAAATAGCCTAGAATTGTCTCATTTTGGTAGATTACGAAAGACGCGTGATAAAAGAAACAAAATATTCATGCTTGGAATATATCTTTGATAGTCATAACACTATTATTTATGCAAATATTTATATGATACCTTTATTCCCTTGGGAGAGAGACCTTTTCAAGCGATACTACTATTGCCTACGTGTTATATACCGCTTGCCTCGAAATATCCTAGAAATGTCGCATTTGGTAGATTACGAAAGACGCGTAATAATAGACACAAAATATTCATGCTTGGAATATATCCTTAGAAGCCTTAACACTATTATTTAGGTAAATATTCATATGATACCTTTATTCCCTTGGGAGAAAGACCTTTTCAAGCGATACTACTATTGCCTACATGCTATAAACCCGCTTGCCTCAAAATAGCCTAGAATTGTCGCATATGGTACATTACGAAACACGCGTAAGAATAGACACAAAATATTCATTCTTGGAATATATCCTAAGAAGCCATAACACTATTATTTTGGTAAGTATTTATATGATACATTTATTCCCTTGGGAGAAAGGCCTTTTCAAGCGATACTACTATTGCGTAGGTCCTATATACCGCTTGCCTCGAAATAGCCTAGAATTGTCTCATTTTGGTAGATTACGAAAGACGCGTGATAAAAGAAACAAAATATTCATGCTTGGAATATATCCTTAGAAGCCATAACACTATTATTTCGGTAAGTATTTATATGATACATTTATTCCCTTGGGAGAAAGACCTTTTCAAGCGATACTACTGCATCGTTGTTTTTTTCCTTTTACGCCTGGCTGATAATCGAATGTTTCGAATCTCCACATGGGTTCAATGTGTGAAGCCCCTTTCTGGTGTCTCCCTTCATGATATTGCTGGTATATTGCTAAAAGCAGCACAAAATCACCCTTAGTCACTAACTCACCATCATTCGATAAGATGAAACTATCTCAATTGTGTAAGATTGACACTGCATTAAGGGGTATCTCTTTTATATATACATGTTAATTATTCTCAAACTTAAGTTTTCTGTCTAGTGTAACTTAGATTTAAGCTTTATATATCAATTTAAATGTGTCCCAAAGAAAGAGTTCCTGATGCCATATAAGTTGTATATCATTCATATCATAAAGCAATCACAGTATTGTCCGATCCAGTCTCGATTATTTACAGACCACTGCCATACAGCTGGAATATGGCTGAGTGCGGCGTTAAAAAACAAACAAACAAACATACCAAAGCCTAATCCAACGTTTCTCGCATTAATGCTACCAACTCATTTTCATTAATTTGTTACAGACGAATGTGCATGTTTACCCTCTCTCCCGATTTCACACACAAAATACTGCTGAATTTACATTTAAATGGCTCGGGAGTGCAACACTAAATCAATCACAATGCTTTAAGAATCTCATTTTCAAGAACATAATTATACACCAGCCAGAGATATTTTACGACCGTTTCCTATGATTCACGGAAAGGGTTGAGAATTCTTTGGGTTTATAAATAAGATAAAACATCTTCGGATGAGTATGTTCGTGTTTTATCCTACATATACACAGTGTATATAATGTTCTGAGGGGGGAACAACACTCTCTGTACAAATACAGGGCACAGTTTGAAATGTCAAACAGTTGCATGGTTGATTGTTGTTTAACAGTGCAGTCCGGCAGCTATAATGAAATCGTTGAGTCATAGAAACCCACTATGGGGGGCTTCTGGCATGGTTGGTAAGGGGGATGGGGGTGGGGACGCGTTTATATTTATTCGAGGGAATTCTGCATCTTAGAGGGCTGGAAGAGCCGAGCCCTAACGTAAATAATCTATGTCTTCGGAATTATGTTTATGAAATAGGACTCGCATTTAGCCAAACCAGATGTCATTTGATGCCCCGGTATTTAGTACCAATTAAAATAAAAGGCTGACACAATGTTGCGCTGTTGTCAGTGTGAGTATTACCGTTGGTGATAATTGCTAGGAATGTGACCCGTGTCATGACTGGTGAATTGTGCCTGTTCGTTCCATTGTCTTTCACCATCAGTTTGTCATAGAAACAGAACTCGAATGTACCTCGAATGCTCCACTGATAATATTTGTGTCCGTTTTGGAACAGGACTGTATATTACCACCTCCTCCAGAACCTCACAACCTCCAGTGGAAAAATCCCACAACAGGTCTACCCCGAGGGGAGGGAACAGTCAGCAGTCTATGATGATAATGAATGGTGGGATACTGAAACAATGCTTCAGAATCAAATAAAATTCCATGTGCTTTGGAAATGTTGATCTAGTTGTATCATGTAACATAACTTTCTCACTGTTTCATACGAAATCCACTGAATTGCGTGCGTGCGTGCGCGTGTGCAGCGTACGATCTTTCAAGTTGAAGAAAATATCGTACACTGGACTAGCTAAATTTCCCAGACAGCAAGGTATTGAGTGAAAAAGTGTTGTTTGGCATGTCCTTACACATGTTGTGAGGGGCTGACTGAAAAATCCCAGCTTCTCATGATCCATCCTGTCCTTTTCCTTCAGCACTGTAATCCCCATTTATAAACACAATAAGGCCCCCGAGTGCCAGCAGAAAACACTTGATGTATTAATGTAAACCAGATTGTCTACAGAGCTGTCACATGCGCAGCCATATATTCCACTGGAGATTGTATAGATATTTCTGAATGTGTACTTAATCTCCATGCCGACTTTTATCAATTTTGCTCCAATAGTAATACCACGATCGATTCTCATGATGTCGATCACTGCATTGTCTGGTCCAGACTCGATTATTTACAGACCGCCCCCATATAGCTGGAATATTGCTGATTAAACAAACAAACAAACACAAATTGTACATAGTCAGTTATGTACTCATGTTTAACACTGTATGGCATGATTTCATGATCCCCAAAATACTTTAAGCCAGCTGTGAAAAACTAAGTTTCTTTTTTTCTGTTTAGCGTCAATAAGTTTTAGTTCACATTTTGTTGCCTGTTCAATATCTGACCACACCCGCCATCACCTCACGAGACGTTGTCTTGAATTTATCTACATAATGCAGAACACTTTCCCATAAAAGTTTGGGTAACACAAGTCCATTCTTCCTTCAGAGGGAATTGTGTTATCCAAGTCATGAAGCACACGCCTTTTGATTGTAAACATTTCTTAAAACCTAGAGGTTTTCATACCAAGCTGAGATGTGACTTGATACTACTGATAGCTGAGTCACTGTCACGTTTATAGGATGCATGGACAATGACGTCATGTGTTTGAGCTCTGACGTCACCAGTTTCAAGCCCTCTGTGAAAAATCTATCTAAATTTACTATATGAGAGATTTCAACTTGACTGGTCTTCTTCTGCTTATGTCGCAACTTGCATAATTACTGACTCCAAATCTAATATTCTGAGTAAACCTGACAGATACAGAAAGTAAGTAGAATAAATTCGAAATTACTGTATTTTTCATACTTGAGTCACACATTCTTCTAATCTACACACACAGATATCGATTGACACTGGTTTTTTAAAAATAGAAAATGCAAAATGCATAGTGGTGGAATGAAATTAAATTGCATCCCGACCTCGATCTATCGTATAAAACTGTAAATGAAAAAGATGAAAATAGAGATATTGACAAAATGAACATTATTTGTATGTGTGGATCCTAGAAGGTCTCACGTACAGTCACTGAACCATATTCTTTTTCAGAAATGATAACGACGATGTTAGCTGTTTGTAAGCAAAGTGTGATATGTCATGGGATACCTTATCAGCCGGTGGATACATAACGTAGTATCTTCAGTATTAATATTTTTAAAGGATATTTTGCATTTATAGATAAAGTTGTAGACCCCCCCCCCCCCCCCCATCACTAATTCATAGTCATTTATCAACTCAGACTTAATCGTACAAAGAACTGTGCCTTTAGCAGAGATTTTTTTATGATTATGGAAAATAAACTTTCAATTCTTTTTAAGCCTGCGTAAACAGTCAAATCGCCAGAGTTGGTTTTCAGAGTCGTCTCATGGCATCGGGTGGTCGGCTGGCTGACTTGGTTGATGCATGTCATCTATCAGTTGCGTAGATCTATGCTCATGATGTCATTCACTGGATAGTCTGGTCCAGACGCGATTATTTACAGACCGCCGTCATATAGCTAAGATATTTCTCAGTGCGGCGTTAACCAACAAGCAATATCTCGTGTACGAGCGGGAGCCAATGAAGGGACATAACTCGTGTCTCCTTATTGACAAGAGACGACCACACTCTTCAGTGTTGAGTGAAATTGATTTCATTCTGCAGCGTTGATAACAATTCGTGAAAAAAGATCACATTTGAAAATATTTAATTGAACTGAACACCATGAGCTTTTCTGAATTTAACATCATCATCATCATCAACCGCGTCTTCACAAGGCGGGTGTGCCACTCTCGCTTCCACAAACATTTCCAACTTTAGTCTTGTCAGATTTTCAGAATAAATCAACAGAAATATAACACTATGGCCTCCTGAAGATATCTCGTAGCTGAGGCAACGTTTGTTATGGCTGTTTTTATGCTGTGGTTGTCATCTTCGGCGTCGAGAAGGCAGTTGTTGCACTAATTGCCTCTAATTGAGGTGGGCAGGTAATTGTAAACAAGAAATTACCCGTGAAGAGAACGTATTTTGTTTGGAATATTTAACTTTTAAGACTTTGTGTGATTTCTAAGAAAGATGCTTTTAACTGTGGAAGCGCTGCCAATTCATTGTGTACAGTCATATCGATGTTGTTGTATTTTTAATGATTGGATTGACGAGTAAGGATTTGTAAATGTATTGAAGGTAAATAGCTTCAGGCTTCAGCAAATTCATTTCTCAAACAAATGTAACAAAGCCCTTTTCATGACCATAAGATTTCTTTGCTAAAAGCAGAGGCCATTGTGCGATTCCGACTGAAAATCACATCAATGACCTAAATAATGGTTAGTTGGGTCCCTTATAATGTGTATGGGCTCTGAATGAACCTCAAATAATGAGCTTATCCTGCCCCACCGGTGCCACCGTCATAAACACATGCAAAGGCAACTCAAGTGTTCACCTTACAAAAGTCTCGTGAACATTTGGTGCAAGTCAAAAAAGGGAAATGCAATAAGTATTATTTTTGTCACAGATGCGTAAAATTTGGAAACGTCATCCATTGCTAAGGCCGTGAATGTTGCCAAATGCTGGAAACTAAAGGCTGAAGCTGCTGGAATATTGCTCGACATGAACGGAAAGTTGACTGTAGGAAGCCGAAGTCTTCGTTTTTCTTGTCACAGTCTTGTGGATGTTAACCTGTTAATCTTTGAAAGCTTTTCATTTTTCGATCTGAGAAATCTGTCCAACCTGCGAAATTTGTGTAATACATAATTATAGTGCTAACCCACTATAAAACACACATCATGTCGCAGTTTAACACAACACCCCTCTCAGAATACTGACTCTGAGGCGACCAGTCCTTGTTTTATCCTCTTTATGTGGAGCGCCAGGCAGGGTAACAATAAGTACCATTTTAAAGTCTTTTGGTATGACACAGCCGGGAATCGGACCATCGACCTTTCTCTCTCTATCCACGAGACCATGGAGGCGGTCGCACAGATTTAGAGACTAACCTTCAGTCTTCCGAGGAAATAGAGATTATCTGTCACGAGTTAGTTTCAGTGTGTGCTTTCAACCTTAATTTAGAATATATTGTTTGTGACGTCATGAACAACGGATGACTTCATCTTCAATTATTTGCAAAAGATTAATCTATATGACGTCGCGTTGCTAAGTAATCAATTTGCACGAACTAGCCAATCAACGTAAAGCTGAACTTATAATGCTGAGCGAGTATGTCACCTTCATCCATGTCCATGTGGGTAATATTTATACTTAATACGCTAATGCATGATGTATGTATGTAAATACCTTAGCATTTCAACTGTAGTCTGAACTTTCACATTAGCATGCTCCCTGTGGCAGCGTATTGTGCATCTGAGCTTGGATCACTAAATATCTTTCTGCGCATACAACTAGTGAGTGAGTTGTGTTTAACGCCGCTTTTAACAGTATTTCAGTTATATCACGGCGTGTCAGCTTAATGTGGGAGGAAAGCCCAAAGTCGTGCAGGTCCCAGACGTTTACCACGTCAGTGAAACCCACGAGTACGGGTATGGTGCTGATAAACCTACATACGTAATCGGGGCGAACTGGGATTTGAACCACAATCATAGGTTTCTGGCGTGCCCAAGGGACACAACTCTGCACAGCAAATCGTGGTGCGTTTGACGACTGGGGCCACACGTTTCCCCCACGCCCGCCTACCCCTACAGGGTGGGCCACAAATTCCTGGAAACATATTGCAGCTGAAATACTGGGTAAAATGGCAACAAAAATAACCAATATCACATGATGTCTTAATGTATTTTATTCCGGTACAACACATATTCTGCACATGCACAGAGTGTCAGTTTGTGGCATAGAAAAATAGCTAGAAATTATCTCCTATATCTGCATGTAACTTTTAAGCACATTTCAAGTGTAGGTCATTTGCAGCAATGATGCATCACAGCAACCATCCATACTACAGTCTCTCTACACATCCCTGACAACACAACAGCATTCATTATACATGCTCCTAAAACCAGTGCCGATGGCACATTCCCTCAACAGTATACATCATGCCAGCTTAATCTTAAAACTACGACTAGCATAAATCAAAGTTGGAAACTGGTCTCAATTTGAGCTTTCCCTTACAATGCATCCTGTCTAAACCATTCATGTGGAACAAAACTATATATCTTAGAGGTTTTGCAGCTTCAGAAACTATGGAAAACGCAAAAATATGTTTGACTCAGCACCAGAAGTCCACTGCTCACTAAACATGCTGGTTGTCCTGAAAGAAAATGTCTTTATATTTTTTTCATCTCTTTTATGAAAGAAGATAATTTGTCTTGAAGGACGGAACAGCAATAGTATCCAGTTTCCATCAGAATATTAAATGTTTGGTTCCTAAGGCCTGTTTAGACAGATCATGAGAATGTTCATGATATAGTAATATGGTGTGTGAGTGAGTGAGTGAGTGAGTTGTGTTTTACGCTGCTTTTAACAGTATTCCAGTTATATCGCAGCGTGTCAGCTTAATGTGGGAGGAAAGCCCAAAGTGATGCAGATCTCAGACGTTTACCACTTCGGTGAAACCCACGAGCACGGGTATGGTGCTGACAAACCTAGAAACATAATCGGGGCGAACCGGGATTCGAACTCGCCCAAGGGACAATATAATAATGTAGCATTCTGCAGAGGTGAAGACTTACTGGTTTAGACAGAGTGCATGTATTCTTGTTACCGAGATGAACGCCCAATGAAGTTCACCTTGTATTACCAGTCAGAACACACATCGTGTATTACAGCACACAACAGGTCTTGTTCAATTTTTTTTTGCATAGCAACATTCTGTATTTTACGAATCCGTGTGCAAACATTAAATTAGATCCTGAATACAACCACACAAAATAGTTATTGTACCATGTTAGAAACCTTTTAGTTAAATCCACCTATACTATTGCTTGATTACTAGGGTCAGTTTGGCCGATGGTTCACCTCCTAGATCTGTCTCCATGACATTTACACACACTGTATGTACACATTTGATCTGAAGTATGAAAAACAACCAGTGAATGGAATGTATGATATCACAAATGCTTCAAAAAACCATACCTGGTATCAACGCATACAATATTACAAGACTTTTGGCAGAAGCCGGACATACAGAGAGACCTCCCAGATGTGTGGCCAGCTTACTTGTGTGAGTGAGTGAGTGAGTGAGTGAGTGAGTGAGTGAGTGAGTGAGTGAGTTTGGTTCAACGCCGCTTTTAACATTATTCCAGTTATATCACGGCGTGTCAGCTTCATGTGGGAGGAAAGTCCGAAGTGATGCAGGTCTCAGATGTCTACCACTTCGGTGAAACCCACGAGCACGGGTATGGTGCTGAAAAACATAATCGGGGCGAACCGGAATTCAAACCCACAATCATAGGTTTCTGGCGTGCCCAAGAGACGCAACTCTGCACGGTGAAACGCTGCGCCTTGGACAACTGGGCCACCTGTGCCCCCACCAAGCTTACAAGAATGAGGGAGTGAGTTGGGTTTAACGCTGTTTTTAACAGTATTCCAGTTGAATCACAGCGTGTCAGCTTAGGACCTGTAGGAGGACATACCGAAGTGATGCAGGTACTTGATGTTTACTTCGGTGAAAACCACGAGCACGGGTATGGTGCTGACAAACCTAGAAACATAACCCACAATCAGAGGTTTCTGGCATGCCCAAGGGACGCAACTAGGCACAGATACTTGCACCGCCTTGGACCACTTGGCCACCCGTGCCTCCACAAGAGTCAGGAATATTTCAAGACACTTTCGGGGATGAAACACCGAGAATGGGGAAAAAGGACATCACATTTTATTTCTATCTCCAGTGGAAACTAAGGCAAACCATTTGACTTACTTACCAAAATAACTGAAATCAATTCAGGAAATAAAATCCTGTACATTATATCTATTTTATACCTGAATTGGAAGTGGTTCTTGTGCAGTGGTGCCCTGTTTCATCCAACACCTGTCAATTTTCAAGGAAGGTGGAGTAACAAGGTTTTACTGTATGCAAAACCAGAGAGAACATTGAACAGTGCAGTCCACGCCAGTTGGGCATGGATACAGCTTCAAGGTGGAGTAACAAGGTTTTACTGTATACAAAACCAGAGGGAACATTGAACAGTGCAGTCCACGCCAGTTAGGCAGTGACCATCAAAGAGTGGATACAGCTGCTCAAGGAGCATTTGAAGTTTTGGCAATTTGTGTTTTGTTATGTAATTTTGTTGAATATCTATCATCAAGTGAGTTTGTGTATTCTGAAAGTACAGGACTTTTGCAATCATCTGAATGCATCAATGTTGAGTACGTATCAGAAGGGATGGGGTGGGGTGGGGGTGGTAGGTGGGTGGGTGTGGGTGTGGGTGTGGGTGTGGGTGTGGGTGTGGGTGCACATGCCTGCTGTGGATCTGCACATGTAAGATGGACAGAGACCACATGTCTTGTACTCCATGCATTAGCTACTTCGTCTGTGTGCTCTGCTGGGAGGTCTGTGTGCAGGACAATCACATGAAACATGGACAAGCTTGCTAACACATCAACTAAACACAATTTCATTGCAAAAACACTGAGTATTTTCATTAAGCATTTGTTACACACATTGGAACAAACTTAAAGAACAATGTTCACATTGTCGCTAGAACATTATACATCATACCGATAGTCAGCTTTTCTGACTGAGTGAAATTTAGCATTTAGCATACAAAGTGTATGCTTGTTAATTTTAAATCATGTTTGATTTGACATACTGAAAATACTGTTATGTGAATAGGTACTAAAAATTGTGCATAAACAGTTTTCTTGATAAACGTTTTGAAATATAAATATATATTCTCTGTATTACTTTGCATTCCTACTGACATATCAGATAACATCTACTTCACAGTCCTATCACACCACTCACAAGGACTTTTAGTCTTAAACCCTCACAAAGGAGGGTTTGGTTTTGTTCAACTAAGAATATTGAAATAAGTTCAGTAAACACTTACGTAATGAAAAATCAATGAGGTGGTCGAACAATACCCTCAACAGGTGTAGACATTTGTATATTACCTAGCCAGGTGTCTCTATAATATAGGATCACTCAAATCTTGTCTTGAGATTCTCATTAACCTCTTTCAAATGTAAACAAGATAATTGACACATACCTGTACCAAAAGGATACCTCATCCTCAGGTTAACAAAATCTATCCGTTATCCGCACATGTGGAGAATGTAGTGTAAATAAATCAAACATTATCAGCACAAACATTAGGACACAAGTGATATTCATCTTCTCAAACTTGTTTCTCCTGTCAATACATAAATAAAACAACAAAATATGACTGAGAAAAATATGACTGTCAGACTGGCGAGTCCTGAAAACAAATGGCTGACAACTAATTGTCAGCTAGAGTTAAAACATTGTTGCACATTTCCTCTGTTAGAGTCAGCCTTTATAAAGGGAGGCAGGTATGGGTTTTAAAATAAGAGCCAGGACTCTGAAAAGGGGTCGGAGAGTAACATGACAATACCGCTTTATTTCAAGGTTGAAAGTAGTAACTGAGAATAGGGCTGGGACGGGTAACTCGGGCACTCGGGTCAGGTGGGTCAGGTGGGTCATGAGTAGGACCCGGGTACCCACACGACTACCCGGACCCGTGATTAGTCACGTGATATATATTGTTTAATGACAAAAATTATCTAAAACTCTATGGTTACACTATAAGTCACTAATATTCCCATTTCTTTCTGACAATGCACCCATTCCTTCTTAATTCTATGTTTGAATAAAGATAAAACTTCTTGCATTAAACTTCAGTGTATGCATGAGCGGATCGTTTTACACATGTATCTATATACATTTTGCCAGGGTTACGGTCAAACTTTTCCAAATCGGTCAGTTTGTACCTATTTCTAAATATCTAGAACGGGTACCCGGGTAGGGTCGGGTAATAGGGTAATGGGTACCCGGGTAGTAAATTTGGACCCGTCCCAGCCCTAACTGAGAACACTACTGATACATGCATAAATTTGTATCATTAACACAGTAGGCATTTGTCACTGTGATGTAGACCGTTAAAGATTTCTTCCCATTGCATTTTACAACCATACAGTTAACAAAACAAAGCCTCCCTTTTCATCACAGATGACATGAATAAGTGCCGACCTTCTAATGAGGCTGGCATCTGACAAAGTAATTTGAAGCTATTATGTATATACCAGGGTTCCATTCAACAAAGCCATCTCAGAGTTAAGAAGTAATTCTATGTCCAGGTAAGGGAGTTACGACAATTGTGGCCCCAAGATTGCGTTGCTGAATGGGCTCCTGGGCTCCTGGGCTCCTGGGCTTTCAACAGAGGTGATGTGGCAGAATATTATGTCCGTGGGACAGAGGTTTATATGAGGAAAGATCTTCCTTGTAAAATAAAACAATGAATGCTGATTGAGATACCGACTGTAAAACAAGCAATCACAACTAGAGACTTTGAAATAAAACTGTGGAGGTGACAACCAAGTGTAAAATTCAGTTAAGATGAATGCTGATAACAAAGTAATTGCTGTCACATGATGGATTACGTACACATAGTTTAAGTTCTGAGACACTGACTACACCTGTGACGATCTGATGATGCTCAGGTGAAGCTCCATCTTCCTGAGGCAAGGGAATTAACTGACTGTAAAAGTCTATGCATAGTCCAATCAAAATCGCTTAACGAAAACAACATCCGGTTCGTAAACTGATTTTCGTCGATTACAGGATTTGCAAAGCATATTTTCCAAATATTTTGTTTTAATCAAGGTGCTTACGTCATTTGATGCAAGTAAGACCCGTTTTATTACAATATAGATCTTGATTATCGATCAGATATCCATTTGAAACAAATGCAAGTGATATCAGAGGTGAAATCTGATTGGTCAATAGGAGGGACATACAAGGGACATAATTTGTAATAGCCAATGGTGGAATCAAGCCCAGAACTTCCAGCCTAGTTTGGCAAGGGTGAAAACTGGACTTTTTCAGTCAGATAACTCCCTTGCCTCAGGAAGATGGTGAAGCACAGGTTATGCATCAGTCACACTCCTGTGAGAAAATGCTCTGGTGAATCCGGTTATGCAGTAGTTACCTACCAGTGACACTTGGACAATGCTCTGGTGAAACTCATTACTCCACGACTACCAGTAATGGATTTTAAACCTTTTTGTCAACCTAATTAACATGTGAATCCATATTTGGACAGTGACAGTGACATCCGCAGACAAAATAAAACAGAATAAAAGAGATTCCCTTGCCAGTGATAGCTTACATCACGAACAACCTTCAACAAAACTATAACGTCCATAACAATGCACAAGGAATGAGATCCCAGACTGATTCTAGATGATCCACTGTCGCCACTCTTCGCCCCCACTCCTCTGGGTACAATGTTCATGTTAATAGTCACTCTTGATTAGTCTCCTTTTCAAACAGTAAAAAAATATAGAATAACTGTATGATATGCATATTAACTAATAATACTTCATAAATATCTGAAATATGTGCATCATACAAATACAGCGATGAGTCGACGTGGCACAGAGGGTCTTTGCATCACCATTCAGGGCTTGATTCAACTATAAAAAAAACATGCACCAGTGCAACCTATTATTGTAACATGCATCCTAATATTTATGTCTAAATGCGTATCAATTTTTTTCCAATTTGTGTCTAACCCTTATATGTCCATACATTGAGAATTGAACACATTCAATACTTGAGAGCTTATTTTCCATACAAAAGCAATAACCTCCCTTATAATGTGTTATTTGCCTTGCATCTCAGGGCTTGATGTTGTCAAAATGGGAGTACTTCAAGATAATGTGCAGGTTTGAACTTCCATAAATTTATGGTACAGGGTGCAAGCAGTTTTCTTTTCTGGTACAACTAGGTTTGCGTGTCAACATGCACCTGGTGCAAGTTAAATTAAGTTCCTTAAATCAAGCCCTGCCAGTGTTGGTCCACCACGCACACAACACCTTGGATTTAGCATCAGTTGGTTTTAAACAAATTGGGCCTAAATTTAATGGGGGTGGTGGAAAGATTAACAAAGAAATCATGTATAAGTTTCTATGAATGGACGAAAAAGAAACAGGTTTGGTACGTAATCGATGATTTATCGCAAGTTCCAGCTGATTCTGTCCTCATTGACACCCGCAAACAGGATTGGAAGTTGAGGAGTGAGTGAGTTGGGTTTAACGCCGCTTTTAACAGTATTCCAGTTATATCGCGGCGTGTCAGCTTAATGTGGGAGTAAAGCCCGAAGTGATGTAGGTCTCATACGTTTACCACTTTGGTGAAACCCACGAGCACGGGTATGGTGCTGACAAACCTAGAAACATAAAAGGGATGAACCGGGATTTGAACCCACAATCACAGGTTTCTGGCATGCCCAAGGAACGCAACTATGCACAGCGAATCGTGACGCCTTAGACGACTGGGCCACCCGTGCCCTGGAAGTTGAGAACATCAAACTGTGTATTGGGTTTCAGACTGTTTAGTTTCTGAAGCCATCAGCAGCCCTATAGTAAGCTGTGGGTTATTTGGGATTTTACTCAGGGGTTGGATTTTGAGTGTGTATCCACAAGTTTTAGATGGTATTCAAAACATTTTTACCCACCTCTTTCTCGGCATTTGGGAATTTAACTTAAAACCTGTTTCGTAACAATCCCGTTTAAAACTATGTGAATAGTAGTATACCCGTCTGCGTCTGTTTGCGGCTCCCTCCCCGGGAAGACAATTTTTGTTTACAAAACCTAGCATTGTAAGAAAGCTATTGTTTTAAATACCAATCTGCGACTAATTAAGATACAACACGTACATTGCCTAGGCACAACGTGCTTTTCCGAATGTAACTGTCGGTAAGTGAATTTGGTGATCGTCTGATACACAATAATTTTTTCTAACAGTTGTAATGTTCGCAACGGTTTTATCAAATAGTTGTAATATACGCATTATTTTTATTTCAATAGTGTATTTATAGTTTTTGTTGCGTATTTTATACGCTAGGATTTTATTTGTCTGCAAACTTCAGTTTATTTAATGTGTATTTTACGCAAATACGCAACTTATCTCGAGCTCTGCATAAGTTTGAATACAGAAGTGGTTTCATCCTCTCACCGCCCACAAATGAAATTCAGTTCCCCATTGCAAAATATGTCAAAAGTAATTTCTTTTCTTCTGGTGTTTTAAAGTCATTCGGTCACAAAAATCAACCAACAGACAACAAAAGGCCCTGTGGTAGCACCAACACTGTCTATGAACCAGGTTCTGAAGTTCACCTTCACAATACCTGATAAAACCAAAGGACTGCGCCTCTAGGGTTAACTGAAAGGTGGCCACCCTACCCCAGTCACTCCGACAGGTCATCCTTCATACACACTGACCAAGGCAGTAGGAAACATAACATATACGTTGTAGCAAGTGATATCAAAGGGCAACAGCTCCACCATACACGCTGTACTCACAAACTGTGGCTCAAGGTACGTTCAATATTTTCACATTTGGTCATGAAATAAAGTTTCTCATCAGCTCATGAAAACATGAAATAAAGTTTCTCTCAGTTGCAGAATATTGATAAACTCATAAGCAATGATGGCATTATATATATTGACACACTAAATAATGTTCAGCCAAATGACAAAAAACAAAGAAATTGGTTTGTGAGGCCTGAAGGCATGCTAGGTAATGTTGTCTGAGTTTGAATCCTCATTCCCGTTGTCATACCCGGACATAAGCTTCCCGTAACACTTGACTTGAAAGAGTCAAAATCAACTCTATGTATTCCAAGTGTTTCTGTAAAGTTTAGACTAAAATTTCTTGCTGGCCAAAACCAAAATTATAAATTTCAATGACACGGGATGAGAAACTTTGTTTCCACTTTTCCTATCCGTACCTCACTGACGATCTGACAAGAAGTCTACTGATACAGCAGTCCTCTGTTTGTTGCAAAGCCTTTCCTGTTTCATGACAAGGAGCAAAGCAATTAACCCATTTTTCTTGGAATGATCCAATGTCACAACACGTTCACACACAGCCAGAGAGCCACACACAACTACCTGCCTTTGACAAAGACGACTACCAGACGTTCCGTGACACAGTGACGTAAGCTCACAAGGCTGTGTGTACCAATAAATACACCGTAATACACAGATAAAAATATTGCATCCAAACTTGTAGTGTCACAAAGAAAGACTATTGTCACATTGACCACCGGCCAGCTCTACTCCACTTCATACTTGCTGTCGGGGAAGGTGTTTCCGTTGTGGTATTGGCTGGCGTAGGGGTCGTTGTTGATGGAGGCCATGGAGTAGGATGATGCGGGCTGGTTGACCACGCCGCCGTGCCCGGCAGCACGCGCCTCCACCTCCTCCACGAGGTCCCCGTCCGTCATGTTGTAGAGCAACTTCTCCTTCATGTTGCGAGATCGGTGGCCCTGGGCGCTGCGGGTGGCGCTGTTCAGGGAGATGGTCTCAGGACTGAAGGAAGTCCCGTATAATCGGATTCTGTAAATAGAATGTCACATGTCTTAGGCTGGTACATCTTTTATTTATCCAACATTTTTGAAAGTGTTGCGTGTGATTATGATCTAATCAGTGTTCTTATTGAATAGCAGTTTCAAACCTGTATGTTTAAGATATTCTGGACTGAAGATAACCCCCGTAAATCAAAACAATACACTCTTGGCTGGTTGGTTTGTTGTTTTACGCCGTACTCAGCAATATTCCAGCTAAATGACCGCGGTCTGTAAAATAATCAAGTCTGGACCAGACAATCCAGTGATTGATATCATGAGCATCGATCCATGCAATTGGGATCGATGACATGCATCAACCAAGTCAGCGAGCCTGACCACCCGATCTCGTTAGTCGCCTTTTACGACAAGCATAGTTGCCTTTTATGGCAAGCATGGGTTGCTGAAGACCTATTCTACCCCGGATCTTCACGGGTCCAATACACTCTTGAAACAAGTTAAAACTTATAATGTATACAACACTACAGTAGACCACGGATATAACGAAGACGGAAAGAGCGAACACGGATAGACGGAACAAAGGGATACAACTACCTGTCACAAAATCCATGACTTATCTCCTATATATTATCATATAAAATTTACGTACAGGACAAACTCTCTTCAGCAAATTTACTTATCTATCGAACTGATATCTGATCCCCGATAAGCCCAAATACCACAAATTAGTGACATGTATAGCGAACTGAGAAATCTCATTCAGTGTCAAGTGTCACTGACAATTGGCTATACGCAATCAGCAGTGAATCAACACAATCAACTGCGAATCCACACAATCGCGGCGAATCCACACAATCACGGTGAATCCACACAATTGCGGCGAATCCACACAATCGGAGTGAATCCACACAATCGCGGCGAATCCACACAATTGCGGCGAATCCACACAATCGGAGTGAATCCACACAATCGCGGCGAATCCACACAATTGCGGCGAATCAACACAATCGCGGCGAATCAACACCATCTGCTGTGAATCACAATCAGCGTCGCTTGAACGCAACCAGGTTCGAAACAACACAATCAGCGGCGTTCACAATCAGCGTCGAATGAACGCAACCAGCTGCGAAACAACACAATCAGTGGCGAATCACAATCAGCGTAGAATGAACACAATCAGCGTCGTATCAACACAATCAGCGGCAAATCGACACAATCAACCTTGAATCAACACAATCAGCTGCGAATCACAATCAGCGTCGCATCAACACAATCAGCGGCAAATCAACACAATCAAAATGGAATCAACACAATCAGCTGCGAATCACAATCAGCGTTGCATCAACACAATCAGCGGCGTATCAACACAATCAGTAGCAAATCAACACAATCAACCTTGAATCAACACAATCAGCGGCGAATCAACACAATCAGCGGCGTATCAACACAATCAGCGGCGTATCAACACATTCAGCGGAGAATCAACACAATCAACCTTGAATCAACACAATCAGCGGCGTAACAACACAATCAGCGGTGAATCAACACAATCAGCGTCACATCAACACAATCAGCTGCGAATCAACACAATCAGCCGGGAATCAACACAATCAACCTTGAATCAACACAATCAGCTGCGAATCAACACAATCAGCTGCGAATCAACACAATCAGCTGTGAATAAACACAATCAGCGGCGTATCAACACAATCAGCGGCGTATCAACACAATCAGCGGCGTATCAACACAATCAGCGGAGTATCAACACAATCAGCGGCGTATCAACACATTCAGCGGCGTATCAACACATTCAGCGGCGTATCAACACAATCAGCGGTGAATCAACACAATCAGTGGTGAATCAACACAATCAGCGTCACATCAACACAATCAGCGGCGAATCAACACAATCAATCTTGAATCAACACAATCAGCGGCGAATCAACACAATCAACCTTGAATCAACACAATCAGCGGCAAATCAACACAATCAGCGTCACATCAACACAATCAGCTGTGAATCAACACAATCAGCGGCGTTTCAACACAATCAGCTGCGAATCAACACAATCAGCGGCATATCAACACAATCAACTGCAAATCAACACAATCAGCGGCAAATCAACACAATCAACCTTGATTCAACACAATCAGCTGCGAATCAACACAATCAGCGGCGTATCAACACAATCAGCGTCACATCAACTGCGTATCAACACAATCAGCTGAAAATCAACACAATCAGCGGCGTATCAACACAATCAGCGGCGTATCAACACAATCAGCATCGCATCAACACAATCAGCGGCAAATCAACACAATCAGCCGCGAATCACAATCAGCCGCGAATCACAATCAGCATCGCATCAACACAATCAGTGTCGCATCAACACAATCAGCGGCGTATCAAACAATCAGCTGCAAATCATAATCAGCGGCGTATCAACACAATCAACGGCAAATCAACCTTGTTAAACTTTATGCTTTATGTTAATCTTAGTATTCATACCCGTTCATGTAATTGGACTAATCTTGTCTGTAAAACAAACATTAAATCTTTGCAGTTTCACGACTGCAGTTTGCAGAACGAGGCCAGAGCAAAATCGCCGACTACACATCTCCCCATATGTAAATCGTGAAATGCTAAATTCATATTTGATAAACAAGCTTCTAAAAATGATATGAAATGTTATCAGTTGAATGCTATGACGTAATTACTGCTAATACAAGTCAATGCTCCAATTATGTATTTTGTATTTTGCTTTATCCAAGATCATGATGGCAGACATTTCCAAGCGAAAACGTACATCACAAACAACATATAACGAACTGATTTCTCCAATCTACAGGCAAATGCTCTACCACTAGACCTCGGAGGCGGCCTACGGGCAATTGTACTATCCACTAGACCACAGAAGTGGTATATTGGCAAATGCTCTACAACTAGACCACAGAAGCAGTCTACATGTAGATGCACTATCCACTAGACCACGGAGACAGTCTACGGGCAGATGCACTATCCACTAGACCACAGATGGCGGTCTATGGGCAGATGCACTATCTACTAGACCACAGATGGCGGTCTACGGGCAGATGCACTATCCACTAGACCACGGAGACAGTCTACGGGCAGATGCACTATCCACTAGACCACGGAGACAGTCTACGGGCAGATGCACTATCCACTAGACCACGGAGACAGTCTACGGGCAGATGCACTATCCACTAGACCACAGATGGCGGTCTACGGGCAGATGCACTATCCACTAGACCACGGAGACAGTCTACGGGCAGATGCACTATCCACTAGACCACGGAGACAGTCTACGTGTAGATGCACTACCCACTAGACCACGGAGAGAGTCTACGTGTAGATGCACTACCCACTAGACCACGGAGAGAGTCTACGTGTAGATGCACTATCCACTAGACCACGGAGACAGTCTACGGGCAGATGCACTATCCACTAGACCACAGATGGCGGTCTACGAGCAGATGCACTATCCACTAGACCACGGAGACAGTCTATGGGCAGATGCACTGTCCACTAGACCACGGAGACAGACCATGTTTTGTTGGATGAGACCAAGGTAATGGACCTTGAGTGATGTACATACCTCTGTACTATGAACACCGTGATGACTATCACAGCTGACAACACGTCCACAGTCACCCACAGGATCAGGTAGCTGGACGGCACCTGCACCAAACAAACACATTCGTTAACTCAAAGTGATGGACACTTTTCTCAACATTCAACACACATCCCCCATTTTCTGAAGAGACTGAGTGAGAAGTTGTTCATCCATATATCTTATCCTTACTTAGCCTGAGTGAGGTTTAATGAACAGAGTGAGAGTGACAGAGAGTGAGAAAGTGAGAGAGAAAGTGAGAGACGAAAGCGAAAGAAAGAGAGAAAAAATAAAAAATGAGGCAGTGAGTGTGTATGGTTTTACGCCACTTGGAGCAAAACCACAGCGGGGGACACCAGAAATGGGCTTCACACATTGTACCCATGTCGGGAATTGAACCCGGGTCTTCGGCGCGACGATGCGAACTACCACCGACCACCCCTAAATGAGGCAGTGAGTAACACCAATGGAAACAACATCTTGCACCATAAGAACAGAACAGAACAGAACAGACTTTCATTCCAAACACAATATGTGATAATACTATCAATACTTGATTCTAATCATGAGGATAAGTGATTGATTGAGTAAGTCCGTGGGTGCATGGGTTTTCCTGCCTTGGTTCTGATAATGCATGCGTAGATGGTTGGGTGTGCGTGTGCGTGTGCGTGTGCGTGTGCGTGTGCGTGAGTGATTGAGTGATTCACTCACCAGATGCCAGATGGGCGCCTGGACGTGCCTGAGCGTGTGGCAGCTGTCTGCCGTGACGGAGGAGATGCCCATGCACCAACACAGGGAGTACATCCACTCGGAGTTCACCGTCCACATATTGATGCTGATGTTGGAGGCCTGGTACTCCCTGAAACACAAACAGTTGTCATAGTAACAGCTTGGAACTTCTAAGGAAGAGTCAGTGACTGAATTGAGGTTATCACAGCTGTGAACACTGTGTATATGATATCACAGCATGAAGTGGGATGTTTCACAGTGCTGACAAATCAGGAAAATTCTGGGCTCAAAGCCCAAATCATAGGATTCTGGCATGCCTAAGGGAAGCAACTCTGCACAGCAAATTATGAAATTATGGTGCCTTAGATGATTAAACTATCTTTGGCCTGTTATAAGAAAGAAATAAGACAGAGTTATGTCCCTTACATTAACAAATATTATTAGAACATGTACCCTACTGGTAATTTCCTGTGCAACAGTAGAACAGCCGACTTGTATTATTTGGGGTGGCATGTTTATTTTGTAATCAAATCGGTGCTACAGACATTCTGGGATTCTGATCCCATTGTGCTGGCCTGATATTGTGTCCAGCATGTTCAACACGTGACAAACTGGTCCACACTGACTGATCGTGTGATGCCTACTGCAGGAAATGCCTGGTTCTGTGACTCACTCTATCTGGTCGTCGGTCAGCTCCGTGTACTGGACATTGACGATGGACATGTTAGCCTTCCTGAGACTGCTGACGGGGATGTAGTATTCGCCCACGACGGTGACACCGGTGGGGCGGCTGTTGTTGAATGTGGTCTGTAGCCACCAGACCTGAAGCAGGGATATGACTGTAACTCACACTGGTAGACCTATCCAGCATTCCACTGTGCCGGGATGCCTGGAGATGCCCAGGGGTCCCGGGGGTTACCTGGAGACACCTAGGATGCATGGCGTGTCAGGGTGTTTGGGGGTGTCTGAGCTGTCTGAGTGTGTGCCTAGTATGCCATGGAGTGTCTGAGATGTCTTGGGGTGCCTAGTTTGCCTATGAGGGTGTCTTGGGGTGTCTAGTATGCCTGAGGGTGTCTGGGGGTGTCTAGTATGCCTGAGGGTGTCTGGGGGTGTCTAGTATGCCTGAGGGTGTCTGGGGGTGTCTAGTATGTCTGAGGGTGTCTGGGGGTGTCTATTATGTCTGGGGGTGTCTAGTATGCCTGAGGGTGTCTGGGGGTGTCTAGTATGCCTGAGGGTGCCTGAGGGTGTCTAGTATGTCTGAGGGTGTCTGGGGGTGTCTAGTATGTCTGGGGGTGTCTAGTATGCCTGAGGGTGTCTGGGGGTGTCTAGTATGCCTATGAGGGTGTCCGGGGATGCCTAGGTTGCCTGAGGGTGTCTAGTATGCCTGAGGGTATCTGGAGGTGTCTAGTATGTCTTGTATGTCTGAGGGTGTCTGGGGATGCCTAGGTTGCCTGAGGGTGTCTCGGTGTGTCTAGTATGCCTGAGGGTGTCTGGGGGTGTCTAGTATGCCTGAGGGTGTCTGGGGGTGCTTAGTATGCCTGGAATGTCTGGGTTGTCTGGGGATCCACGGGGAGTCTGGGATGCCTTGGTGTCCAAATTATTTATTGTCAGGATTTAGAATATCAAATGGTTGGTCGTTAAGAGGCGAGAAAATGAATCGGGATGCGAGGCTGAGTTGACTCTATGTCTTGGTATTCTCCATTGAAGGCAATCATGATGGCAATAGCTGGATTGTCTGGACATGACTAGATTACTTACAGACGCCGCTCATAACACACACAACAGGTTTGCCTATTGAGAGTCTGCCATGATATTGATGGACTTTTCCAACCGTGTCGTCACTCAATCACACATGCTGACTCACTCACACCGTATCCTTACGTTTTGTAGTGGGAATCCTGCTCTCGTGAGGGCTTGTATGGTGTAGTTGACGGTCAGATTGAAGCAGGGGTGTGACTGTGGCGGGGCCCGCAGGTCGAACATCAACACATTGTCACTGTAGTTTCGGCCCAATCGTGCAAGCTCCTCCAATGTCGGCAGCGTCTGATTGGCTACCTGTTTCCGTTGAGCATCGGTCAAGTCTCCGGCAGTCCAGAAAGGGTCATTCTGAGGAGAAGGTGAACATGGTTGTCAGGACATACAGTTTCAATGTACGACATTCCCATCAGAATAGGTATATCCCGAGAAACCAAGGATCATATCATCTTCTTGAGGCAAGGGTGTTAACTAACTATAAAAATCCAGTTTCAACCCTTCCTCTCTCATTAGTCTCAACCCCAGTAAACTGGAACCTGAACTTCTGGATGACGACTTAAAAAAATAAAAGAAATGGTTCTCAGGCAATGAATTTTGAAAATATAGTGCAGGCAGGCGGTGGGCATTTTTTGTTTGCTTGTTCAAACTGGTATATTACCAAACAAACAATATGGGAATCTGGAAAAGGGCCTCCATACATTCAGAGTGAGTGAGTGAGTGAGTTGGGTTTAACGCTGCTTTTAACAGTATTCCAGTCATTTTGGGGCGTGTCAGCTTAATGTGGGAGGAAAGCCAAAAGTGATGCAGGTCTCAGACATTTACCACTTTGGTGAAACCCACAAGCACGGGTATGGAGCTGACAAACCTAGAACCATAAAAGGGGCGAACCGGGATTCGAACCCACAATCATAGGTTTCTGGCTTGTCCAAGGGACACAACTCTGCACAGCGAATCGCGGCGCCTTAGACGACTTGGCCACCCGTGTCCCCCCATACATTAAGAAGAATACAAAGTTCTATTTGCCGCTATGACCATAATATGAGATGCACATTAAAGCTGTGTGCATGTGAAAGGAAGTAACTGCTATATTGGATCGCATTGTTTTTGAGTATTAGTATTAATTCATATTTTTTTTAAATGGAAACGAAATGTGCTACAGATGTAATTATGATGTGATCAGTGCCTGAGAACCAAGACTTTTATTTTTTTGGGAGTAGTATGAGTTGGTCTTGCTAGACTAGAAGTAAGTATACTTGACTCGGACTTTAGAATAGCGGATACAAGTTGCTGTTTATCAGCTGGTGTATAGATATTCAGTAAACTACATTTATAACGAACACGCTTATACCAAAATGAGGAATATAATGAACTGTTTGTGTGCCTAGGATGATCTCAGTTATAACGAACTAATATAAGGGGTCCCTTTTAGTGTGTTTGTATGCTATTCTTATAAGTAAAGGGAGGTAAGTTGGTAGAGTAACCTCAACTCCCCACAAAGATATATCCTGAAAGGGCATCCTTCATTGTTCTGCGGTACTCACTTGTATAAACCAGGAACCAGCATTCAAAGCTTTTAAATCCGACATGTTGAAAGACGATGGATCATCATTTACTCGGTCCGGGAAAACATCTTTTATATTTGTGGTCCTCTCTAAGCTCCTGTCATGGAGGATGAAGGGCACACAGTCCAGGCTGAAACAGGCACCAGCCATCAGTGGTTGTAGTGTAACGCTGCACCTACCAATATTCCAACTATATACTCAAGTCTGGACCAGGCAATCCAGTGATCAATATTGTCAGCAACTATCCATGCAGTTTAGGTACAAAACTAAGCACAACTGATCCACATATCCCCACGTCATCCAGAACAACTAATCCTCATGTCCCCACGTCATCCAGCACAACTAATCCACATATCCCCACGTCATCCAGCACAACTAATCCCCATATCCCCACGTCATCCAGCACAACTGATCCTCATATTCCCACATCATCCAGCACAACTAATCCTCATATACCCACATCATCCAGCACAACTAATCCTCATATTCCCACGTCATCCAGCACAACTGATCCTCATATTCCCACATCATCCAGCACAACTAATCCTCATATACCCACGTCATCCAGCACAACTAATCCACATATTCCCACGTCATCCAGCACAACTAATCCTCATGTCCCCACGTCATCCAGCACAACTAATCCTCATATACCCACATCATCCAGCACAACTAATGCTCATATCCCCACATCATCCAGCACAACTAATCCTCATATTCCCACGTCATCCAGCACAACTAATGCTCATATCCCCACGTCACATGTTTTCGAGCCCTTAAACAATAGGTCACCACAAGCCTTATAACGTAATTTAGGTGGTTTTTTTTGGTTTTTGGTTTAACACTGAACTCAGCAATATTCCAGCTATATGAAGGCGGTCTGTAAATAATTGAGTCTGGACCACACAATCCAGTGATTGTCATCATGATCATCAATCCAAGCAATTGGGATACAATGACATGCATCAACCAAGTCAGCAAGCCTGACCACTCGATTCCATTAGTCGCATTTCACTGCAAGCATGGGTTGCTGAAGACCTATTCTACCCCGGATCTTCACGGGTACATGGATGCGTTCATGAGCATAAGTTCACACAACATACCAGTATGTTTGTTTGTGCATCGAACCAATCTTATATCTCTTGAATATGAGTAATTCTTCATATATTAACCAAAATGCACGGTAATCACGTTTCTTTTGGGAGCAATGGGTCAGTGGCTTGGGGCTACGCTGCTTTGAACACATCGTACCTGAAATCCTAGTATGTGTTTTGTTTGTTTGTCTGTTTGTTGTTTGTTGCAATATCACGGCGGGGAACAAATGGGCTTCATACATTGTACCCATGTGGGGAATCGAACCGAGGCACTGGGTGTGACGAGCAAACACTTTAACCACTGGGCCCAACCGCCCAACTATTCAAACAGTCCCTTATTGTGAGCATGACGTACTGGGAAACTGTTGAAGCAACTACAGCCTCCGGACCTACAGAGGAGGATGTCAGACTCACCTGATCTGCACGTCGCTCTCCACACCATAGCCTCCATCCTGGTAGGCAAACTCATACGCCATCAGTGTGTTCTCGGGTAAAATCTACAAACAGGACAGCTACATCATAACAGCTTTAAACAATTAGTTGTACAACTCACCCACCCATGGTGGCTACACTGGACATCTCACACAGAGACCTGTAGCATGTTCCAAGCTGATGGAGATGAGTGTGTGAGTTGGGTTTTACGTCAACTACAGATATTCCACTTTAGTGAAACCAACATGAAAAGGGACCAGGATTCTACAGGGCACAAAAGTATAGAATGGACACAAAAATAATTAAAGTGTGTTCCTCAGGATGCACAGTAATATTCAGTGTAACAAATTCTTGACAAGAAATATAAGGTCCATTAATGAAAGTGTTTACTAAATCTTACAGTAAAGTAAACAACACCGTATTATTACTTTACAGGACCCTCATATTTCCTGTAAGGTAAGCAGCGTTAGAAATTGGCACTAGTCCTGAAGTCCTTACCAAACTGCCCAATGGTAAAGGTATCATAAGGACAAGTAGAAATTGGCCCATTGTAAGGATTTTGCTATATGTTATCATTATAAGGACTAGTGGACAAAAACTGTTAGTTTCTAACCCTGGAAAGGGTAACAACAAGTACCATCTTTTAACTTCTTTTTGTATGACGCGGCTGGGGATGGAACCCCAGGTCTCCGGGTGGACGCTGTACCACTTGACCACGGAGGTGGTCCAGGGCATGATAAGAGTGGAGACATTAAGCGTGGAGCCATGTAACACTAACCTCTGATGCTCCTCGGTGGGCTAGTATGAGACGCTCTACCACTTGACCACGGAGGCGGTCCAGGGCATGATAAGAGTGGAGACATTAAGCGTGGAGCCATGTAACACTAACCTCTGATGCTCCTCGGTGGGCTAGTATGAGACGCTCTACCACTTGACCACGGAGGCGGTCCAGGGCATGATAAGAGTGGAGACATTAAGCGTGGAGCCATGTAACACTAACCTCTGATGCTCCTCGGTGGGCTAGTATGAGACGCTCTACCACTTGACCACAGAGGCGGTCCAGGGCATGATAAGAGTGGAGACATTAAGTGTCGAGCCATGTAACACTAACCTCTGATGCTCCTCGGTGGGCTAGTATGAGACGCTGTACCACTTGACCACGGAGGCGGTCCAGGGCATGATAAGAGTGGAGACATTAAGCGTGGAGCCATGTAACACTAACCTCTGATGCTCCTCGGTGGGCTAGTACGAGACGCTCTACCACTTGACCACGGAGGCGGTCCAGGGCATGATAAGAGTGGAGACATTAAGCGTGGAGCCATGTAACACTAACCTCTGATGCTCCTCGGTGGGCTAGTATGAGACGCTCTACCACTTGACCACGGAGGCGGTCCAGGGCATGATAAGAGTGGAGACATTAAGCGTGGAGCCATGTAACACTAACCTCTGATGCTCCTCGGTGGGCTAGTACGAGACGCTCTACCACTTGACCACGGAGGCGGTCCAGGGCATGATAAGAGTGGAGACATTAAGCGTGGAGCCATGTAACACTAACCTCTGATGCTCCTCGGTGGGCTAGTATGAGACGCTCTACCACTTGACCACGGAGGCGGTCCAGGGCATGATAAGAGTGGAGACATTAAGCCTGGAGCCATGTAACACTAACCTCTGATGCTCCTCGGTGGGCTAGTACGAGGGGCTTACTAGGCAAGTTGTCGGCGTGAGTGACACACGGGGAATTGATGAAGTACGGGGATATGTACAGTCCGATCATAACAGCAACATACACGGTCAGCCACAACAGCTTCAACGCTGAAAGAGGACACAAAAAGAAAATATGTGAGCCTTAATTCTGCACTGAGTATTTTGTTGTTTAACTGCACCATCAGTACTATTCCAGCTATATGACAGCAGCATCTAAATAAAAGAGCCTGGACTGTTATTATGAGCAACGATTCACGCCATCGAGGTATAATGAAATAATCCAAATCACCAAGCCTGCCTACTGGATCCATTAAGTTTCCTCATACAAGAAGCATAGGTTGTTTGGGGACAGTTCTAACCTGGAATCCCCACAGGGTCATGTAGGGGTATAATGTCCCTACATACTTTGTGTGATGACTTACACATAGGTAACGGATTAGAATTGGTCTTTAGCAACCCATGCTTGTCATAAAAGGCGACTATGCTTGTCATAAAAGGCGACTATGCTTGTCATAAAAGGCGACTATGCTTGTCATAAAAGGCGACTATGCTTGTCATAAGTGGCGACAAACGGGATCAGTTGGTCTGGCCTCGCTGATTTGGTGGATGCATGTCATCGTATTCCAATTGCGTACATCAATGCTCATGATGTCAATCACTGGATTGTCTAATCCAGATTTGATAATCTACAGACAGCCTTCATATAGCAGGAATATTGCTGAGTGCTGCATTAAACAAAAAACTAACAAACAAATAAACAAACAAAAATATGTAGGAATCTGAGGTATACAACCCAGGGCCAATAAAATGTCCTATTTTTCTGATACGAGCAAAGTGACTCATCCATGCCAACATTTATGTCATGAAATAAACTCATGAATAGCTATCAAATTCTAATCACGAACTAAGGACCAGGACTCTCACAAACATCCAAGTAAATTTGGAACCTGATCACATTTGCAAGTCAATATATGTTAATGCCAATTAGCTGTTTGTGAAGGAGCAATAACTCTCATGTCAAGGGCAGGATCAGGACCTTTGATATGCATTTGCAATCACGGAAAGGCAGGGTTACACTGAAGCACTACCACTGTCAAGTGATCGTGTCACATAGAGAGTAGTGCAGGCAGAGTGTGCCCCAAGAACTGTGTTGAAACCTAAGCATGGAAGTCAGGGGGCACCTGTCACAGCCCTAATCAGGGCTCGAAAAAAAAATTCAACCCTACTTGTCCTGCAGGGCAAGAACTTTTTATTTTGTACTCGTCCTGCCAAATTTTCACTTGCCCTATTGCTCAGTGCTGAACAGACAATATCATGTATCATGTGCCAACCACTGAAAACAAAGTAAATAAATTGTTTCAAGATTTATTTTGTGTTTTTATTTCCACAGTAAGACAATATTGAATAAATTAAGGAATAATAAGTTTAGTTATTTTGAACAGTTAAGTTATGATGAAAGACACATCTATCTGTCACTGTCAAAAACTTGGAAATTTTGAAAATGGTTCCCCTATTATTGCAACATAGTGGGCTGTTGTGAATAGCTTTTCATAAACTTCACTGTTTTTTTCGTCAACTTTTTGCATTGACTTCGCAAACTGCGCAGTCTGGGGTTTGTCAAAATATTTATCATGTTCACAGCACTGAATATGCTTCCTACTTTTAGGGTGAAATTTCAAAGTTTCTTTTCTGAGTCCACATTTGGGATCAGATAGTTTGGGGTATTTTCGATAGACGGTGTAATACAACTCGCTGTCATCATCGTCAAATTTTGCCCATTCAAATTCACTCAACCACGCAGATTGTACAAAACGTTTCCGCTTTTGTGTATCGTATTGTTTTTGACTAAGTTTTTGTTTCTCCGCCTGTGCAGTCAATTTTTTGTCGGCACGACCGTCCAACGAGAAAAACTTTCTCATATCCGACATTTTAGTTTAGTTAGCAACTGGCCGCTTACATCAATAAAGACTGGTTTCAGCGCAAAGCCTGCGCAAAGATACATCAAGAGACAAACCTCAGCCTAATTGTTAATGCTATACTCGACATAGATATCGATCGGCTGAATGGCCGTGATTTCCGTGTCAATATACCGCACATCAAATCAAATATAAATTAAACTGCTGTAAGCATCTGCTCGTCTGTCAGGACGAGTATTTGATCATTTTAGCTTGCCCGACATCAGTTACCACTCGTCAATACGAGCGGACGAGTGGATTTTTCGAGCCCTGCTAATGTTAAAAGTTGAGGACCTGGGAGGTCCCTAGATTCAAATACCATAGAAGACCTCAATGACCCGTCAACCCCTAATATGGAACATTGCAATTCCATTTTTGTATAAGACTAGTCCTTGACTAGTGAAAACCTTATGTCAATAGTCCTCCGAGTTTATAGCTAGTCCTGTCAGCCATCTAACCCACTCAGCCACCAAGGCTGTGCCAATTTACATGTCAGAGGGGTACTCCTAGTATGTGATCTAGACTACCAGTTGCCCGGCTTTCACTTTTGTGGCAGCCTCAGTGGGTTAGATCGCTGACTTTGTGTGCTGGTGATTAGGTGCCTCACTCTGGCAAGTATGGGCTCGAATCACAGATGGGACTCAACCCCAAAAAGTACGAGAATCTGTACTTTACTAAGAAAGTGTTATCCCAAATATAACATTTGTTACATGCGACCACGTTCTTAACGGCATCGTGTATTCCTGGTTTGAGGGGGTTAACATTTCCTGTGAAGGTGAGAGGATAAGGTTCAACAACAGCTGAATCAGTTGTGTCATTATTAGGATACCAGTGCACGTAATGAGACACATCTGTGAAATGAGCACTGCTTGCCCTCCTTTCATCACACCCACAGGTCAGAGGTCACGCAACTAATGAGCCCAATAACAGCTTGCAAAGGGAGATAACCCTTGTTGAGGCCCTCCCAGATGTGATTGGTGTGAAACATTCGATGATTGCAGTGCTGCCCAAACTCAAACCTTTATCAGTTTTTCAACAGATGGCATAAACCATGATGGCAGTCATCATTGTTTTAGCTAAGAACCCATCAGTGTGGCCAAAGGAACAAAACAAAAAGTTACAAACATTAGACTTAAAAAAATAAAAGAACTGGTTCTCAGGCAATGACTTTTGAAAATATAGCGTGGGCAGGGAGTGTTTTTTTTGTCCTTTTTTTTGCTTGTTCAAACTAGTATGTACCCAAATAAACAGTTGCGTATCATCAACCTGGGAAAGGGCCTCCCTACATTAACAAGCATACACATGACCATAATATGAGATTAGCAGTAAAGCAGTGCAATCACATTGTGTTTAAGTATTAGGAAGTAATAGTCTTGGTTCTAAGGCACTGCCTGCATCATCATAATATCTGCCGCACGTTTCATTTTAATTTCCATTTTCCCCAAAAATGAAAAACTCGTAAGTTACACAGTTACTTCCCATTACTGCACATCTCGTGATATGGTAGCAATAGGAGTTTGTATGCTTGTTTATGTTGGGAGGCCCTTTCCCAGGTTGATAGAAAACAACTGTTTATTTGGTTAAAAACTAGTTTGAACAAGTAAAAAAACACACGCCTGCCCGCACTATATTTTCAAAAGTCATTGCCTTAGAACCAATTTTTATTTTATTTTTTAAGCCTAATAATAATAATATTACATGGTGAACATGGCATCATGAGATTAACAATAAATATTAGGCTAAAAAAAATACTAGTCTTGGTTCTCAGGCACTGCCCGCATCATCATAAAGTCTGCCGCATGTTTCGTTTTATTTCGATTTTCAAAAAAAATTAAATCCTAATTCTTAAAAATAATGCGTTCCAATATAGAACTAGTATACGCTCTTATTAGACAATGCAAGCATGCTTCAGCTTTTTGCAGAACAACTCAGGTCCAACAGTTTGTTTCTTCATGCCATAGCCATCAATATTCCAGTCATGTAATGGTGGCTTATAGTTAATCTGTAAGACCTATAAGTGGTTGATATTACGGGCAATGTCTCTTGGCGTTGATGTTCAATGACACCCGACCCTTTCAGGATCGTCACTAAATGAATAATTTAACCCTTATGAACCGTGCCTTTACTGTTTAGTGGTGTTCCGAGCTGTGTCAGCAGAAGTGCCTACCTACCCCAATGTGAGAGTTTAAACCACTGAAGGGAGATAACCCATGTCATCAGAGTCATCAGCACAACTGCACCGATCTGGAGGAAGGGTCCCGTGATCTGCAACCAGAGAACGCAACATTGCACTACACTGATACACACTCCACATTTACTCACCGACAAAAGAAACGTGATTACCATGCATTTTGGTTAATATATGAAGAATTACTCATATTCAAGAGATATAGGGGCGGTCGGGTAGCCTAGTGGTTAAAGCGTTCGCTCGTCACGCTGAAGACCCGGGTTCGATTCCCGACATGTGTACAATGTGTGAAGCCCATACTGGTGTCCCCCGCCGTGATATTGCTGGAATATTTCTAAAAGCGGGGTAAAACCATATTCACTCACTCACTCACTCAAGAGATATAAGATTGGTTCGATGCACAAACTAACATACTGGTATGTTGTGTGTACAACCCATGTGACGATATAGATCCATGACTTGAGATGCACCATTTATCTCATGCAGGATTAGCGTGTGAAGATTGGAAATCACGTGGAGCATATCGTGATACAAATAAAGACACTTTGTGGTAACACTTGACTGATTGTCAGTCTTGTCATTAAGTGGAACACATTGGAAACATGTCTTCTCAACTACATTCTTCTCTATATCAGTATATGTTTCTATGGTTTGCGTTTCTTTTGGTGGTGAGTATACTTGCGAGACTAGATTCAGTACATTGGGTGCTACAGCAAGTGTAAACCACCATCCCAAAAAACACAAAATTGTATGGTCAGCATAGTGAGTAGTGAGGTGAGATGAAATGGGGTTTGATGTCGCATCCAAGATTATTGCACTTATATAGGAAAGTGCATGCAGGTGTGTGTAAGCGTGGCTGCTCTTGCTAGTCAAGACTAATGCCGATTTTATAGTGCTAGCCCACTGAGATACCAAGCCACAGTTTAACATGAATATCCCACTCTGACACAGCATACTGACTCCGAGCATAGAGTAACAACAAGTAGCATCTTTTGGCATAATGTGGCCGTGGATGAAACCCAGGAACTTCTGCTCTCTGGGATGATGCTCTACCACTAGACCACAGAGGCGGTTCAGTATAGTGAGTGAGTGAGTGAGTGGGTTATGTCTTGGAACTTCTGCTCTCTGGTATGATGCTCTACCACTAGACCACAGAGGCAGTTCAGTATAGTGATTGATTGAGTGGGTTATGTTTTCTTAGTAACCAGGCTTTCAACCAAAGAGTTTTTGTTTGTTTGTTTATTTGTTGTTTAAATTCCAGCTATATGAAGGGGTCTGTAAAAAATCAAGTCTGGATCAGACAATGAAGTGATTGACGTCATGAGCATTGACTCATGCATTTGGGACATGATGACAAGCAAATCAGCGAGCCTGACCACCCGACCACCTGATCCTGTTAGTTGCCTCTTTAGACAAGCATAGGGTGCTGGTTACTAAGGGTGCGTGTTATTCCCAGTATGTCGGTAAATTGAGGTTCACTCTTTCCACGATACGTATCATAATATCATATTTAATGCTCGGTATATCGGGTGATTTAAAATGCCGATTTTGTAATGTGTTTAATGTTACACACTTGCCAAATACCCAAAGCTTGCATCACGAGCATGCATCAGTGCCTATTTATTGAATGGCTAAACATGTTGTACCACTGAGTACCAGCATCTTTGTTCCATTTCTAAACTTCAAATCATACCCTGGTGTTTCAAATTGCTTCTGAATTCAAAATGTAGAATCATCCACTGTATCGTGATACGTATCACAATACGGCCTTGCACATCATGAAATATTGAGCTGATGAGGTGAACTCACCCTGAGAGAGAGTAATACTAGTGTCCATTCAGAGCGCCACATCAACTCCACGGCAACCGTGATGGCAACGCAGCCCAGCAGGCTGAAAAGGATGACAGCGATGTGGACCGGGTGGATGTAGAGTTGGTGGCCGTGCAGGACGTGGCACAACACCAGGCACTGCAAGTACAGCACAACACAGAGGATGTTACACAGCAGTCAGACAAGAAAATAGCACAAAACATAGGACATTTCTACCATAGTTAGAGGGGGAGCAATGGGTCAGTGGCTTGGGGCTACGCTGCTTTGAACACATCGTACCTGAAATCCTAGGATGTGTTTTGTTTGTTTTTTGTTTAACGCTGCACTCAGCAATATTCCAGCAATATGACGGCGGTCTGAAAATAATCGAGTCTGGACCAGACAATCCAGTGATTGACATCATGAGCATCGATCCACGCAATTGGGATACGATGACATGCATCAACCAAGTCAGCAAGTCTGACCACCTGATCCCATTAGTCCCCTCTTACGACAAGCATAGTTGCCTTTTCAGCAAGCATGGGTTGCTGAAGACCTATTGTACCCCCGATCTTCACGGGTCTACCTGGATGTGTGAGTAATGGGATGCAGGTTCTATCATACAGCAGTAGTCGAAGTATGAATGGAAATCAAGGGGTCCTTGGCTTAATCAAAATTAAAAAAGTTAAAGATATAAAGAGTTCCCTTGAAGCAAAAACTATGGGAGCAGATATCAAGGACCACAGTACCACCTGACACTGTACAGGATGTTAGTAGAACAACTAGTTCAAAACACAGGACATTGTCATCTTGCTGAAGGTAGGACCAGGGTCAGGGAAACGGCACGGTCCAAAGTAACTGCCAGCCCCCCTGGCCGTGACTGTCTGGCAGATAATTTTAAGACTACTTACATATTCACTTTTTTTATAACTGCTCACAGCTTCTCAATTAGTTGTTTGCATTATTTCAACTGAATCAAGATGCGATATGACTCTTATTTTTTCGTGATTTTCTAATATTTATAAATCTGAATGTGGCAGATAACTTTGAAGATGGGCAGGCAACATTTACAGGTCACGTGTGGGGAGTGAGTGAGTGAGTATGGTTTTACGCCACTTTTAGCAATATTCTAGCAATATACATTGTACCCATGTGGAGAATCGAACCCAGGCCTTAGTCGTGACGACCAAATGCTTTATCCCCGAGGCCAACACTCTAGCCACTACACGACCCAGGCCATGACAACCCAGTGTCAGCATGGTAAGGGCGGTGGTGGCGGGCTGGTATCCTGTACAGCTACCCACCATGACTATAATGAAGTAGGCAAACACTCTAGCCACTACACGACCCTGGCACCCACATGTCACACCCCCAGGCCATGACAACCCAGTGTCAGCATGGTGAGGGCGGTGGTGGTGGGCTGGTATCCTGTACAGCTACCCACCATGACTATAATGAAGTAGGCAAACACGGCGCAGGTCAGCCCCAGGATGATTCTGTACCAGGGAACCCATGTCCTCAGCAGCCCAAACATGTGCCTGAAACCACAAACCATATGTGAAATCATACAGTGAAACCATAGACACTGAAACCATAGACAGTGAAATCATAGTGAAACCATAGACAGTGAAACCATAGACAGTGAAATCATAGACATTGAAACCATAGACAGTGAAACCATACAGTGAAACCAGAGACAGTGAAATAATAGTGAAACCATAGACAGTGAAATCATAGACAGTGAAACAAGAGACAGTTAAATCATAGTGTAACCAGAGACAGTGAAATCATAGACATTGAAACCATAGACAGTGAAACCATAGACAGTGAAATCATAGACAGTGAAACCATACAGTGAAACCAGAGACAGTGAAATAATAGTGAAACCATAGACAGTGAAATCATAGACAGTGAAACCAGAGACAGTTAAATCATAGTGTAACCAGAGACAGTGAAATCATAGACAATAAAACCATAGACAGTGAAATTATACAGTGAAATCATAGACATTGAAATCAAAGACTGGGAAATCATACGGTGAAACCATAAACAGTGAAACCATAGACAGTGACATCATAGTGAAACCATAGACAGTGAAACCAGAGACAGTGAAATCATAGTCAGTGAAACCAGAGCGGTGAAATCATAGTGAAACCATAGACAGTGAAATCATATACAATGAAACCAGAGACAGTGAAATCATAGTAAAACCAGAGACAGTGAAATTATATAAAGACCAAAGACCATGAAACCATAAACAGTGAAATCATACAGTGAAACCATAGACAGTGTTACTCCAGACAGTAACCTTCCCATGGAAATCATCTGGATAAACAATTTCCAATTCAACATGTTATTGGTACATAGATATATTTAATTAAATATATATAAATGCTGAAAAGTTGATCGGATCCGGACTATGGAGGTTTCACACAAAACTGTCAAGGCATATTGTCGGATCCGGACTATGGAGGTTTCACACAGAACTGTCAAGGCATATTGTCACCCTAAACAGAACCTCCAATGTGACTCCTCGGCTCCCCAGTGCTCTGTGTTTTCTATAAGTCTATGTTTGTTTGTTTGTTTGTTGTTTTATGCCACATAATAATCCAGCTGTATGATGTCTGTCTGAAAATAATCGAGTCAGGACCAGACAATCAATTGATTGACATCATGAGCATCGATCCAGGCAATTGGGATACGATGATATGCATCAGCCACATCAGCGAGCCAAACCCCCAAATCCTGTTAGTTGCCTCTTATGACAAGCATAGTCGCCTTTTATAGCAAGCATGGGTTGCTGAAGACCTATTCTCTACCCGGATATTCACGGGTCTATCCACAGATGCAGTCTATTCATCGTAGGTAGTAGATGGATAAATACCCTTTTTTTACTTGTGGAAAAACAAACTCAACCCAGCTCCATTTCAACATGAAGGCCCATGACTATATATTGTGCAATTAGTGTGGAGGTATGGCTGTGGTCACTCACCAGTTGAGGTCATCAAAGCTGTTCTTGACGATGAGCCAGAAGTAGAAGTAGAAGATGATGTAGAGGAATGTCAGGCAGAAGAGGCTGAACCAGAACAGGTCTCGCTGAAACACAAGTGTAAATCTCAAACACATGATGCAGTCTCACTGAAACACAAGCGTAAATCTCAAACACATGATGCAGTCTCGCTGAAACACAAGCGTAAATCTCAAACACATGATACAGTCTCGCTGAAACACAAGCGTAAATCTCAAACACATGATACAGTCTCGCTGAAACACAAGTGTAAATCTCAAACACATGATACAGTCTCGCTGAAACACAAGCGTAAATCTCAAACACATGATACAGTCTCGCTGAAACACAAGCGTAAATCTCAAACACATGATACAGTCTCACTGAAACACAAGCGTAAATCTCAAACACATGATGCAGTCTCACTGAAACACAAACGTAAATCTCAAACACATGATGCAGTCTCGCTGAAACACAAGCGTAAATCTCAAACACATGATACAGTCTTGCTGAAACACAAACGTAAATCTCAAACACATGATGCAGTCTCGCTGAAACACAAACGTAAATCTCAAACACATGATACAGTCTCGCTGAAACACAAGCGTAAATCTCAAACACATGATACAGTCTCACTGAAACACAAGCGTAAATCTCAAACACATGATGCAGTCTCGCTGAAACACAAGCGTAAATCTCAAACAAATGATGCAGTCTCGCTGAAACACAAACGTAAATCTCAAACACATGGTATGGTCTCACTGAAACACAAACACGAATCTCAAACACAAGATACCGTCTTGCTGAAACACAAACACAAATCTCATGAACAGATCACAGTGAAACTAAAACATAAATCTCAAACACATGGTATGGTCTCACTGAAACACAAGCGTAAATCTCAAACACATGATACAGTCTCACTGAAACACAAGCTTAAATCTCAAACACATGATACAGTCTCACTGAAACACAAGTGTAAATCTCAAACACATGATACAGTCTCACTGAAACACAAACGTAAATCTCAAACACATGATACAGTCTCACTGAAACACAAACGTAAATCTCAAACACATGATACAGTCTCGCTGAAACACAAACACGACTCTCATGAACAGATCACAGTGAAACACTTAACACTGCTTAACACTGCACTCATCAGCCTGTAAACAATTGAGTCTGGTTCATTCAATCCAGTGAGAGAGTGAGTACGGTTTTACACCGCTTTTAACAATATTCCAGCAATATCACAGCAGGGGACACCAGAAATGGGCTTCACACATTGTACTCATGTCGGGAATCAAACCCGGGTCTTCGCATCATGAGCGAACACTTTAACCACTAGGCTACCCGCCCGCCCCATTCAAACCAGTACCGATATCATGAACAACGATTCACACCATCGGGGTACAATGACACGCGATCAACCAAGTGACTGAGCGATCATTTAGTCGCCCTCATGTCTGGCAGAACCCCCATGGGGCTGTCTCAAAGAAAGGAACGGGTCATTAAGAAACACAGACACCGGGATGGATATCAGCACTAGACCGGACCAGTCTTGTTAATGTTAAAGATATCCTAAGAGCTGTTTCAATTATTTTATGGGGAGGGGGAATTGCTATGTGTTATCACTATTCAGGATAGTGGACGTTCTTGGTTAATTTTCCTCCCTGACATAGAGACCTCCAACACCAGACCAGGTCACAGAGACACACCCTATCTCCAACACACACAATCATGGTGTAAAGGAGCTGTGCTGCCATGAAACAAGAGACAGTTTCAAACAAACACTTACAGATATAAAAGCATCTCTACATCAACCCACTTGAGTACTTGACAGCCCATAAATCACATTCCATACCAACTCCAGATAGCCAGCTACAGTGCATGTTCACAACTGATGTGCACGTGTTCCTCCTGATGGGACATTGGACAGCTAGGACACATTCCGGACAAAATATAACATAAGCCTAAAGCTCAATCGTGAATTTAGACGTTGGTCCGGAGCGGAATCTACGAATATTCAGGTTTGGTATTAGCTCAACTATTAAACGTCCATGTACAAAGACTGATCTAAACAAAATTCTATATATAACATGAGCCTAAAGCCAGTGATAGAAATTGGTGCTAGTCCTATAGTGAGTGAGTGAGTATGGTTTTACGCCGCTGTTAGCATTATTCCAGCAATATCACGGCAGGGGACACATGAAATGGGCTTCACACATTGTACCCATGTCGGGAATCGAACCCGGGTCTTCGGCGTGACGAGCGAATGCTTTAACCACAAGGCTACCCGACTGCCCTTCTAGTCCTATAGTCCTTGCCAAACTGCCCAATAGTTAAGGTATCCTAAGGACGAGTAGAAAATTGCCCTTTTACCTTGTGGACGAAAACTGTTCGTTTCTACCGCACGCCACTAGTCCGGAGCGGAATCTAGGAATATTCTGTTTGGTATTAGCTCAACTATTAAATGTCCATGTGCAAAAACTGATCTGAACAAATTTGTAAGTGTTGGCCTTCCAGACTCAAAAGCTTTTCTCACAGACTGGATTCTACCTGTTTCTTGCCTTAACCTACTGCATGTTCTCTGATAAACCAAACTTGTATTGTACTCTCAGGCCTCAAAGTTTAAATTTTTACCAAGTAACCATATGGCTACAAATGTTTTTTTCCAGGTAGCCAGTGGTAAAATAAAATGGTCAAGCCAATATTGTAAGTAGCCCAAAGCATTTGAAATGATCTTTTATCAAATAACTATTGAATGCACAGGTCATAGCACTAGTCTTGGAATTGTATATGAGTGGAAACTGTACTTGAGTTTTATTATTTATGACTCGAACAATGATGCAATACATGTATATATTACTAGATTATAGGTATATCCTTGCTTATCCAATAAACTATCAACTAAAATAAAATACTAATTAAATTAATATTTATGTATTTCAGTTCATTGTTGACTTTAGGAGGAATTATTTGTGAGTACAATTAGTAGCAGACATGTTTATTTTTGTGTCTACATATGTGAAGCAATAGAATTTAGTCACCACAAGATATTTTTCAAGATAGTCATTTGGCTACCTCTGAATTTTAGACAGTAGACAAATTGAAAGTTAGGTCGCACTGGCGACCGTTTTAGTGGCAACTTTGAGGCCTGACTCTGGGCCACGAGTCCTCCAATACTGTAATGAAGAATCTTGAACACTGAATCTTGAATTTACCCCAGGTGAGCCAGCTGACCATACCCAACTGTACACAATCAACCTTGCTCCACTGTCTGCAGTGTGGAGAAGAACTTATATATACAAAGATAATTAACAGTCGATAAATGGTGTCATTTCAGAGACGAAATGGTTATTAAGTTACTATATAACAACATTGCTACACATGGTAATCTCGTCTGACAAGGATGAGGCACAGATGAAGGATTAACCCAGAGAAGCAGGGCCTCCCGTCCAGCAGACATCAGGAGCTGCTGTGTATTTTATGTGTTTGTTTTGCCGTTTTTGATAGACTGCTCGGACCCTCCAAGCCCATCACACAGAAGGAACTTCACATCAACACCAGCATCAATAGCCTCTGTATCATCACAGCGTGTAGCCCTGTGCAGACCACCTACCATATCAGTTTGTGACCAACTCGTGTTATTCTGGGACAAGCCGAATAACAACTTGTGCCCTTCTCATGGCCATTTTTGCGACCAGGTTCTGTCTTAGCGCAAACGGGCATACCTAAAACAATTGTCAACTCGTTGCGTAATGGTTCACATATATTTTTTAATTATACAGTATGATTGAACACATTTCACTGTGTCTTGGGTACATTTTTAGATGCAAGTCATATGTAAAACCAAAAATTATTTCTGAGGGATTCTTTGACAAAAAACTTGAAATCATACCCCCATTCTGTTTGGTTTGTCATATTTTCACACAAAACATTCATCGATAGGGGGACGAGTCTTCTTGCAGGTTATAGAAAGGAGCGAGCGGTGACGAATGCTACCATTTATGACTGCAGATAAACCAAATATTGAGGACCAGTAAAATATTCTGTAGAAAAGGGTCGGCTTATGTATGGGTTAATCTTTCATCAAATTCTTTTTCTCTTTGTAAAAAAACATTGTATCGTTTCAGGTGAAGGAACAACACCATAACAAACTTTGTCAATGAAAATGTGGAATTTGCGATTAAACATCACTAGTCATGATGATTTACCATTCAGATTGTATTTCTTGTTATGCTAGGCATTGTTTTATATGCAGGGATAAAGATTACTGAGTGTATTGTCTCGTAAACTAAGCCAGAAATAGCAATCAGCTGTATATATACACACATGTTCTCCCAATCTACCGGTGATTACGTTACTACCTCGGTTTATCTATGAGATCGAATCAACTATGGTTATATACGGTACTGAAGCACTCCCTCATCCTGATGATGTGTGAATGTGCACACCTCCTGTGAATACTGCTGCAGCTCCAGCCAGTAGGGCTGGCAAAAAGATTGATAATCAGAATTATGGTCGATGTGAAGAAATATTAACAATTATCAATATGAGTGAGGGAGTATGGTTTTACGCCGCTTTTAGCAATATTCCAGCAATATCACGACGGACGACACCAGAAATGGGCTTCACAGATTGTACCCATGTCGGGAATCTAACACGGGTCTTCGGAGTAACACGGGTCTTCGGAGAGGCAAGTGAACGCTTTAACCACTAGGCTACCCAACCGCCCCTATCATCAATATGAAAATTGTGTCATCGATAATATCTTTTCACACTATTGTTATGAAAAAAAAGTTTTAACTACTGAAGCAGACTTGTTTTTGTCCATTGCCGAAGACAGGAAGCAGCTGAGTTTGTTATATCTCAAATGTCCACAAAGTAATCCATGCATGAATGTGTCGCCACTAACCAGAGACGTGAAAAATGTTGTTTTGTCTCTGAACTTTTTGCATATTTGCTCCAAGTTACTTAACGATTTTCAATCTCTGAGGTTTATATCAATAGCCAGCCATACCGGCTGGCCTGTCTGTCAGCGAGCTGGCATGGTGCAGTAATCGACAGTCGGACAAGAGGCCTGCAGTTCATAATCAGGCCTACCAATGAAATCCAGCAGAGAGCCACCAAACTACGGAATACGTACTTTAATCATTACGATGCACAATAGTCCTGCACCATGACTGAGGAATATATTTATTTTATGAAAAAAAGTAAAAAAATCTAGAAACTTACAAAAGTAAGTCCAGCCAGCTCTAGCTAGCTCACATATCAGCATAGGGAAAATTATTTTTTTTATTTTTAGATTCGAGAAGGGTATTGTGTAATATGAGATTTCATAGACCAAATGTGAGTCTAGCCTACAGGGGATGTACAGCAATCTTCAGACAAGAGTCTTGATCCCATGGGACTGTGACTGGGGCTTACTTCACACAATCACAGATACCCATCTCTGCAGGGAGGGCACACTTCCTGTGACAAGGGAAGTAGAACTTTGTTGCAAGTAGTTGAACAACAACCTGCCACTCTACTGAAACGACTTCCACTGAGAACTGCAGTCAGAAATGGACACCTGATTACTATTTTTCCAACAGTATACAGACAAAGTGAAGTACAGAACGCCTGCTGCCTGACAGATCCTGGTTATTTGAGGACGAGACCCTGGAACAACCACTGTTTCAAACCCATTTGTGACCACGCACCATCTTGTTTATGTATGCAGGCTACAGTCTCAACACCTCTCATCGTTCTTTGCTTGCGCCAGAACACTTACCAAACTGGCCTGGAGAAATCACACTAATATTTCCCCATTCATGTTAATCACCAGACATGTTATTGATGGTGGTACTGCTGTGTAGAGGTGACCTGCACTTCACTGATAACAGGACAAATATAGAGGATGAGGCCTCAACAGTTTGGTTAACATCATTGCACTGAATGCAGTGTTATCACACCTGTCTAAAATACCACTGAATTTAAGAAAATAAGAATAAAATGATCGATTTTCCCAATTTCTCTTCCAGAGACCCTTAATCTCGAATCCTAGATAAATCCCTGGATACTGTGAGCCACAATCTATGACATGAGAGTCGGAGGACCAGCAAGTCACCAAACCGCACCTGCCAATCCACGACATGAGAGTCAGAGGACCAGCAAGTCACCAACCTGACCACCCAATCCACAACATGAGAGTCGAAGGACCAGCAAGTCACCAACCTGACCACCCAATCCACAACATGAGAGTCGAAGGACCAGCAAGTCACCAAGCCTCACCACCCAATCCACGACATGAGAGTCGGAGGACCAGCAAGTCACCAACGTGACCACCCAATCCACAACATGAGAGTCGAAGGACCAGCAAGTCACCAAGCCTCACCACCCAATCCACGACATGAGAGTCGGAGGACCAGCAAGTCACCAACCTAACCACCCAATCCACAACATGAGAGTCGGAAGACCAGCAAGTCACCAACCTGTAACTTATAAACCACAGCACTCTACTGGGTGCCCAACAAACACCTTGAGAAGCTGTAACTAACCACAGCACTCTACTGGGTGCCCAACAAACACCTTGAGAAGCTGTAACTAACCACAGCACTCTACTGGGTGCCCAACAAACACCTTGAGAAGCTGTAACTAACCACAGCACTCTACTGGGTGCTCAACAAACACCTTGAGAAGCTGTAACTAACCACAGCACTCTACTGGGTGCCCAACAAACACCTTGAGAAGCTGTAACTAACCACAGCACTCTACTGGGTGCCCAACAAACACCTTGAGAAGCTGTAACTAACCACACCACTCTACTGGGTGCCCAACAAACACCTTGAGAAGCTGTAACTAACCACAGCACTCTACTGGATGCCCAACAAACACCTTGTGAAGCTGTAACTAACCACACCACTCTACTGGATGCCCAACAAACACCTTGAGAAGCTGTAACTAACCACACCACTCTACTGGGTGACCTCACAAACCCACTGAGGTGTGGAGTAGGAAATTGGGTCAGTAGGAACACTCTCTCCTGCCTCTTGAACACACACTGACACAAGTCTCCTGGCCGACCTAAACTTAACCTGCTGGAGTAAGACTCAAGACACAGCGGAGATGAGGCCCAGGCCTGGAAGTGCACGCCAGGGAGTTTCCTCCCATCAAAGGCCAGCAATCACCTCCAGCTGCCGACTCACTCACACATCTGCCCAATCCTCAGTGAAGTAATTAAACATTTAAGTGTCTTATTTTCAACGTGTTAAGTCATATGTGATGAAAAGGGAACAAGTCATATTTTTCCCATTTCTTTGTCGAAAAATTGCCGACGTGTTGTTTTTATCTGTGAAGTCCATTTCCCCTGGCGACTTGGTCTCGCAATCTTATCCTGCGTTACACGTGTCTCAACTCAGGCATGGATGTCGACATGCTATACACTTCACAACTACCCATCAAAACTAATGACTTTACAACATCATCTTCTCGACAGCTTTTTCACTTTTGAAACAAAATACGAAACAAACATGATAAACAATTACATTTTTTCAAAAGTAAATTGAGGAAATATACCATTTTATTCAATATTCAAATGAAAAAAAAAATGTAAACATTTAAATCAAGTTCTAAGAAATGAACAGCTTGACAACACCAAGCATGCTTGACATTGACTGGGAACTGCTGGCAAGCATGGAGGCGCCTCCCCCAAGCTGTTCACATCTCATTCCACACCACCTAGTTATAACATGTTATTCAATGTTCAAATGAAAAAAAAAATGTAAACATTTAAATCAAGTTCTAAACAAGGGCAAAAGTGAGCGACCCCCGACCCACCTAGTGTGTCAGTAGTTTCAAATTAAATAATGGATAGGGTTAGGGTTTGAAAAATTCATAAAAAAATGGAACATTAATATAAACAATTTTTTTCTTTTGACTGCACCCCTCCATATGACACAGATTATATGTACTAAGTTCGAAATGAATCCACTGAATAGTTTAAAAGAAATCGCACGGATAAAATTTTCGGACGGACGAACGGATGGAACCTTGGTATAACTATATATTGACATTGACTGGGAACTGCTGCCAAGCATGGAGGCGCCTCCCCCAAGCTGTTCACATCTCATTCCACACCACCTAGTTATAAACTCCTGAGGAATGCTTCCTACAGATATAGACAAGTTTTATACATAACCTCTTATCACATCTCTTACTCTCTTTACGCTAAAAGCTTTTAAGTTGTGCGACAAGTAAAAAGTTCATTTTTAACATTTCTGTGAGATTCCAGATACTGTGGTCATCCTATTATGATTAGATCTCAATATGCAGTCTCTCAAAATGTATTGTTTTGATAGAAAGAAGCAACTACATGTAAATTGAAATGGAGCCCCTGTATCACGTGACTTTCGGAACCTGTGGAATATCCAGACTTGCTTGAGTTTGGGTCACAGTATTACAGAAAGGACTGGGTGGAAGGGAAATCTTGATATGGTTCAGACACTGAGACAGACTAAGTGAGTGAGTTGGGTTTAACGCCGCTTTCAACAGTATTCCAGTATAAGCCAGTCAGCTTAATGTGGTAGGAAAGCCCAATGTGATACAGGTCTCAGAGGTTTACCACTTTGTGAAACCCATAAACATGGGTATGGTGCTGACAAACCTAGAAACAGACTCAGGGTGAACAGGGATTTCAACCCACAATCATAGGTTTCTGGCGTGCCCAAGGGACGCAACTCTGCACAGCGAATCGCGCCACCTTAGACGACTGGGCCACCCGTGCCCCCAGACAGACAGAGAGTCCAGCAAACAGGAAACAAAACAATATATAAAGGGTATGAGTCTCAGATCAGAATATGTACCCAGCAACCTTCTGCTTGTCGTTAGAGGTGAATTAACAGTATCGGTTTATTGCACGTGGCAACGTACCTAGATGACGTGGACCGTTCTTTTATCAAACAATAACTTGCAGCATTTGACATTAAGGGGGGTGCCAGGGTCCTTTAGGTCATATTTTAATGTCGGTTGAATGTTTGGACCTCCTTAATGTCTAACATTAGGGTTATGACAAGGACCCTTGACTTATTTCTGACTGGTTTGTCTTGCCCTGACTTATCATTTACAGGCTGCCATGGTGTAGCTCCTGTGTTGTTGATGTGGCATACAACAACATCTAGGAAGATTTGACGAGACCAGAACGTTGATACACATACTCCAGATCGGTTACTGCAACCCCTGACCCGTGAAGATCCGGGGTAGAAGAGGTCCACAAAAGGTGACTATGTTTGTCTTAAGAGGCGACTAATGGAATCGGGTGGTCAGGCTCTCTGACTTGGTTGATGCATGTCATGGTATCCCAGTTGCGTAGATCGATGCTCATGATGTCAATCACTGGAATGTCTGGTCCAGACTTGATTATTTACGAACCACCGTCACATAGCTGGAACATTGCTGAGTGCGGCGTTAAACAACAAACAAACAATTTGGAGCCAGCATTTTGCCAGTGGTCCCTCGGACTTATCTGAGCCCCGGACATTCCACTCCAATCTCCCCTGCATCAACAGGTGGTCAGTGTATGGCGGCCCACTCACCCCACTGATGCCCCATGTCAGAATCTTATCTCCCTCCAACATGTGGGATGGTTTTTTTCCAGGTTGTAGTGATTATGACCCTTGACATACATAAACATACTTTAAACGCCACTCTTTGACTGGTCGGGCAGCCATCACTGATCTTTCTTTTATCTGGCTGTTCCCGAGGGCGAGATTTATCCTCCATTAAACAAAGCCCCTGCTTCTAATCAGCCGTGTGTGTTCTGTGTCTCACCAAGAAATAATGGCAGCTGTCCAGACGTAAAATGTTATCATTTTTTTTATGTGTGTAGAGATAAGGGTACATTAGGATACATATATTTGCAAAAAGAGGCCCCTCTTAACAGAATTTACCTTCATTGTGAATTACAGAGATTTAACTCTCTCATTGACACTGTGTATTGAGGTGTATTTTGTGTCACAAGTGCTACTTTAGACGATCATTTAGTCTATGAAATCTTAAACTACACAATACCCTTCTTGACTTCTTGAAATGAAAAAAATAATTTTACCTATGCTGATTTCTGTGCAATAGCGCTAGCTAGAGCTGGCTAGACTTGCTTTTACATACGTTTCTAGATTTATTTATTTTTCATAAAATAAAAATATATTCCACAGTCATGGTGCAGGACTAGTAGGACTGGGACGAGTCCAAATTTACTACCCGGGTACCCACCTCCCTATTACCCGACCCTACCCAGGTACCCGCTGTAGGTCTCAAGAGATAGGTAAACCATGTCCTAATGGGTATTACCAAGATTGACAGTACTCCTGTCAAAATACATTTGGATGCACGTATAAACCGATCTTCTCTTGCATACACTGAAGTTGACTGATGTTTTATCATTATGCAAACATATAAAGTCAGAAAGAAATGTGAACATTTATCACATTTAGTGTAACCATAGAGTTCTAGGTAATTTTTGCCATTAAACAATATTATCACGTGAAAAACACAGGTCCGAGTAGTCCTGTGGGTACCCAGGTCCTACTCAGTACCCAACCGACCCGGGTAGCCGAGTTACCAGTCCCAGCCCTAAGGACTAGTGCTACTTATATACAAACAGTGCTCAAATCAAATTGTGTTTGCCAGCCAAGTCAAATGTGTTTGTTATTGTGTTGCAATATGTTTACACTTAGAGTTAGACTAAACACTTACCCTCTGAAATGAGAACATTTTAAGATTTCTGTTAAAATCGTCTACTGATATAAAGAAATCTTGACTGGCCCATGTACTACTTTGGGAATTTCAGATCTGGTTGTGTTTCAGGGTCTGTATGGCATATCTGATCACCCACATTACTTATCATTAAACCCATGGAGCTACTGAAACATACATCCCATGCTACAGCGTATCCTTGTTGTAAGAGACGACTAAATGGATCGGGTGGCAAGGCATCCCATGAGGGAGTTACACGTGTAAGATGAAGTCTGAAGAACCTGATACTGCTGCCAGGAGAGTGCATGTATGTCTGACTTGGTTGATTGCATGTCATCATATCCCAATTGCATGGATCGATGCTCATGATGTCAACCACTGGATTGTATGGCCAGGCTCAAATATTTACAATTATGTACTGGCCGATATATATAGGGTGTGCATCCCTGCTCCCCCCCTCAGGATCCTCATATATATCTACTATGTATCTTCTACGGAATCAGGAACTTCCTGCCACATCAATGTCAGAGCTGTCATCAGTACACATCCCGGTTATCAATGATGTCAGAGGGTGCCATGTGTTGTGCTTAATGTGTGGCAGAGTCAACCTTGAACTGAAGAGTCTATAGGGACTGTTCATGTGATCTTTTAGCATCGGCCTATTCCTGGGGATTAACACCAGGTACTTGTTATTGCCTTGAGAGTTAATATTCACCGTAACCGCTGAGTTAGCAGAAAGTGGTGTTTGAATCCAACTTGTGGGTTGTTGCCAAATAGCCAGAGCCAAGCAACAAACGTTTCACTGCAGTGAGAGAATCTTGTTTTAGGTCATAGTCAACAACATTTTGTTTGTTTTGTTTGTTGTTTAAAACTCCAGCTAATATTCCAGCTAAACAGCACAGACATGTCACTTTTACTGATGAGTATAAAAAGAAAGAGTGAGTGAGTTGGGTTTAACACCGCTTTTAACAGTATTCCAGTATTATCACGTCCAGTCAGCTTAATGTGGGAGGAAATCTCTTAGTGATGCAGGTCTGAGACGTTTACCACTTGGGTGAAACCCACAAGCACGAGTATGGTGCTGACAAACCTAGAAACATAATCGGGGTGAACAGGGATTTGAACCCATAATCATAGGTTTCTGGCATGCCCAAGGGATGCAACTCTGCACAGCAAATTGCGGCGCCTTAGACGACTGGGCCACCCGTGCCCCCATAAAAAGAAAGAAAAAAAGATACCTTGCACTGAAGAGTCTTATCCAAATTTTGGTGTGGTAAGAAAAGTTAGAAAAAGGAACTTGTGAGTCAGTGGTGACGACTGTGAGGCATGTATGGCATTGAGTGGCCTATCCCAGGGAGTTAACACTGATGAATAATATATACAGTCCCATATCCAGCCTCTTGCATTTGGTGAAACTTTGGCAGTGTCAAGTAATTACTTTGAAATTCTGTTTTCAATTTGTAACAACATCAATCATGGCTTGCAGTGAGAGATTTATGAAGCTGCACCCAATTAGCATTCCACACCACTCTTCACCTTGCTGTGGGCTCCCTGAGCCAGCCATGGTCATTTGTCAGTGCAACTAAACATTATAGGGAGTAAAGCTCTCTGGTGCTAGCCAGGCTCGTCTTGACAAGGTGCAGGCCAGGCACAGAACACAGCAAGAACAATACAAAAACCTGGGTAAGATCAATGTGTGTTTGTTTGTTGTTAAACGCCACACTCAGCAATATTCCAGCTATATAACAGCGGTCTGTAGATAATTGAGTCTGTACCAGACAATACAGTGATTGACATCATGAACATCAATCCACACAAGTGGGATACAAGGACATGCATCAACCAAGACAGCAAGCCTGATCATCCGATCCTGTAAGTCGCCTCTTACGACGCCCTTTACAGCTGAAGGCCTATTCTACCCCTGATCTTCGTGAGTGAGTGAGTGAGTCACACATGGCTTTCTGCCAATTTAAGCAATATTCCTGATATATCATGGCATGGGACACAAGAAGTGGGCTTTATACAGATTAGGGGAATCAAACTCAGGTATTCGGTGGGATATTAGCAAACACTTTCACCACTCAGCTACACCACCACCAAAACCTAAGTGTGAACCATGGAGACACTGGGTGAGTAATATTCAATCAATTATTCAGCACTGCAGGGAACACAAGATCAGGGTTTCATTGTATCCATGTGGAGAATCAAACCCAGCATGGTTATGGTAATAATAAAGAAAAAATTAAAAGTGACAAAAACTAATGAAAGTGTGACAGATGGAGTGACTGATGAGGGATGTAGACTATGTAGGTAAAGTAAGAACTAATATTTTTTGCTTTGTGTGTGATCATACTTATATCAAATCGTGACCCACCGATGCAACCGTGTATTGTCCTACTACTGCTGCGTTGTGTCCATTCATGGATCTGACAGTGACTCCAGAAATGTTGAAAGTGCAAGGTTCGAAAAATCCACACTCGTAGTGGCAACATGTGCAGGGCGAGAAAGAATTGAAGAAACGCTCATCCTACCGGGGAGAGTACATATATTTCAATTATGTCTAATCGTTTTCAATACAATATGCAAGATAATTTCGAACCTAAAATATGTTTTCATCCCTTGCACGATCTAAGTAATAACAACCTCATACATGTTGCTAATATCATAAATAGACGATTTACTTGGCAACTGTCTATTACAGAACACATCCCCGAGGCAAGGAAGTTTACTGACATTGAAAGTCTAGTTTCCACCCTTGCCGAACTAGGCTGGAATTCCGGTGTTACATTTTGACTGGGCTAACAAGTGTATGCATAGTCCAATCCAAATCGCATAACAAACTAGACAACAGGTCATCTACAGGTATTTTGCAAATCTTTTTATAATTTTAATCTAGGTACTGACACATGATTTTATAGTCCTTGCCTTGAGAAGATCATCAGGTTACAGAAGTAAACAGGAAGTGGTTTGTGCAGCATGTATCGAAACTAGTTTTTAAACATGTTAAAAGAGATAATTAACAAAAAGTGTTTTTGTTGTGAGCGACTCGTTACTGACACTCAAATGTCAAAGCGATAGTGAACAGCTGTCATGATTGATTTTCTGGCATACGGAAGATATTAAATGGAGATGGTGGGGTTAACAAAAAAAACATGATTTCCCTAACAAAGAGCTCAAGAAAAGGAAAATGTCTCAAAAACAGTATGATAATTAAAAAACCAAAAAAAACCTGCAAGACGCAGGGTTGAGCGAGTTTGAATTGGCGGAGATGAACGTAGATGGCAGATTTTGCACTGTCTTCCGTAAATAAAAACTGAGAACATAAGACTTGATGAAATTGAGTGAGTGAGTGAGTGAGTGAGTATGGTTTTACTCCTCTTTAAGCAATATTCGAGCAATATCACAGCAGGGGACACCAGAAATGGGCTTCACACATTGTACCCATGTCGGGAATCGAACCCGGGTCTTCGGCGTGACGAGCGAACGCTTTAACCACAAGGCTACCCGACCGCCCCTCTAGTCCTATAGTTCTTGCCAAACTGCCCAATAGTTAAGGTATCCTAGGGCCGAGTAGAAAATTGCCCTTTTACCTTGTGGACGAAAACTGTTAGTTTCTACCGCACGCCACTAGTCCGGAGCGGAATCTAGGAATATTCTGTTTGGTATTAGCTCAACTATTAAATGTCCATGTACAAAGACTGATCTGAACAAATTTGTAAGTGTTGGCCTTCCAGACTCAAAAGCTTTTATCACAGACTGGATTCTACCTGTTTCTTGCCTTAACCTACTGTCTGTTCTCTGATAAACCAAACTTGTATTGTACTCTCAGGCATTTACATTTTTACCAAGTTATGGCTACAAATATTTTTTTCCAGGTAGCCAGTGGTAAATTAAAGAGGTCAAGCCAATATTGTAAGTAGCCCAAAGCATTTGAAATGATCTTTTATCAAATAACTATTAAATGCACAGGTCATAGCACTAGTCTTGGAATTGTATATGAGTGGAAACTGTACTTGAGTTTTATTATTTATGACTCGAACAATGATGCAATACATGTATATATTACTAGATTATAGGTATATCCTTGCTTATCCAATAAACTATCAACTAAAATAAAATACTAATTAAATTAATATTTATGTATTTCAGTTCATTGTTGACTTTAGGAGGAATTATTTGTGAGTACAATTAGTAGCAGACATGTTTATTTTTGTGTCTACATATGTGAAGCAATAGAATTTAGTCGCCACAAGATATTTTTCAAGGTAGTCCTTTGGATACCTCTGAATTTTAGACAGTAGACAAATTGAAATTTAGGTCGCATTGGCGACCGTTTTAGTGGCAACTTTGAGGCCTGACTCTGGGCCACGAGTCCTCCAATACTGTAATGAAGAATCTTGAACACTGAATCTTGAATTTACACCAGGTGAGCCAGCTGACCATACCCAACTGTACACAATCAACCTTGCTCCACTGTCTGCAGTGTGGAGAAGAACTTATATATACAAAGATAATTAACAGTCGATAAATGGTGTCATTTCAGAGACGAAATGGTTATTAAGTTACTATATAACAACATTGCTACACATGGTAATCTCGTCTGACAAGGATGAGGCACAGATGAAGGATTAACCCAGAGAAGCAGGGCCTCCCGTCCAGCAGACATCAGGAGCTGCTGTGTATTTTATGTGTTTGTTTTGCCGTTTTTGATAGACTGCTCGGACCCTCCAAGCCCATCACACAGAAGGAACTTCACATCAACACCAGCATCAATAGCCTCTGTATCATCACAGTGTGTAGCTCTGTGCAGACCACCTACCATATCAGTTTGTGACCAACTCGTGTTATTCCGGGACAAGCCGAATAACAACTTGTGCCCTTCTCATGGCCATTTTTGCGACAGGTTCCGTCTTAGCGCAAACGGGCAATACCTAAAACAATTGTCAACTCGTTGGGTAATGGTTCACATATATTTCGTAATTATACAGTATTATTGAACACCTTTAACTGTGTCTTGGGTACATTTTTAGATGCAAGTCATATGTAAAATCAAAAATTATTTCTGAGGGATTCTTTGACAAAAAACTTGAAATCATACCCGCATTCTGATTGGTTTGTCGTATTTTCGCACATAACATTCATCGATAGGGGGACGAGTCTTCTTGCAGGTTATAGAAAGGGGTGAGCGGTGACGAATGCTACCGTTTATGACTCCAATAAACCAAATATTGAGGACCAGTAAAATATTCTGTAGAAAAGGGTCGGCTTATGTATGGGTTAATCTTTCATCAAATTCTTTTTCTCTTTGTAAAAAAACATTGTATCGTTTCAGGTGAAGGAACAACACCATAACAAACTTTGTCAATGAAAATGTGGAATTTGCGATTAAACATCACTGGTCATGATGATTTACCATTAAGATTGTATTTCTTGTTATGCTAGGCATTGTTTTATATGCGGGGATAAAGATTACTGTGTGTATTGTCTCGTAAACTAAGCTAGAAATAGCAATCAGCTGTATATATACACAAATGTTCTCCCAATCTACCGGTGATTACGTTACTACCTCGGTTTATCTATGAGATCGAATCAACTATGGTTATATATATGGTACTGAAGCACTCCCTCATCCCAATGATGTGTGAATGTGCACACCTCCTGTGAATACTGCTGCAGCTCAAGCCAGTAGGGCTGGCAAAAAGATTGATAATCAGAATTATCGTCGATGTGAAGAAATATTAACAATTATCAATATGAGTGAGGGAGTATGGTTTTACGCCGCTTTTAGCAATATTCCAGCAATATCACGACGGACGACACCAGAAATGGGCTTCACAGATTGTACCCATGTCGGGAATCTAACACGGGTCTTCGGAGTAACACGGGTCTTCGGAGAGGCAAGTGAACGCTTTAACCACTAGGCTACCCAACCGCCCCTATCATCAATATGAAAATTGTGTCATCGATAATATCTTTTCACACTATTGTTATGAAAAAAAAGTTTTAACTACTGAAGCAGACTTGTTTTTGTCCATTGCCGAAGACAGGAAGCAGCTGAGTTTGTTATATCTCAAATGTCCACAAAGTAATCCATGCATGAATGTGTCGCCACTAACCAGAGACGTGAAAAATGTTGTTTTGTCTCTGAACTTTTTGCATATTTGCTCCAAGTTACTTAACGATTTTCAATCTCTGAGGTTTATATCAATAGCCAGCCATACCGGCTGGCCTGTCTGTCAGCGAGCTGGCATGGTGCAGTAAGCGACAGTCGGACAAGAGGCCTGCAGTTCATAATCAGGCCTACCAATGAAATCCAGCAGAGAGCCACCAAACTACGGAATACGTACTTTAATCATTACGATGCACAATAGTCCTGCACCATGACTGAGGAATATATTTATTTTATGAAAAAAAAAAAAAAAATCTAGAAACATATACAAAAGTAAGTCCAGCCAGCTCTAGCTAGCTCACATATCAGCATAGGGAAAATTATTTTTTTTATTTTTAGATTCGAGAAGGGTATTGTGTAATATGAGATTTCATAGACCAAATGTGAGTCTAGCCTACAGGGGATGTACAGCAATCTTCAGACAAGAGTCTTGATCCCATGGGACTGTGACTGGGGCTTACTTCACACAATCACAGATACCCATCTCTGCAGGGAGGGCACACTTCCTGTGAAAAGGGAAGTAGAACTTTGTTGCAAGTAGTTGAACAACAACCTGCCACTCTACTGAAACGACTTCCATTGAGAACTGCAGTCAGAAATGGACAGCTGATTACGAGTTTTCCAACAGTATATAATACAGACAAAGTGAAGTACAGAACGCCTGTTGCCTGACAGATCCTGGTTATTTGAGGACGAGACCCTGGAACAACCACTGTTTCAAACCCATTTGTGACCACCACGCACCATCTGGTTTATGTACGCAGGCTACAACACATGGTTTGTTTGTTTGTTGTTTAACATCACACTCAGCAACATTTCAGCTATATGGCAGTTGTCTGTCAATAATCGAGTCTGCACCTGACAATCCAGTGATTGATGTCATGAGCATCAATCTACGCAAATGGGATACGATGACATGCATCAACCAAGTCAGCCAGCCAAACCACTAAATCCCAATTCCTGAAGACCTATTCTACGCCAGATCTTCCCGGGTCGCAACATGTGGAACACATCCAATTTTTGTTTGCTTGGGGCAGAACACTTACCAAACTGGCCTGGAGAAATCACACTGATATTTCCCCATTCATGTTAATCACCAGACATGTTATTGATGGTGGTACTGCTGTGTAGAGGTGACCTGCACTTCACTGATAACAGGACAAATATAGAGGATGAGGCCTCAACAGTTTGGTTAACATCATTGCACTGAATGCAGTGTTATCACACCTGTCTAAAATACCACTGAATTTAAGGAAATAAGAACAAAATAATCGATTTTCCCAATTTCTCTTCCAGAGACCCTTAATCTCGAATCCTAGATAAATCCCTGGATATTGTGAGCCACAATCTATGACATGAGAGTCGGAGGACCAGCAAGTCACCAAACCGCACCACCCAATCCACAACATGAGAGTTGGAGGACCAGCAAGTCACCAACCTGACCACCCGATCCACAACATGAGAGTCGGAGGACCAGCAAGTCACCAACCTGACCACCCAATCCACAACATGAGAGTCGAAGGACCAGCAAGTCACCAAACCTCACCACCCAATCCACGACATGAGAGTCGGAGGACCAGCAAGTCACCAACCTAACCAACCAATCCACAGCATGAGAGTCGGAGGACCAGCAAGTCACCAACCTAACCAACCAATCCACAGCATGAGAGTCGGAGGACAGCAAGTCACCAACCTAACCACCCAATCCACAACATGAGAGTCGGAGGACCAGCAAGTCACCAACCTGTAACTTATAAACCACAGCACTCTACTGGGTGCCCAACAAACACCTTGAGAAGCTGTAACTAACCACAGCACTCTACTGGGTGCCCAACAAACACCTTGAGAAGCTGTAACTAACCACACCACTCTACTGGGTGCCCAACAAACACCTTGAGAAGCTGTAACTAACCACACCACTCTACTGGGTGCCCAACAAACACCTTGAGAAGCTGTAACTAACCACAGCACTCTCCTGGGTGCCCAACAAACACCTTGAGAAGCTGTAACTAACCACACCACTCTACTGGGTGCCCAACAAACACCTTGAGAAGCTGTAACTAACCACAGCACTCTCCTGGGTGCCCAACAAACACCTTGAGAAGCTGTAACTAACCACAGCACTCTACTGGATGCCCAACAAACACCTTGAGAAGCTGTAACTAACCACACCACTCTACTGGGTGCCCAACAAACACCTTGAGAAGCTGTAACTAACCACACCACTCTACTGGGTGCCCAACAAACACCTTGAGAGGCTGTAACTAACCACACCACTCTACTGGGTGCCCAACAAACACCTTGAGAAGCTGTAACTAACCACACCACTCTACTGGGTGACCTTACAAACCCACTGAGGTGTGGAGTAGGAAATTGGGTCAGTAGGAACACTCTCTCCTGCCTCTTGAACACACACTGACACAAGTCTCCTGGCCGACCTAAACTTAACCTGCTGGAGTAAGACTCAAGACACAGCGGAGATGAGGCCCAGGCCTGGAAGTGCACGCCAGGGAGTTTCCTCCCATCAAAGGCCAGCAATCACCTCCAGCTGCCGACTCACTCACACATCTGCCCAATCCTCAGTGAAGTAATTAAACATTTAAGTGTGTTATTTTCAACGTGTTAAGTCATATGTGATGAAAAGGGAACAAGTCATATTTTTCTCATTTCTTTGTCGAAAACTGCCTAGGTGTTGTTTTTATCTGTGAAGTCCATTTCCCCTGGCGACTTGGTCTCGCAATCTTATCCTGCGTTACACGTGTCTCAACTCAGGCATGGATGTCGACATGCTATACACTTCACAACTACCCATCAAAACTAATGACTTTACAACATCATCTTCTTGACAGCTTTTTCACTTTTGAAACAAAATACGAAACAAACATGATAAACAATTACATTTTTTCAAAAGTAAATTGAGGAAATATACCATTTTATTCAATATTCAAATGAAAAAAAAAATGTAAACATTTAAATCAAGTTCTAAGAAATGAACAGCTTGACAACACCAAGCATGCTTGACATTGACTGGGAACTGCTGGCAAGCATGGAGGCGCCTCCCCCAAGCTGTTCACATCTCATTCCACACCACCTAGTTATAACATGTTATTCAATGTTCAAATGAAAAAAAAAATGTAAACATTTAAATCAAGTTCTAAACAAGGGCAAAAGTGAGCGACCCCCGACCCACCTAGTGTGTCAGTAGTTTCAAATTAAATAATGGATAGGGTTAGGGTTTGAAAAATTCATAAAAAAATGGAACATTAATATAAACAATTTTTTTCTTTTGACTGCACCCCTCCATATGACACAGATTATATGTACTAAGTTCGAAATGAATCCACTGAATAGTTTAAAAGAAATCGCACGGATAACATTTTCGGACGGACGGAAGGATGGAACCTTGGTATAACTATATATTGACATTGACTGGGAACTGCTGCCAAGCATGGAGGCGCCTCCCCCAAGCTGTTCACATCTCATTCCACACCACCTAGTTATAAACTCCTGAGGAATGCTTCCTACAGATATAGACAAGTTTTATACATAACCTCTTATCACATCTCTTACTCTCTTTACGCTAAAAGCTTTTAAGTTGTGCGACAAGTAAAAAGTTCATTTTTAACATTTCTGTGAGATTCCAGATACTGTGGTCATCCTATTATGATTAGTTCTCAATATGCAGTCTCTCAAAATGTATTGTTTTGATAGAAAGAAGCAACTACATGTAAATTGAAATGGAGCCCCTGTATCACGTGACTTTCGGAACCTGTGGAATATCCAGACTTGCTTGAGTTTGGGTCACAGTATTACAGAAAGGCCTGGGTGGAAGGGAAGATGATATGGTTCAGACAATGTGAGACAGACTAAGTGAGTGAGTGAGTGAGTTGGGTTTAACGCCGCTGTTAACAGTATTCCAGTTATATTGCGGCATGTCAGCTTAATCGGGGAGGAAAGCCTGAAGTGATACAGGTTTCAGACGTTTACCACTTCGTGAAACCCATGAACATGGGTATGGTGCTGACAAACCTAGAAACAGAATCAGGGTGAACAGGGATTTGAACCCACAATCATAGGTTTCTGGCGTGCCCAAGGGACGCAACTCTGCACAGCGAATCGCGGCACCTTAGACGACTGGGCCCACCGTGCCCCCAGACAGACTAAGAGTCCAGCAAAAAGGAAACAAAACAACATATAAAGGGTATGAGTCTCAGATCAGAATATGTACCCAGCAACCTTCTGCTTGTCGTTAGAGGTGAATTAACAGTATCGGTTTATTGCACGTGGCAACGTACCTAGATGACGTGGACCGTTCTTTTATCAAACAATAACTTGCAGCATTTGACATTAAGGGGGGTGCCAGGGTCCTTTAGGTCATATTTTAATGTCGTTTGAATGTTTGGACCTCCTTCATGTTTAACATTAGGGTTATGACAAGGACCCTTGACTTATTTCTGACTGGTTTGTCTTGCCTTGATTTATCATTTACAGGCTGCCATGGTGTAGCTCCTGTGTTGTTGATATGGCATACAACAACATCTAGGAAGATTTGACGAGACCAGAACGTTGATACACATACTCCAGATCGGTTACTGCAACCCCTGACCCGTGAAGATCTGGGGTAGAAGAGGTCCACAAAAGGTGACTATGTTTGTCTTAAGAGGCGACTAATGGAATCGGGTGGTCAGGCTCTCTGACTTGGTTGATGGATATCATGGTATCCAAATTGCGTAGGTCGATGATTATGATGCCAATCACTGGATTGTCTGGTCCAGACTCGATTATTTACGGACCGCCATCACATAGCTGGAATATTGCTGAGTGCGGCGTTAAACAACAAACAAACAATTTGGAGCCAGCATTTTGCCAGTGGTCCCTTGGACTTATCTGAGCCCCCGGACATTCCACTCCAATCTCCCCTGCATCAACAGGTGGTCAGTGTATGGCGGCCCACTCACCCCACTGATGCCCCATGTCAGAATCTTATCTCCCTCCAACATGTGGGATGGTTTTTTTCCAGGTTGTAGTGATTATGACCCTTGACATACATAAACATACTTTAAACGCCACTCTTTGACTGGTCGGGCAGCCATCACTGATCTTTCTTTTATCTGGCTGTTCCCGAGGGCGAGATTTATCCTCCATTAAACAAAGCCCCTGCTTCTAATCAGCCGTGTGTGTTCTGTGTCTCACCAAGAAATAATGGCAGCTGTCCAGAAGTAAAATGTTATCATATTTTTTATGTGTGTAGAGATAAGGGTACATTAGGATACCATATATTTGCAAAAAGAGGCCCTCTCAACAGGAGTTACCTTCACTGTTAATTTCAGAGATTTAACTATCTCATTGACACTGTGTATTGAGGTGTATTTTGTCACAAGTGCTACTTTAGACGATCATTTGGCTATGAAATCTGAAACTACACAGTACCCTTCTTGACTTCTTGAAATAAAAAAAATAATTTACCCTAGGCTGATTTCTGTGGAACAGAGCTAGCTAGAGCTGGCTAGACTTGCTTTTGCATAGATTTCTATATTGTTTTTGTTTTTTCATAAAATAAATATATTCCACAGTCATGGTGCAGGACTAGTAGGACTGGGACGAGTCCAAATTTACTACCCGGGTACCCACCTCCCTATTACCAGACCCTACCCAGGTACCCGCTGTAGGTCTCAAGAGATAGGTAAACCATGTCCTATTGGGAATAGATTGAGTGTACTCCTGTCAAAATAAATTTAGATACACGTATAAACCGATCTGGTCATGCATTCACTGACGTTGACTGATGTTTTATCATTATGCATACATATAAAGTCAGAAGGAATGTGTGCAAAGTCAGAAAGAAATGTAAACATTTATCCCTTAAAATGTAACCATAGAGTTCTAGATAATTTTTGCCATTAAACAATATTATCGCGTGACTAACCACGGGTCCGGGTAGTCCTGTGGGTACCCGGGTCCTACTCAGTACCCACCTGACCCGGGTACCCGAGTTACCAGTCCCAGCCCTAAGGACTGGTGCTACTTATATACAAACAGTGCTCAAATCAAATTGTGTTTGCCAGCCAAGTCAAATGTGTTTGTTATTGTGTTGCAATATGTTTACACTTAGAGTTAGACTAAACCAGACCCTCTGAAATGAGAACATTTTACGATTTCTGTTCAAATTGTCTACTGATATAAAGAAATCTTGACTGGCCAATGTACTAATTTGGGAATTTCAGATCTGGTTGTGTTTTAGGGTCTGTATGGCATATCTGATCACCCACATTACTTATCATTAAACCCATGGGGATACCGGTAAAAACATACATCCCCATGCTACAGCGTATCCTTGTTGTAAGAGACGACTAAATGGATCGGGTGGCAAGGCATCCGATGAGGGAGTTACACGTGTAAGATGAAGTCTGAAGAACCTGATACTGCTGCCAGGAGAGTGGATGTATGTCTGACTTGGTTGATTGCATGTCATCATATCCCAATTGCATGGATCGATGCTCATGATGTCAACCACTGGATTGTATGGCCAGGCTCAAATATTTACAATTATGTACTGGCCGATATATATAGGGTGTGCATCCCTGCTCCCCCCCCTCAGGATCCTCATATATATCTACTATGTATCTTCTACGCAATCAGGAACTTCCTGCCACATCAATGTCAGAGCTGTCATCAGTACACATCCCGGTTATCAATGATGTCAGAGGGTGCCATGTGTTGTGCTTAATGTGTGGCAGAGTCAACCTTGAACTGAAGAGTCTATAGGGACTGTTCATGTGATCTTTTAGCATAGGCCTATTCCTGGTGATTAACACCAGGTACGTGTTATTGCCTTGAGAGTTAATATTCACCCTAACCGCTGAGTTAGCAGACAGTGGTGTTTGAATCCAACTTGTGGGTTGTCGCCAAATAGCCAGAGCCAAGCAACAAACGTTTCACTGCTGTGAGAGAATCTTGTTTTAGGTCATAGTCAACAACATTTTGTTTGTTTTGTTTGTTGTTTAAAACTCCAGCTAATATTCCAGCTAAACAGCACAGACATGTCACTTTTACTGATGAGTATAAAAAGAAAGAGTGAGTGAGTTGGGTTTAACACTGCTTTTAACAGTATTCCAGTATTATCACGTCCAGTCAGCTTAATGTGGGAGGAAATCTCTAAGTGATGCAGGTCTGAGACGTTTACCACTTGGGTGAAACCCACAAGCACGGGTATGGGCTGACAAACCTAGAAACATAATCGGGGTGAACAGGGATTTGAACCCATAATCATAGGTTTCTGGCGTGCCCAAGGGATGCAACTCTGCACAGCAAATTGCGGCGCCTTAGACGACTGGACCACCCGTGCCCCCATAAAAAGAAAGAAAAAAGATACCTTGCACTGAAGAGTCTTATCCAAATTTTGGTGTGGTAAGAAAAATTAGAAAAAGGAACTTGTGAGTCAGTGGTGACGACTGTGAGGCATGTATGACATTGAGTGGCCTATCCCAGGGAGTTAACACTGATGAATAATATATACAGTCCCATATCCAGCCTCTTGCATTTGGTGAAACTTTGGCAGTGTCAAGTAATTACTTTGAAATTCTGTTTTCAATTTGTAACAACATCAATCATGGCTTGCAGTGAGAGATTTATGAAGCGGCACCCAATTAGCATTCCACACCACTCTTCACCTTGCTGTGGGCTCCCTGAGCCAGCCATGGTCATTTGTCAGTGTAACTAAACATTATAGAGAGTAAAGCTCTCTGGTGCTAGCTAGGCTCGTCTTGACAAGGAGCAGGCCAGGCACAGAACACAGCAAGAACAATACAAAAACCTGGATAAGATCAATGTGTGTTTGTTTGTTGTTAAACGCCACACTCAGCAATATTCCAGATATATAAGGCTGGTCTGTAGATAATTGAGTCTGTACCAGACAATACAGTGATTGACATCATGAACATCAATCCACACAAGTGGGATACAACGACATGCATCAACCAAGACAGCAAGCCTGATCATCCGATCCTGTAAGTCGCCTCTTACGACGCCCTTTACAGCTGAAGGCCTATTCTACCCCTGATCTTCGTGAGTGAGTGAGTGAGTCACACATGGCTTTCTGCCAATTTAAGCAATATTCCTGTTATATCATGGCATGGGACACAAGAAGTGGGCTTTATACAGATTAGGGGAATCAAACTCAGGTATTCGGTGGGATATTAGCAAACACTTTCACCACTCAGCTACACCACCACCAAAACCTAAGTGTGAACCATGGAGACACTGGGTGAGTAATATTCAATCAATTATTCAGCACTGCAGGGAACACAAGATCAGGGTTTCATTGTATCCATGTGGAGAATCAAACCCAGCATGGTTATGGTAATAATAAAGAAAAAATTAAAAGTGACAAAAACTAATGAAAGTGTGACAGATGGAGTGACTGATGAGGGATGTAGACTATGTAGGTAAAGTAAGAACTAATATTTTTTGCTTTGTGTGTGATCATACTTATAACAAATCATGATCCACCGATGCATCCATGTATCATCCTACTACTGCTGCGTTGTGTCCATTCATGGATCTGACAGTGACTCCAGAATGTTGAAAGTGCAAGGTTCGAAAAATCCACACTCGTAGTGGCAACATGTGCAGGGCGAGAAAGAATTGAAGAAACGCTCATCCTACCGGGGCGAGTACATATATTTCAATTATGTCTAATCGCTTCAATACAATATGCAAGATAATGTCGAACCTAAAATATGTTTTCATCCCTTGCACGATCTAAGTAATAACAACCTCATACATGTTGCTAATATCATAAATAGACGATTTACTTGGCAACTGTCTATTACAGAACACATCCCCGAGGCAAGGAAGTTTACTGACATTAAAAGTCTAGTTTCCACCCTTGCCGAACTAGGCTGGAATTCCGGTGTTACATTTTGACTGGGCTAACAAGTGTATGCATAGTCCAATCCAAATCGCATAACAAACTAGACAACAGGTCATCTACAGGTATTTTGCAAATCTTTTTATAATTTTAATCTAGGTACTGACACATGATTTTATAGTCCTTGCCTTGAGAAGATCATCAGGTTACAGAAGTAAACAGGAAGTGGTTTGTGCAGCATGTATCGAAACTAGTTTTTAAACATGTTAAAAGAGATAATTAACAAAAAGTGTTTTTGTTGTGAGCGACTCGTTACTGACACTCAAATGTCAAAGCGATAGTGAACAGCTGTCATGATTGATTTTCTGGCATACGGAAGATATTAAATGGAGATGGTGGGGTTAACAAAAAAAACATGATTTCCCTAACAAAGAGCTCAAGAAAAGGAAAATGTCTCAAAAACAGTATGATAATTAAAAAACCAAAAAAAACCTGCAAGACGCAGGGTTGAGCGAGTTTGAATTGGCGGAGATGAACGTAGATGGCAGATTTTGCACTGTCTTCCGTAAATAAAAACTGAGAACATAAGACTTGATGAAATTGAGTGAGTGAGTATGGTTTTACTCCTCTTTAAGCAATATTCGAGCAATATCACAGCAGGGGACACCAGAAATGGGCTTCACACATTGTACCCATGTTGGGAATCGAACCCGGGTCTTCGGCATGGCGAGCGAACGCTTTAACCACTAGGCTACCTGACCGCCCCTTATGAAATTTAACAGGGCAAGTGAAAATATTGCTGGACAAGTACAAAATATTATCTTCTTGCCCTGCAGGACAAGTTGGGTTTGAGAAATGTTTTGAGCCCTCAAGTGAATTAATGTGCCCTGAAGTGAATTAATGTCCCCTGACAATACCTCCTGAGCTGCCATCATGATATGTCTCTGTACACATAAATCTACACTCATGTCGGAGGTAGAGAGGAGATGATATCACCTGTATCTACATCCCCCCACAGCAGACACTGTGAGGAGCTTACAATGTGTGACACCAGCCAGGATGAAGATGTTGAGATGGGAATGGGAGACAGCGTTTCCCTTGTATCCTACACTCCCTACACTGATGCCTTGCACCTTGACACACACACTGTGTGGGTGACAGCTATTTTTGTATAGGACTGACCCCACTGTGCACTTGTATTACACCTACCCCTTCCTCCCGATATAGCCCACATAATGATGTGACATAATACACCACTCCCATGTCAGAATTGCTTATTGGGCTATTATCATATATACATGTGTGCATAGTATACTGTCACTGTTTATTATAATCCAGGGCTCCATTTAAGGAACTTGATTTCACTTGACATTAAAACTCAGCTGCACCAGACAAAACCAGGTGGCACCCTGGTTCCGTACATGTATCAAAGTTGAAACATGGGCTGGCCTGCTGCCAGTGTCAAATAAATTAATTGCCACTTCACAGCACTCAGTGAAGTCTGAAGCAAAACAAATATATTTTGAACCAGTTTCTTTTCAGGAGACCTAGCAATTATTTTTTGTAATCTGAAGCAAAATTACTTTCTTCAAGTATCTTCTGGAACAAATTATTTTGAAAAAAACAAAACAATCCAAGGCCCCAAGAACTGATAAGAAATGGTGGCTTCTGACCCCACATCTCACACTCCTAATAAATCTCTAAAAGTAGGAATAAGGCTAAGGACAGCTCGATGTCATCCTTAATCTAGAAAATAACCACACAACCTGGATAATTAAAAGGTTCTCTCTTTCATGAGTTCAGTGTGGTTATATAATGACAACATCCATGGTTACTCCAGACACATCCCTCAATCCCAGCAGCTTCACATGGTGGTCTCTGCCCCTGACTGCTAACTGCACTGACAGAAGGTCACACAGAGCACACAGGGGATGCGGGAGATGGATGGCAGTCAAAGGGGATATACGACAGGTTATACCATGGCTAAAATATTATATACAGTCAGTGACTTGGGTTCAACCCTGCTTTGAACCATCTTCCCGAGGCAAGGGAGTTAACTGATAACAAAAGTCCAGTTTCCACTCTTGCCGAAATTGGCTGCAATTTGCTAGTAATATCTTGGCTCGACTAACGAGTCTATGCATAGTCGAATCAAAATCTCGTAACGAAATCAACACCCGGTTCGTAAACTTCCGTGTGATTTAGGTCCATTGCAGGATTTGCAAAGCATGTGTACCGTCAACTCGGAGTTGACAGATATTTTCCAAACCTTTTCATGTTTTTAATCAAGGTGCTCAAATAATTGGATGCACTTTGGGAGGTTAAAGACTTGTTTTATTACGATCTAGATCTGGATTATCGATCAGATCATTCTGACTGGGTGCCGCCATTTTGTTTCAAGCAAATGCAAGTAATATGATAGGTGGAATGTGATTTGTCAAAAGGAGGGATATAGAAGTGACATAACTTGTAATAGCCACTGGTGGCGCTACAATCGAGCCACGAAACTGCAACCTAGTTCGGCAAAGGTGGAAATTGGACTTTTATAGTCAGTCAACACCCTGCCTCGGGAAGATGGCTTTGAACAGTATGTACGTTCCATCACGACACGGTGTGGGAGGAAACAGAGGTCTTTGGTATTTACTACCTTGATCACCGATAGAAATTGGCACTAGTCCTGTAGTCCTTACCAAACTGCCCAATAGTAAAGGTATCCTAAGGACTAGTAGAAATTGGCCCATTTTAAGGGTTTTGCTATATGTTATCATTATAAGGACTAGTGGACAAAAGCTGTTGTTTCTAACCCTGCTTGATGAAACACCAGGCGATGGGGTATTTTGATGACAAACCATGAACCATAATCAGGGTTTATTTCTGAGATTCAAACCCGGATAATTAGAACTCTGGCACACCTACGTGATGCCCCTGACATACAGCAAATTGCAGCTTACTGGGCGACCAGTCCCCACATCTCAGATATATTTTACACTGGCCTGAATAATACTTGGTAGACCCTGGTTTAGATAACAATATTGTGTCTATTTCCGAGACACAAAGTTTACTATTTCGGCTATGTGATAAGCTTTGCTAGAATCAGAATTAGAGTGAGTGAGTGAGTGAGTATCGTTTTGTTCCGCTTTTAGCAATATTCCAGCAATATCACGCGGGGGACACCAGAAATGGGCTTCACACATTGTACCCATGTCGGGAATCGAACCCGGGTCATCTGCATGACGGCGAACGCTTTAACCACTAGACTACCGACCGCCCTTCAGAATTAGAGAATGTTGCTCATCTGCACTAATCTGCCAAAAATGATGAAGAGGACATTGTTAGTTTTGTGTTTACTTTATAAGGTTTTATTGTGCTGTAATGTTTTCAACGCTGAACCATTGTTTACAGATGACAGATATGAAGGAAGACATACAAGATTATTTACGCTATGCGCTGAAGAATTACCACCACATGGTACTGGGGAGGCAGCTGCAGCCAACACTGATGGTAATATTTATTTCCCCGATCTCATCCAGATACAGGTGTTTCAAATTTTGATTAATCGCCTTGGCAACATTATTGCGATATAATCTATCTTGGTCTGTCTTTAGGTATATGGATTTCAGAATACTTGTACCATCACAAATCAGGGGTAATGAGGACGTTACAACAATTGGAGCCCCACACAACCATCATCAATCAGTGTCAAACCCTCAACTACAGTAAAGTCCTGTAAACCCATCTGACATTCTACAGTGGAATCAGTCTAAACAGGACTCATGCATGTTTTGTGATAGTTTATTCCTATGTAGACAGAGGCCTCATGAGATAGATAAATAAAAAAATAAAAAAATAAAAAATAAATAAATAAATAAATAAATAAATAAATAAATAAATAAATAAATAAATAAATAAATCAATCATTTATCTTAGGGTTAGTAAATTTGGGCCATAAATGTGGTCCAGAATTGACATAAATCCAGATTAATCAGAGTCTAGTTTTAACAGATTGTTGTGAAATCGACTGATAGTTCATCAAACTCACCATCTTGAGCAAATATTTTCCAAAATCTTTCACTTTAGTCCACATTGTGCCAGGTTATGTTTACAGTATGACTGTTCCTGTAGGTCCACAGTTGTGTCAGGAACAGGGTGACAGCTAGCCTGGATGTCGGGATGTAGGGACTGGTCATTGAGACTGACCTGCATCTGACCTCACAGATGACCCAATCAGTAAGAACCAATGAGTGCTTCAGGAAGTCTTACACATGTAGCACTTGGAACTCAGTCCAGCATCAGTTTCAAGTCTATCACCCCCCCACCCCACCCCTCCCGAAGGAAGTCCTACAAATGTTGCACTTGGCACTCAGTCCAGCATCAGTTTCACAACTTTCAACCCCCCCTCCCCCATCAGTTTCACAACTATCGACATCCCCCCTCCCCCCATCAGTTTCACAACTATCATCACAGACCTATATACAAGTCCATGCTATCACACGCCACCCCCCCCCCCCACACACACACACACACCCTCCTCCCACAAAGGAAGCCCCCAGCATGAGTTTCATGACAGTCACCTCCCCCTCCCTCACAACACACACACACACACACACCCTCCTCCCACAAAAGAAGCCCCCAGCATGAGTTTCATGACAGTCACCTCCCCCACAACACACACACACACACACACACACACACACTCCTCCCACAAAAGAAGCCCCCAGCATGAGTTTCATGACAGTCACCTCCCCCTCCCTCACAACACACACACACACACACACACACACACACACTCCTCCCACAAAAGAAGCCCCCAGCATGAGTTTCATGACAGTCACCTCCCCCACAACACACACACACACACACACACACACACACACACACACACACACACACACACACACACACACACACACACACACACACACACACACACACACACACACACACACTCCTCCCACAAAAGAAGCCCCCAGCATGAGTTTCATGACAGTCACCTCCCCCTCCCTCACAACACACACAGAAACAATCCCACTTCCCTCACACTCACACATAACCCCCCCTCACATTTACCAGTATTCAGTGTCAAGCCTGAGTCAATGGGTCCTTGTCAGGACCCTGATATTACTTGTTAAGATTTAGTGGGTCAAATACCATAGAAGAACACCTGAAGGACTCCCCTTAATTAGACCACTGTTTACTATGTAACATCTTAGGCTTTGACTATTTTATTTGGCTGTCTGGGATTCTTATCAAAACAACTTCCTTTAGTCATCTATTTTTAAACATAAGTAAGTGTGAAACGGAAATGTTTTTATAAGGACGGACATCAAATTATTTTTCATCCACCGTACATAAAACTGCCTTTCACCAGCATCCTCAATTACTTAACTCAAAGGAGAATTTTCTCTCTTAGAATATGTTTATGATTTGTTTGTCTGTTTACTTTTTAACGCCGCACTCAGCAATATTCCAGCTATATGACGGTGGTCTGTAAATTATCAAGTTTGGACCACACAATCCAGTGATTGACATAAGCATCGATCTACACATTTGGGATTCGATGACATGCATTAACCAAGTCAGCGAGCTCAGACCACACAATCCTGTTAGTCGCCTCTAATTTTTACAATAAGCATAGTTGCCTTTTAAGCAAAAGGGAAGCATGTGTTGCTGAAAGCCTATTCTAACCTCGGACTTCACAGGGTAATATTTTATGAAGGATCCTAGACTTTGTAAAATGATGATTGAATATAAGCTGCAACATAAAACAAATAAAACCAAGGGTCAGGTGGGTTAGAAATTTAGCCAAGCAAATACTGGTAGTCTCTTGCATTGGCCATGAAACAAAGTTATCCCGAAACCACCAAATCAACAATACTTAAAATTAAGTCTAGAATGTCTCACTTTAACATGTTTAAGAAAATGAAGAGATTCTCTGGGCTCCTTTCCATTATCTATTAAAAGAAAACACAAAAATCTTCAACCATTTCTATTTCAGAGATTAAATGTTGGTCTGAAACTGTGGGTACGGAGCCTGGCGACACATGTGGTTAAAGAGTACTCCAGTGCTCCAGCTGCTGGCAAAGCATCATGATAATCCACCAGATATTATTTCCATCTCATCTACCGATCACATCAATTCCACAACTTATGTCCGATTGCCACATATTTCAATTCTGTCAAAGTAAGTCTGTGAAAGTCATCAAGGATAAGTCGGCTAACATCCTCTATTATCTTTATTACTTGACAACAATGAAGGGTTGTCTCAGCGTATAGAGGCCATTAACAACAAGCTTGGCTCGAGGACAATCAACAACGATACATGCGCATTACCCAGATAAATTCATGTTTTAACCAGCCACCAATCGCCCTCTACATCTGCTGTGACAGGTATACAAGCTGTGTATACAAAGAAACATCCCATTGAAGTTCTTGCAAATATTGCTGATAAATGCAGGTATTAAAAAGAAAATAGAAAAACGAGTTGATCGTAAACACCGATCGAGAATATGGGGAAACCCCGGAAAGTAGTTCCGGCAAAAGTTCCCATGATCAATTTCACATCGTGTGAACTTTTTTGTCCGTTCACAGGTGTGTGAACTCCAAATATCAGATCACATGACTACCCCTTCAGCCAATCAGCAAGAAAGAAACAGTGTAAACATATTACATAGAAATATACACATGGGTATACGGACATGTTGTCCAGTTTTATCAACAATATTTAGACTGCTAACCCTAGACCTACACAAGCCTCTAAGGCAATTATTATTAGTTTCAACCATAATTCCCAGATTATATAATAATAAAAACAAGGTGTCCCCATAAACAACTGACATCCTGAGAGTACTGTCCCCATAGACTTGCCTATTCAAAGGTTAGAATTACTACACATCCATGGACTTATTCAGTACAGACTTGAAGCAAGGCTATGCTAGCCCCAACAGCAATGGTTTGATATAGCAGTTTTAACATTGGTATACATGGTATATTGGCATTTCCATATACACATATACCCACTATGACATACTTGGATAGGTACAAGAGGGCTAGTGTCTCATAAGACTATGTACTGAAATAAATATATCCAAGAGCTCCCAAGCAAGTGTATAATGCTTTGCCAAATATAGAATTTTCCTGAAAAAGAAGAATTCAAACAAAATGTAAACCAACTTTCATTTCAGAGGCAATATGTTAGCACCATATTCGCCATAATAAGTGACCCAGGGGCATGGAAAATTGACAATGTGGGTACAAAAATCAGGCACAAGTTAAATTTGTTGTAGAAACTTGGTTCCAACATTGGTGACACCAAACTTTGTTTGATAACAGTAATATATTGATGTAAAATAAACAAACAAACAAAACAGTACCTTACCATGCGAATGTATTACTAGAGCAGGGTGCTTAATATGGCGAATACAGCTGCTACCATTGGTATAAAATCACCTACCTTACACAGTCTTCCATCTTGAAGTAAATATCAAGGTGCTGTCAGGAGGCTGTGTCAGGAGGCTGTGTCAGGAGGCTGTGTCAGGAGGCTGTCAGGAGGCTTTGTCAGGAGGCTGTGTGGAGAGGTGATGTCAGTGGCTGCACAGCCATGTTGGTCTGGGTCTGCAACAATGTCCAACACAATGAACACAACTAATTGACAGCCAAAGGAAGAAAGATAAACCATAATTACTATGCAAATCTTAACGCCCTGATAAGATAGAAAGAAACTATACAAATTGAATTTAATGGAAATTTATAAATAAGGTGTTAATATGGGAGTTTTCCTCGTTCAGGATACTAGAAAAATTACAGTACTGACACCATGGATACAATCAACTGCAAACACGAATGACTAGTGCGGACAACGTTATTAACTTTAAGGTTACTTGTTTAGAAAAAAGAAGAGATTTTAAAGATAAAAAAGATGAGACAATGAACTGTTTCCTTGGGAGTGGGAGCCAGGGGGGAGAGGGCCGTGGTTGGGTGACATCGGGTCAGCAGGCCTGTACAGCAGCAATGGAATAAAGACAAAGAACTTGGTCAATAAATGGAGCATAATGAATGAATACTCATAATAAAGGAATTGTTTTTGTCAGAAATACGGTAGTTGAATACTTAGGTTTGTTTACACTGTTTGGGCATGGTCAGTGTGTGAAGGTCCGCACTTATAATACATACAAGAATACAGGAAGCACAGGGCCTGCTTCCGCGCCACAAAAACAATTGGAACACGCACCAGAGGGCGGCAAATACAGGAGACAATGTCTTGGAGGCCTGCGAAAGGCCAAGGCATGTGACATGATTTCCATCATGCTTCCTCCCTACTGGACAGAATGGCAGCTACATGCAAGAAATACAAACTGTTAAGTAAAATATACGAAGGAACTTACAGCTGTCCCTGACCAGCGATGGAGATTTGACCAGACAGAACCAGCATGTTGGTGATGCTGGGCACAAGAAATGTGCATGTGACCAGCTCATAGAGGCCGTTTGTGATATCGCCTGCGATTGGTGCTTGCTGCTTCCGGTTACGGAAAGGCAGGTGATCGGTTAGACTTGCTCCAAGTCTCTACTGAATGATAAGTACATTATAATGGATTATAATGGACTTGTCTACAACAAGGCCAGTCTTTCAGGGGGACAATGTGCTCTTGTTATTGATGTATTTAAGGAATTACAATTGGAACTAATAACAATATTCTAAGAGACTTGTGCAAGTGCAGTAGTCAGTGAAATGGAGACCATGAGCTGGGTGGACGCCCACATGGGGTGGGTTTGTGTGAAAAGTGGAAACGAGGAGAAAAGAGTTGACCTATGAGGAAGAAGATCTAATTGAGACATTGGCTGCTTGTACTAGTCTAGACTTAATGCCGAGTGCCAGGCAAGGTAACAACAAGCACCATCCTTTACCGTCCCACCAGGGGATTGAAGCACCGACCTTGCTCTCTCCCAGTCTTATAAGCGCATGTGTGAGTGAATGAAAGTTGAACACTGTAGTTAGCAATATTCCAGCATCACCACGCCAGTAAATAAACAAATCTTGGGCATGGTATAGAGACATGGTATATGGACATGGTATATGGACATGGGTTATGGATAAGGTAAAAGGACATGGTATATGGACATGGTATATGTACATGGTATAGGGACAAGGTATATGGACATGTACTGCTGAAAACACTTCAGATGTTGGTATCATACTTTGTCAGGAACAACAGCACTCGTCTCTCCTACAGACACTGAAGAAGAAACAACTGAAATCTCCCAAGCAAGTCTACCAAGCTATGGAAAAACTCTTGATTTCTCCTGAAAATGAAGAGATTCTCTGGAATACTTTGTATCATATGTTGCCATGGTTGCAAGACAATTGAAACAAAAACATAAACATAGAACTAAATGTTAGCTGTAGTAAGCACCCCGGGAGCTTGGCAAATTGACAAAGTGTGGCGCTTATTGAAACCAACCATGAGTTAAATCTGTTGTCAGAGACGCAACGGTGCCCGAAACCTGATAAATGGATTTTCCAAAAATTACTTTGGATCACTTAAAAGAGATAGCTAACCCATGCCCTACCACACAGCTAACCCTAATGATTGTAAAGGGTACCTAACCCTAATGATTGTAAAGGGGTACCTAACCCTAATGATTGTAAAGGGTTATCTAACCCTAATGATCGTAAAGATAGCTAACCCATGCCCTACCACACAGCTAACCCTAATGATTGTATAGGGGTGCTTGACGGAAACTGGGTACCTAACCCAAATGATTATAAAGGGGTACCTAACCCTAATGATTGTAAAGGGTTAACTAACCCTAATGATTGTAAAAGGGTACCTAACCCTAATGATTGTAAAGGGGCGATTGATGGGAACCAGGTACCTAACCCTAATGATTGTAAAGGGTACCTAACCCTAATGATTGTAAAGGGGTACCTAACCCTAATGATTGTAAAGGGGCGATTGATGGGAACCAGGTACCTAACCCTAATGATTGTAAAGGGGTACCTAACCCTAATGATTATAAAGGGGTACCTAACCCTAATGATTGTAAAGGGTTATCTAACCCTAATGATCGTAAAGATAGCTAACCCATGCCCTACCACACAGCTAACCCTAATGATTGTATAGGGGTGCTTGACGGAAACTGGGTACCTAACCCTAATGATTATAAAGGGGTACCTAACCCTAATAATTGTAAAGGGTTATCTAACCCTAATGATCGTAAAGGGGTACCTAACCCTAATGATCGTAAAGGGGTACCTAACCCTAATGATTGTAAAGGGTTAACTAACCCTAATGATCGTAAAGGGGTACCTAACCCTAATGATTGTAAAGGGGTGCCTAACCAATGATCGAAAAGGGATGCTTGATCAGAAAGAGTTGCTGGTAACCTTCCCTAACACAAACACCACCACAACTTGTCCTAATGACTGAAAGAGGAACACAAAAGCTGTGAGGGTGCCACAATCAGCGGCCTTAGCCAGTTAGCGCTAATTAAACCTGGCCCAGTAAACTGCATTGTTGACAATAACAGTTATTCCTTCACCATTGCTGTAATATACACACACAAAAAAGGACCAGTCACGTAAATCAGTATTCTACCACAAGTCTGCAACAAAAGCCTGTACAACTTTCCAATTTGAAGTTCCCAAATTTGGAACAATAGTACAATTCCTTTCCCAATTTGACTGCCGAGGGAACAAACGGAACATTGTTTGGAATTCCAGATAAATACCTGCCATTAATAGAGTGGGGTGCTTAATACCGCAAATACAGTATACCACATAAAAAATATTATTGAGTAAAATGAGACTGAAGTTTAAAATCTCCTACCTTTCACAATGTTCCATAAAGAAGAAAATATCAGGGACTGTGGTAAGGAGATTGTGTCGGCACCGCACAGCCATCTTGTGTCTGCAAAAATGTCCAACACAATGAGCACAAGTGATTCACAGCCAAAACAAGTTCAAACATAATTACTCCACAACTCTTAATGCTCTGATACCTTGGTAAGCACCAAAAACATCAATTTCTTGGAAATTTAGATAGATGGCATAATGAATGCATATGACTGAAACAGCGAAGGAATCTGGGTCAGTATCTCTGTATTCGTAACAACATGCCTGACAAAACTTGTATTGTCATCAAGTTTGCAACGTGACTTGGCGCAACAGATACAACATACAACTCATCGACTATTATAGGCATAGTTACAATAAAGTGTCTTTGTACCTACTTAGTGCTCTCTGTTATTTATGTCAACACTAGTCTAGATGACATGAGCCCCTTTTACAATAGTCATTGATAAACAGAATGGTGACCAGGATCAATATTAACTTTCAAAAAACATGAGAACCATAAATCCTATCAATAAAATGTATTATCCATTATTCACAGTACAAGAATAGTTACAATACTTCAAGCAGCATGTACTTGGAAATGAGTTTAACAGGAACTCTACTTGAAATATCAAGTGTTTTACATGGAAATATACTACAGAATAATACTCCAAAATGATCAATTATGGATATCAAGAAATTAGACATGAATGACAATAAATGGATTTTGAGTGAAAAGCATTACATTATAACTTTACTGTTCAATTGAAGCACCCTGCAAATCACTATTTAAACAAGACAATCAGAGTTGTCTCCCATACACCCAGGACAGATTTTATGACAAGACTAAGGGAGGTTGAATTGATATACCTGATGATATGGAGGGGATAACTGACACCAAGTCTACAACAACCAGGGAGGTAGTTTATATTCTGATTCTACAAGCTTCAATATCTACAAGATCTGGTACTGGGGAAAGTCTAGGTTACCTTACCTACATCATGACTTATATTGCGGCCTTATTTTGACCATAAATTGTAATACAAACCAGAAAACAGCAAAGGGATTTGGGTCAGTATATTTGTATTCATAAGAACAAGGCTGACAAAGCTGCATCAGCCAATGAGGTAAACGCATTTGGTCATGAGGTGACGCTAAGTTGCTTGAACCTGGAAGAATGACACAGATGTTCCCCTTAGCCCATTGCTGAGACAAGTGATACATGCTTAAAGAATTACTGTCGGCAAGATTTCCAGCAATGAGACACCAGTATCAGTTTGAATGTGGGGCTTTGAACAAATACATTTCCTACAGAAAAAAAGTACTATGCATAACAAATACTTATTATAAAGGGACATGTTTTTGTGGGAAATACGGTAGTTGAATACTTGATTTGTTTACACTGAGGGGTGTGGTAAATGGTGCATGTTGATTACTGATAACATAGAGCAGTTCTTCTGTGGGATGAAATACGGTAGTTGAATACTTGATTTGTTTACACTGAGGGGTGTGGTAAATGGTGCATGTTGATTAATGATAACAAAGAGCAGTTCTTCTGTGGGATGAAATACGGTAGTTGAATACTTGATTTGTTTACACTGAGGGGTGTGGTAAATGGTGCATGTTGATTAATGATAACATAGAGCAGTTCTTCTGTTGGATGAAATACGGTACAGATACTGTTCTAGGGCGTGGTCAGTGTGTCGAGTTAAGCATTTGTCATACAAACATACATACATACATACAAGAATACAGGGAGCACGCTGCCTGCTTCTTCGCCACGAAAACACTTGCAATGTGCACCAGAGAGCGGCAAAAACGGGTGACAATTTCTGTGAAGAAAATTCCGAACTTGCAAATAGCCAAGGGGATTTGGAACGTGCTTCGTCCCTGGTTGATAGAATGGCCGCTCTTTGCGATAAACAAAAGATGTGGAGTGAAATATATGAATGAAGTTACCTTCAGATGCATGTGCATAACTGTCCTCTCCGTCGATGGAGATGCGACAAGACCGAGCGAGCACGCTTGGGTGTGGCGATGCCAGCCAGCGACATTCAGCTCCGTGCTCCGCCATGGCCAGCCGATGGAGGAAGGAAATGACGGCCTTTGGCATTAGTGATCTCGCTTGTGATTGGTGCTTTGCCGTTTCCTTCCGGGTGGCTTGGTGCCGGCTGTCTAAACTGCGTTTTTTGGTGGTGGGTGCAATGCCCAGATGCTCTCGGTGCTTTGACCGGTTGCTTTTCCGTGTGGCTTGGTGCCGGCTGTTCAAACTGCGCTTTTTGGCGTTCGGCGCTGTCGGTGTAGCCGGTGTAGTCACGTGGTGGGATTTGTGTGAAAAGTAGAAAGAAGTAGAAAAAATGGAACTACATGTACGATGAATAAAAGCTATTTCCTATATTGAAAAAATAAAGTATACTATTATGCAATCATTGTTTACAGGAAACAGAAAAGTGTATACAACTGTATGAAACCTGCAGACCAGGTGGAAAGTGGAAAGAGAGTTAAAACTGCATTGAAGGACAACAGGAAATCGCAAGAAAGACAAGAAACAAATTATGCCACATATTGAAGTAAAATGAACACTTCAAAATTATATGATTTAAAAAAAAAAATGTTGTGAAATTTTCTTTAAAAAAAATGATGAAATGAAATATAAGAGAAGTTAATTCACAATATTGTGTTTGAAAGCAAAGCGAAGCCGAAACTGTGGGTAAAATATTACACTTGAAAATTTTATCTGATTGCAAAATTTGAAAATTGTAGAGAAATTTTCTGAAAAAATTGTGTAGTAATGTAAGACAATATAAGACAATATTGAAAGCAAAGCCGGAATTCTGGGTGAAAGCGAGCAAAAGCGGATAATCGATCCAAAAGAACGGAAAGGGAGAAAAGCGATTTGTCGTAATCATAAGCGAAAGCGGGTTAAAAGCGGGTTAAAAGCGGGGAAGAAGCGAGGTAAAAGCGGGCCCGGATAATCGATCCAAAAGAACGGAAAGGGAGAAAAGTGATTTGTCGTAATCATAAGCGAAAGCGGAAGAATAGCGGGTTAAAAGCGGGGAAGAAGCGGGGTAAAAGCGGGGCCCGGATAATCGAAGCGAAAGGAGGGAAAGGGAGAAAAGCGATTAATCGGCCAGTGAAAAGGGAGGGGTTCGATTGGCCAGGGTTGAGGGGTGAGAGTTGAGTTGGGGGTTCATGTAACTGGTAAGAAGTTCTTGAAAAAAAGAGTTCCTGCTGGAAAGGGGGTTTGAACCCGCTCGGGGTGCCCCTAGGCCAAAGCGAGCAGTGCCAAGAGACCGCGGACTGAAACTGGAGACACAGGAACTTCCGAAAGGACCCAAAAGTAGCCCGAGGTGGATTTGCAGACGGGTGTGAATTGTCTGGAAAACACCGTTTCTATTAATAAACGTTCGGATATAGCGCGATATGAATGAGATGACTGGCGGCCACAATAGCGCTGTGAAATAATACATTCTAGCCCATGCGCGTACAGGATCGATTGTCTGGCCGTGGTCTAATTTATTTGGAGGTGATAAGCTCGCAACATCTCCCGTTAACCACCAGTGCAGGTTTCCTTCCTGGGGCCTAAAACTGAAGACCAGACGTACTTTGCACGTTGCATGATGTTTCAAGTTTTGTAAATACGCAAAAGATGTCTAAACCACAAAAATGGGATACTATTGATTAATTCGAAAACGGAAAGAGCGACACTATTTGTTGGGTATGAATAATATTTGTGGAATATTGTATGTTATATTTATATAGATATAACCATTCCTCAGCGCACTTTTTGAACTATAAATAAATAATTGCTTGTCATGAATCTTTGACTCGAACGATTAATATGTTTAACTACGAAGATAGTGAACAGTGATATGGAAAGTGTCACTTAGTATAGGCTGCGCTTTAAATAATCGATAGCCAGCCCTATGTGGGTCAGTGAAGTCATTCTACTTCATGAACTTGTTTTAATGAAAGAGGTGACTAAAACTCATACAGTATGCGGCGGGGAGGCTGAATGGCCGTTTTGCACTGGATAATGTTGCACAATGTTGGACATAATATACATGGTATCATAGCTGGTAAAGTTTCATTCAATATCAGATCATTGTCAGCTAGGAAAGTCATGTGTATCGCCCGGAACATCAATACACACACCCTCCCCTCCCCTCCCCTCCCCTCCCCCCCCCCCCCCCCCCCCCCCTCGCACGCACGCACGCACGCACGCACGCACGCACGCACGCACGCACGCACGCATTTTGTCATCTACCCTTATCCCCGCCCCCATGCAATAATGGTATAACAGCTTTTGCTATTATATATCTCTTAAGGATATTTATATCTATAATTTGGTATTAAAGGATCTTTAAACAGCCTCTGTTGTCTGAGCTTACAGCGTGAAGATACGGGGTAGAATAGGTCTTCAGCAACCCATGCTTGCCGCAAAAGGCGACTATGCTTGTCATAAGAGGCGACTAATGGGATCGGGTGGTCAGGCTCGCTCGCTGACTTGGTTGATGCATGTCATTGATGTCAATTGCGTGGATCGATGCTCATGATGTCAATCACTGGATTGTCTGGTCCAGACTCGATTATTTACAGACAGACAGACAGACAGACAGACCGACCGACCGACCGACCGACCGACCGACCGACCGACCGACTGACCAACCAACCAACCAACCAAAACCAACCAACCAACTTGTCGTAAGAAGGGTTGTTGATATGACTGAGTGAAGCGGCAGAGAAATATCGTAAAAAACAGCCGTTTTCGGCCCCCCATCGCCCTGGGCTTGACGTGAGAAGGGTTGTTGATGTGACTAAACTGAGTGAAGCGGCAGAAAAATATCTGAAAAAATAGCTGTTCACAGAAACCAAGTTTGATAGTGCGGCCTCATGCCCAGGCATCAATGGCACTGATTCAGAATATTCACGATAGACATGTCAAACGAATGTATGCTAGAGTGGAAAGTAAACGGTTGGATGAAATGTGGGAGGATAACAAAAGAGAGTTCTGGAAGAAGATTAGTGAGATTGGGGTAGGAGGTGGGGGAGAGACGAAAACAGATCCCCGTGAGAGCCTGGTGACACGTGTGAACTACTCTCTTTGAAGTAACTAGAGCAGTTGATAGAAGCCACTGTGGCAAGGCTCCTGGTGTTGATGGTATCCAGATGGAATGTCTTAAATCACAAAATGTTGTTTAGGCTTTGCACATTATTTTTAATATCCGTTTTAACACAGGGAAATACCTGGATACCAAAGTGTTCTACTTTAGATCCTTGGGATTTTATCGTATAGAGGTTTGATCCTCCCCTATTCTATGTACAAATGATATTGGAATATTTTAAATAACCGTCTGCAATCTTGGGCTGAAAGTACAGGAGCTCTAAATGGTGCACAAAATTGATTCCGGAAGCGTAGATCAACTACGGATCATATTCTCCCTGTTTGTTCTTTTATTGAAAAAACAAGAAATGGTATTAAAAAGACACTTCTTTCTGCTTTTATTGACTTTCATAAAGCGTATGATAGCATTAACAGAGCTGTGCTGTGCTGTGCTGTGCTGTGCTGTGCTGTGCTGTGCTGTGGGAGAAATTATGTAACATTGTTTCTTACACTTCAATCTTTATCTTCAAATGTGAAATGCAGTGTACTATAAATGGTATGCTTATGGTATGCTTATGGTATGCTTATGGTAGGCTTACACCCTGGTTACAAAACTGGTTTTGGTATTTGTTTTTATCCCTATTGCAGCCTTAGCATATGATGACGATTTTGCTTGCAGAATCGGCAGATGATATGAATCGTCTATCAATTGAACAGTGTGTAGACAATAGTATCCTTATTGATAATGACAAATCGATTATGGTACACTTTCACCATCATGCTTTGAGATTTTTGTGAGTGGTAAAATACGCTGTTAATGATGATATGGGATTGATTCCAATTGTTAGAAAGTGGATGTGTTAGACAGTTTTGTCGTTTTACTCATGTAAAATGTCCTTTAGATTAAAGATTAAACTGGAAATTTCGCGTGAGGGCAAAGTCATGAACGAATGGGGTGTGAATATTTCTGAGAATGTAAGCGTGAAAAGCGTCGTTGTACGTATGCATGATGTCTGCATTGGAAAGTATGTGTCTGATTGGAATGAACTGTTATGCAAGCTTGGAGGGAGAACGGCTGGTAATAAATTACGTACGTATGGAATGTTGTATGGGTGTGAAAGTTATGTAAGTATGTATATGCCTCTGCCAGGCACTGATCCTCAAACGTTAGAAACAGGCAGATATACGAATATGAAAGTGAACGAAAGAGTGTGTTTTCAGTGTGAGGAAAGTATTGAGGATGAATGTCATGTATTGCTGGATTGCCCTGTGTACGACGATCTGCATGAAAGTTTCTACAAAGGTCAGTTTTAGCTATCCAAACTTCCTAGAGTAACGTAATACTGATAAACTTATTTACTTTTTTAATATTATGTAGACTTTACAGCCAAAACCGTCTTGTTAATCCTCTACACAGAGGAAAATGGCTGATGGGTAGTATAGTTTATATACCCCTTTTACACTAATATATTTATACTGTGATATATTCCAAATATCCCATAACCCTTAACGGGTGGCTCATTGTATGTCCTGTTATATGTATCTATGTAAATATTTTTGTGAGGTGAGATTTAAATAAATATTCTGCCTGCCTGCCTGCCTGCCTGCCTGCCTGCCTGTCTGTCAAAAGACAATACTAAAAAGGCTAAAGGCTAAATGTTGAAATGTAGATATAGTACATGTACATAAATTCGGTTTTGCACCCCTCGCCTTGCCTGACAGCCTCAACATTACCATTTGTTCAATAAAAACAAAACATTCACGGTATGTGTGCATATATAGGCCTACGTATAACTGATAAAAGTAACCCTAAACTATAAAATTAATTATACAGAATTATACAAAAAAAACCCAAAGGTATCTGGCAATTCTATATACCATTACAGACCTATACCAGACAGTAATTAATTGTTCAGACCTATACAAGACAGTAATTATTTCTTCAGAATATAATATCATGCAAAGTTCTTTTTAGAAAAAAAGGAAGCTCTTCTTTGGAAAGGAATACTGGTGGAGCTCTGAGGAAATGCATTCTATTTTTCCATCACAGCTGTAAATATCTGGATCTATGTATGAATGGGTAAATCCTGGATTCAAGAAATGTCTTTATTACAAAGGTTTGTTGGTAGACAAGTTTCAACTGTAAGAGTGGCCTTGTAGACTCCCCAACAACAAATAATTTTAATGATTTTAATTCTGAATCAAATTTAAATATGTTTTGCAGTCACACTATTATAGTCATTGGGTCATTCTCTTTGATTTTGAACACTTTCAATAACATAGCATGCTTTGGACACAGCGCTCCAAGAATGGGAAACGTACACCATTTCGTCAGGCGGGCGCAGACAGGTGTTGTAATTGGTGCACTCGTCATAACAATTGTTTACAGAGAAGATAGAACTAACATGAATTTACCATATGTAAACATACAGTGAGTACTCCATGGAAACGTATTTGAATCAAATGATACTGGAAAACCAAATGGCAAGTAATGAACAGATTTTTTTCCCTGTTACCTTTAAATAAAATATGGTTACTTTTAATTAGAATCTCGTTACGACATGACCAATTCTTCCTGATTGACTATCTTACCAATTTTGAACCTAAAACTGCTTATTTTTATGGCGTACCCAAAGTACTTAAAAGTAAATGTATTTATTCAAAAGGAAATTAATGATAAAAATTGTGAAGTTAATTCTATTGAAAATACCGAAGATTTACCATTTAGACCAATTGTGGGAGGACCCGAGAGCTGTACTCAGCATTTTAGCAATTTCATAGATATTATTCTTAAGCCTTTATGTAAACAGGTAAAAAGTTTTCTCAGAGATGGCATTGATTTTTTATGTAAATTACCTACTGAGGTACCGGAAGGATCTATGTTAGTTAGTTTTGATGTTGTTAGTTTGTATAGTAATATTGAAACTGAGCTCGGACTGGAAGCTATCAGATACTGGCTGAAAGAATACCGCCATGAAAAATCAGATAGATTTTCGGATGAGTTTATCATTGATGCATTGAAGATGGTTATTACCAATAACATGTTTTATTTTGATGGATCTTATTATTCACAAAAGAAAGGAGTAGCCATGGCTACTAAGGTAGCCCCTACTTATGCAACCCTTGTGTTGGGATTTTTAGAGAATATGTTTTATGATAAGGTGAGAGATACTCTTGGTGAATCTATGAAAGAACAAATTGAATATTCATGGAAAAGGTTTTTAGACGACTGATTTATCATATTAAAAACCAGTGAAAGTCAACTTACAGCTGTTCATGAAATTTTAAATTCACTTAATGCGTCACTCAATTTCGCAACGGAAAAAAGCGAATCCAATTTAATCTTTCTCGATGTAAGAATCAATTTAATATCTGGGAGATTTGTACAAACTGATATCTTTTATAAAGATACTGATACGCACCAATGTTTGGATTTTGGATCATGTCACCTGTATCATACAAAACGAAATATCACTTACTGTCTCACAAGACGTATTTGTACCATTGTTTCCGCGAATGATGTTAAAACTACTCGCCTTGCTGAACTTAAGAGTTTCCTACTGCATCAAAATTATCCCACAAAGCTAATTGAAGATAGCATACAGGAGGCGATAAGTATTAAGCAACTAAAACGGGGAGAAAAGAAAAGAAGAATGAATCTTCACCGTTCACAAATAAAGCAGCCACACAACCGCACGATTCCACTCAGTGAACATTTAGAAGCATGTGGATACGGCAACTTTTTAGTTTTCCCGCTTTATAAGCTAAATTTTGACCATGAACCTACATTGTTTCAAAAAGAGCAACATTTTAATCATAAATACGCGCCTAAGTTTAATGTAAAGGCGTAAGTTGTTTGTCCATTGTCACCTTGGTATTGTGACGTCATAGTTTTCCTAAATGTTATGATGTCACGTAACTATATGTTACTACTTCATGTTCGTTATTCAGTTATTGCCTGATGAGACTCGTACGTGGTACGAGTTGAAAGCGCTAGCCTATTAAAACTGTGTTCAATCGTGTCAGTGTAAAATTTGAGTTGATTAAATATGTAAGTAATTTTGGGAGTCATGCGTTACCCTGCACTATAGCCGAGTTAGCGCTATATTTAGGGGCGCAATAGCGAGGGAACACTGTATTTCTGATTCTCACTTCTGTGGATGTAACATTTTACCGAATAAGTCGCCTCTTACAACTTTTCAACACCACACTTAGTAATATTCCAGATATATGACGGCCATCTGTAAATAATCGAATCTTGATCAGACAATCCAGTGATCGACTCTATGATCATTGATCCAATCAACCAACTCAATGAGCCTGACCCCCAGATCCCTTCAGGCAAGCATGGGTGACTGGGGACCTATATTCTTACATGAACCCCCCACGGATTACTGGTAGTTTTACATTGATATAAATCAAAATGTAGATATTTATGTAGCTTACACACACAATATCAAAACACAAACACACCCGTAATGGACAGTTTCAAGATTTTGTTCAAATGCATACAGTGTTACACGGGTTATCAATGCATAGTTTTATCTGATATTGACACAGTTAGCCACTGTGGGCCATGCCATGTTCTTACATGCCAGGTGCAGGCATTGCAAGGGGCAGATAGTGTTGAAACCAAAGTGATGCTGGTGCATGACATTCACGTGTCAAACAGACATCACATTCCACTGACCATATCCTGGTCTCATCACTGGCAGCCAAGGATGCAGATAGCATACAGTAGTATAGGGAATGGGGGTTCTAGGAATATTTCCTAAGAAGCCATCATGCTATCATTGGGGTAAGTATGTATAAGATACACTAATTCTCACGGTAGATATAGCCTTTGCAGTGATATTGTTGTGGGAATGCACTGTGTTCGACTTGCCTTGAAATGGCATAGAATGGTCTCGTTTGGCGATCTACGAAGGACGCGTAATAATAGACTCACAATATTCGTACTTGGAATATTTCCTAAGAAGCCGTCATACTATCATCTGAGTAAGTATGTGTAAGATATACAAATTCTCTCGGGAGATATAGCCTATCCACTGATATCGCTGTTGTGTATGAACTGTGTATGACGTGCCATGAAATGGCATAGAATTGTCTCGTTTGGTGACTTACGAAAGACGCGTAATAATAGACACACATAATTCCAACTTGGAATATCTGCAAAGAAGCCATCATACTATTATTGGGGTAAGTCTGTATAAGATACAGTAATTCTCACGGGAGATACAGCCTTTCCAGTGATATCGCTGTTGTGTATGCGCTGTGTACAACGTGCCATGAAATGGCATAGAATTGTCTCGTTTGGTGACTTACGAAGGACGCGAAGGACGCGTAATACTAGACACACAATGTTCTAACTTGGAATATCTCCGAAGAAGCCATAATACTATCAATTGGGTAAGTATGATTAAGATATACAAATTATCACGGTAGATATAACCTTTCCAGTGATATCGCTGTTGTGTATGCGCTGTGTATGACGTGCCATGAAATGGCATAGAATTGTCTCGTTTGGTGACTTACGAAAGACGCGTAATAATAGACACACATAATTCCAACTTGGAATACCTACAAAGAAGCCATCATACTATTATTGGGGTAAGTATGTATAAGATACACTAATTCTCACGGGAGATACAGCCTTTCAAGTTATATCGCTGTTGTGTATGCGCTGTGTACAACGTGCCATGAAATGGCATAGAATTGTCTCGTTTGGTGACTTACGAAGGACGCGTAATACTAGACACACAATGTTCTCACTTGGAATATCTCCGAAGAAGCCATAATACTATCAATTGGGTAAGTATGATTAAGATATACAAATTATCACGGTAGATATAACCTTTCCAGTGATATCGCTGTTGTGTATGCGCTGTGTACGACGTGCCATGAAATGGCATAGAATTGTCTCGTTTGGTGACTTACGAATGACGCGTAATAATAGACACACAATATTCCAACTTGGAATACCTGCAAAGTAGCCATCATACAATTATTGGGGTAAGTATGTATAAGATACACTAATTCTCACGGGAGATAAAGCCTTTCCAGCTTTACTGCTGTTGTGTATGCGCTTTGTAAGACTTGTCTTGAAATGGCGTAGAATTGCCTCGTTTTGGTGATTTACGAACGAGCGGAATAAACCACAAAGACAGATACGTTTGATAGATTCGCAAAACTAAAGAGCAAACATATTTGTTGGATAGGAAGAATATTATTTTTTTAATATGGTATATTATATTTAGATATACTAAACCATTTCTCAACGCACTATTTTAACTATCAATAAAAAAAATGCTTTACAAGTCTTAAATGCTTGCAAAAATATACTTGCGGATTTTGAGCTATATCTTGAAAAGCGCCCATTTATTGCCCAATTAACAAATTAATGATAACTTCAGGGCTTAAATATAAAACCGACATGAAAATGTCATTTCACATGATGTGAAAATACTGAAACACTAGTGAAGTATGATCTGTGTTACAGAGAAGTACAAGGTTGGTTTTCACTACATGCGGTTGGAAGTTTCATATTGTTACTTACAGAAAAAATTCATCAGCTTCTAACCATGCAACATTGAAACAGGTTTTGTTGAACAGCCTTTCAGGTTTGCAACTTTTATTTATGGTAGAGGTGAATAAAACCAATATTGTATGGGCTCGGAAGCCGGAATGGCCGTTTTACTCGTTATGATGTTCAACATTGTTGAACATTACATACATGACATCATAGCCACCAAAGCTTCACACATTGTTAGATATTACAGCTGGATGTCCTGTATTAAATGCAATATTATGAAAGATCCCCATTGAGATCCCCATTTTATTTTTTCATACTCTTCAAAATAGTGTAATCTTGTTATATTAATTACGATGATGTTGTAACTTGTTGTGTAAGTGGATATGTGTGACTTTGAATGTCATGCAGCCTCGGGTGACAAGGATGGTAATAAACATTATCTTAAAACAAATATCTACAAAGTGTTCAAAGTAGGATCTAGGGATCATGTAGGAACTTTCTTTTGTCAAACACAAAGTGCATGAATTGGTAGATAATCTGCAGCTTACCGGGCGCAGCGTGTCAAACTCCCACACTGCAAAGACACTGAAGGAAGCGCCCCACAAATATACTAATATCTGCCATTCAAAGGCCCCCATGGACCTAAGAGCATCACACAGTCTTGTCGCAAATGTGTTCCTCAGTATCACCGATGACTGTTATTTAAATTTGGGTTAACCACATACGGTTACCATGTGCTCTATAGTTCGATTTTTATTTGTTTTTCCTTTTCCTTTCAATGAAACTGTCATTGCCCTATGATTGGTTTGATTTACAAATTATTTATGTCGAGTCTACTCTTGATGATGATAATATATTGCAAGTCTTTAACTTTTATTTGATATGTTAATTGTAGTGTCAGCTATGAGTAAACGCTTTGATTTTTCGTTCAATGGAGTTGCTATCTGTAATTTTATTTGAGTAGGCTAACACTGCCGCTGTGTGTCTGGACAGGTGCGAGTGATTTGACCTCGAGTGTAGTGTTGTGGATGACGTCAGGTCAAACAGCTGATCTTATGTTGTGGCCATATGATGGATGCACGCGGTTTCAGTTTCCAAATAATAATATTCTATAAGACAGAATTGATCTGAACTAGAACGTAGATTTAATATATCAAGATTGGGAAGACTAAATGAGTAAATGAGACGTTGATCACTTAACTAACATCCTTAGAACTTGGCGGGGTTTACTAATTTTGGTATGTTTACATGTGTTTTTCACATCAAGGCGTGATATTCCAAACACAATACTGAGCATATAGTTCAATGAGGAAATAGAGTGTTTTACAGAGAGAAAGATGTCAAAATGGATCTAAGGTTAAACAGCCTTTTTAATATTTTATCCATACACATCGCAAATGGTTGAAAAAGCAACACAAATAGTAACAGTAATTACACAAGATTTATACATAATAGATTTTGATGTTTGAAACAGTTTTCCTTTCTATATTTTCCCCTGCATTATCTTAATTATCAGATACTTAGATCAATGCCTTGTGATTAACCTACGTTTTAAGTGATATTTAATTAAAGTTGGGAGATAATGGAACCATGTTCGATCTTTCCTTCGCTCCTTCTTCTCTAAAACTATTTCAGTTAGAGAAATTAAGATTTACCCACTGGGATCTCAAATGAGTTATGGTGTCCTAAATTCCTTTTCAACAGCCACACGGCCTTTGCACACAACAGAGTGCATACTAGGTGAAATAGGGACAGGTTTTCTCAGACACTACTGAGGTTACATGAATGAAAGCTTGCATGCCCATATAAGAGATACTTGTCAAGACTGAGTTCGAAAGTTGGTACCATAAATTATTTTCCTAGAGAAGGGGCCTTTTGTGTGTATTAATTTCACATCACATTTCAATATTTGTTCTGATGAAGGGACCTTTTGTGTGTATTAATTTCACATGACATTTCAATATTTGTTCTGATGATGTAAAGCGACCTTAGTTCTTATTTCTTCTTGAGGCTTCATAGGACTGGATTTTTTTTGGTCACTGCTATGCGAACAAACCAAATTCATCTGTGCCCCTTGGTGTGGGATAGTGATAACTCTGTTTTCTTATTTATTTTATGTTCTTATTGAAAAAATAATGAATTTGTAAAAGAACAATCTTGCCTATAAGCAAGATGCAATCTTGTGTTTTATTTAGATTGTTTTTTAGTTTACATAGTAAATCAAGTTTAAATGTTCCCTCCGCGCTGTAGCTTGGCCAACGGAAAAAGGAGAAATATATAATTACTGAAAACGAGTTATATATAACGATGTTGCTAGTTTTATTTTCCTAATTCAATTTCATATTCTGCTTTCCCTTCTATGACAAATAATTCCATAAGTTTCATTAATCTACGATCACCATCTTTTTCAAACTTTTCCTTCTTTAAGAATGGGATGAAATGGGAAACTTGAAATAAACGTAATATTTTTTAAATGTACATGTGTATAATATGTACATGCATATGGAGGTGTAAATCTAACAAACAAACAATAATATGAATAATGCCCATAAGTAGGTCACTGGACGAGGCGATGCCTTATGTTGTTTAGTACTTCCGGTGACAAACAACGTCTCGCGGCAAACGCGACAGCAGTGTTACTTCAGATAGGGCCTGGCGAATCATATTCGGAACACCCTGGTGTAAATTAAAAAAACATGACATTGTCACAGGCATTAAAACACTCGAGTGAGGTAGCACGAATAGCAAGTGTTGGCTTGTCAAAGCAGTTGCAGTGTTGTCAGGACGTCCTATTGTCAATGTCACACTGGTCACTACCCATTCATAAATATTGAGGTAACTTTTCACTATTCTCACACTTCTGATAGGCTGGTATAATTATCAGTGTTGATAAGTCAATACTGATCAGTTAATCATCACATGTACAGTGATGATGGCCTTGAAATATGAGCATAAACAGTCGTGCTGTGACTCGTTTGATTGAATTTGTTGTTATTTATTGTCAAAAAGAAAGACGGTATTTGCAACTGCAATATCCTCCTGGTTTATACATATAGAATACTAAACGAGCTCCCGTGTAATACCAATTTTATGAAACGAGTGAATAGTTGTGGTATCTGACGAGCGAAAGCGAGTTAGATACCACAACTATTCACGAGTTTCATAAATTGGTTTTACACGGGAGCGAGTTTAGTATTTTATTTATTACTTGCCATTTATAACGTTTTTAGTATTATACTGTTGAGTATGAATAGGCTGACACCTACACGATCCACGGCATAGTCCAATTGAGTTTAACAGAATAATACTTCAAACACGTCAAAAGTTGAAACGTATGAATTTAATACCATACAACGATCCACCTTTAGAATTCAGGCGTCCGTTCCACAAAATTATCGTAAAGCTAAGACTATCGCAACTCACATACTTTAACTTGGACTAACGACTGTCGTTGTGCTACAATACGATCGCCTTGTGGAACGGGCCTTGCACCTCAAAGTTTACAATCACGTCACAATACCCGATGGCGTAAATTAGGGAATTTTGTTGCAAGATCCATCGGCAAAAACATGCCATGTGACGTCAGCCTAGCAACAAGGTTGCTGGGGTCATCGAGTGTGCATAAGCTCCTCTCAGTAATCTATCATCTCCACACGCAATGCCGTTGAATAAGCCAAAGGATGTTGAGAGCTTTCAATATTTGTTCGTTAAACGTGTTCCGAGAGTACATAAGCACGCGTTTTGGTATTACACAATGTGTAATACAGATGTATGTTTATTAAACGGGTGATCTCTTCACGGGCAAGTAATAAATCATACAATCAAATGTTATGGCAAATTTCCATTACATCTATCCTGAGTCTTTCCCGATATTTAATGTTCAGCTCTGACAAGGAACGTCACAGAATATATGTGTGTGTCCTGAGGAGATGACACAAACTATAGTCGTAAGAAGGCCTATTATGTGCATGTTGGCAATGTAAATTGCTGTGACATTTTGTCAATACTTGTAATATCACTGAGTAATAATGTTGGGCAAAGAGACTTATAGGGGTGCCTGTGTTGATCAAAAAGATATGTGCCAACACCTCACTTAAATGTTTTCTGTATGATATGAATTTTCCTAGAACATTCAACAGGTGATTACCAATGAAAATTAAACGTAACCAATGGCATAGCAGTTGTTGCTTTATGGAATTAATTCTTTGAGGAAAATCAACATGTCTTGTTTTTGCAGCGGCTGTATAAGGGTTAAGAATGCAAATACACTGATTCATAGGGCAATAGCCAATAAGCATTACTCTTGACCAGTAATTTTAAAACAGATTGGTACAAATGGATACTGGAAAATATGAAATGTCAGTTTTCTTATTTGTTTTACTTGGCTTTATTGGCTGAATATTTGAAATACACAAATATATGAAGAATAGGTGCCATTGTTTCTCTGCATCAAATACATATCGTTGTACTAAATTGTGTTCATCAGTGTTCACTGAGTGATAAGATGAGGGTATTAATGTTTTGGCCTTCTGGCTTTTTTTTTTTTACTTGGGTCGTTTAAGCCTCACAACCAGAAATATTAATAAAAAAGCACAACCGTTCATCACAATGAATTTTGCCTAGCTATCAACCACACTCTGCAGTGTTAAAACAATTATATTGATGACGTGTATTTTCTACAGCTAAAGAGCTAAACAATAACAGATAATGGGGTGAATACGGTAATTGTTTACTTCAACGATGCGCATTTCCATGTACTTTGTCGCGAAATACAAAAGAAGACTACATATGTATTTATATGACTTCAGTAATGTTTTTGGCGTATAGCCTGTTTTGTACCTTATATAACGGTATGCATACTTCAAAGATGCGCGAAATATATGAAGGAAGACCATCAGCGTATTTGAATGACTATGGTAATGCATTTGGCAGACAGGCTGTTTTGTCCTGTATACAAGTGAGTAATATATCTAAATACTTATACATTGTGAAAAAACATAAAAATGTGGAATGGGTTGTTGTTATAGCTCATACTTGTCGACGCTCATGGTATCAATCACTGGATTGTCTGGTGCAGGCTCGACTTATTACAGACCGCCATCATAGAGCTGGATATTGCTGAGTGCGGCGTTAAGCAAAGAAACAACCAGAACAAACTTACTGAATGAAGAGGCTGAACTTAAGAAAAAACATCGGTTTCGGTACCCAGCAGCCTGTGCTTGTGGTAAGTGAATGTGGTGTTCAATACGACAGAACTGGCAGCCGTTTCGGTACCCAGCAGCATGTGCTTGTGGTAAGTGAATGTGGTGTTCAATACGATAGAACTGACAGCCGTTTCGGTACCCAGCAGCATGTGCTTGTGGTAAGTGAATGTGGTGTTCAATACGACAGAACTGACTGAATTGAAGCGGCAGAGACATATTTGAATACAGCTGTTCACAGAAAACCAGATTCACATCACATCACACTCACATCACATCACACTCATGTCCATATCACATCACACCCACATCCACATCACACCCATGCACATCCACATCACACGCAATCCGCACCACACCACATTTTTAATAACTGCAATATATATTTGTAAAGAACGAAATACCCCAGATACGGTTATTAGCATTAAAACTGTTCTTTTATAAGCCCCCCCCCCCCCCCCCCCCCTCCCTCCCCCTCATGACAAAGCGGACCCTAATTTGTTCTTTTATAAGGGCCCCCTGAAACAATACAGACCCTACTGTTCAAATAATGAGAGGCGAGCCTTTAAAATTACAAAACTTCAGCTGCACGTTTCCTGTTGGGATTTAGGGCCAGAAAGCCACAAAAGAACCCCAGGCTGGTCGCAAAACCACTCAACTTAAACTCTGGTTAAGATATGTGAACTCAGCGATTGTGTGCTGTGCTGTTCTGTGCCGTGCCGTGCCTCCTGGTGTTAGATAGATTTGCTCATGCTATCGACCACTGGTTTTTATCCCTTGCCTGCACGCATTATGTACATGTAGCTGGCATAGGATTGATTTGCCTGTTTGTTGAGAGGTTCGCGAAATAAATTGGACATGCCAGATTTTATATGAATATGTACGGTAATATACAAAAGACTATGGAATAGTAGGACGCCGGGGATGGTTTTGTGATGTACAACAGGCCCGTAGGAGCTAGCGTTTCTCACAGTGGGAGTGGCCGACACACACATCGTAGGGGTCGCAAGCATACCCATGCATCAGTGGCACCGATTAAGACTATTCACGACAGACATGGCGAAAGACAAGTACTTTATATGTAGTTCTGGTGTATACATTTAGATTGAATCTAAATTCGGTTTTGCAATTAAGACAGTAGTTAATTTCAGGATTTTAAAGATTCACTTATTTACAGAGCGAAAAATGAAACTTTTGGAAACGTTTTACTGATGAATCATTTCGGGTTTTTTTTTATCAAAGCTCTGCACAGGAGCTGCGAGTAATGGGTGCTTAATAAAAAGGGTCGTGTCTGTGAAAAATCAAGAGATTCAATACAGTGAGTAAATATAAAAATAATATGTAGATGTATGTGTATCTGTTTAAATGAATTTAAAAAAAATAATGAACAATGCACACAGCTTCCTATATATGGTACATATCATTCCAAATGTAGCTGGTCTATAATAAAATTAAATAACGATTTCGTCTTTACGCCCCAAGGCACTGAACTTGGATACGTCTATAGAAGAGCGCACAGATTGTTTTAATAAAACCCAGTCTGCTTGAACTTGTTTTCCTCTCTCCCAGCGCGATATTTGAGACGATAAGAGACGGAACCAAGCTTACACTAACGCCTTCTCGATACTGGTTGAGCTGCCGACAGCCGACTTGAAACCTGTGACGTCAGAACTGGCGATGATGACGTCACACCCTCTGTACTTGAACTCGGTGACCTTGGTCCTGAGACAGCTGACAAAGACGCTTTATGCGGTCAAATTTCTGTTGAATTTGGCCACGAAACGGGTCAACTTAAAGATGACGTTTACTGCACAAACCGTCAGTGTATGGGGACAGATTTGGAATGGAACAAATGTCATAATTTCACTCCTAATTGATATGCATTAATAAGGGGAGGGATTGCGTTTTTAAAGGAGATACAGAAAGAAAAAGACTTATATTACGTTGATAAATTATCTTTCAAGTCACGTGACCACCGCCATACTGGTCAGAAGCTAGACCCAGAGGCGAGGCGACAGTGGCGTTAGTACAAACATAGAATGAGGGTAGTCGGCACCGTTTTCGCTTCTCTTCGAATTTAGAAGATTGGCATGTGATACAGAGTACATTGTCAATGCCTTGTCTTTTATTTCAAGCACAAGCAACGAGCAGATAATGAAATCAGAAGTAATGAACATTATTTTTATTACCTAGCTGTTACCATATATTAGGTGGGACACCACCCATACTTCGGCTGGGTCTGGAGTGGGCCACACCCCTCCCCTTTTTATTTTGACTCTACCCAAACCAGGAACTATATATAAGTTAATATATAACATGATGGTCGTCAAAGTTAAATAAATAATGGTGTACATATTGTGATATTTTGGTTGCTCTCTCTCTCTCTCTCGCTCTCTCTCTCTAAATGGAAGACTTCGCATGTGTAACATATAACGGATCCAGTGTGGTTGACTATATGCTTTAGCCATTTCTACTTGTTTGTGCATTTTATTGGAAATATGATGTCACCTTTAGTTCAACTCAATCAGTGCCCAAAAATAATAATACTGAGGATACAAGCAATAAGGCTGTACACCCCTGGACAAAGCATATAGGAAACAGAGAATATAAGTAAGAGTTTTTAACAAATTTTCAGGATACATTTCTTGTGACACCTGACCAAATATTTGTAAATGTTGAAAAAAATTGTTCCAGTGTATCAACATTATAACGTATGTAGCTGTATCAATATTATAACGTATGTAGCAGTATCAATATTATAACGTATGTAGCTGTATCAATATTATAACGTATGTAGCTGTATCAACATTATAACGTATGTAGCTGTATCAATATTATAACGTATGTAGCAGTATCAATATTATAACGTATGTAGCTGTATCAATATTATAACGTATGTAGCTGTATCAATATTATAACGTATGTAGCAGTATCAATATTATAACGTATGTAGCTGTATCAATATTATAACGTATGTAGCAGTATCAATATTATAACGTATGTAGCTGTATCAATATTATAACGTATGTAGCAGTATCAATATTATAACGTATGTAGCAGTCTGCAGCTAGTGACATGAAGAAACAAAACAATTTCGGCCACTCACAGATAAATCAAACTGCCTTTATGCAGTTGATTTAAATGTATGTTTTTTTCAGCAACAAAAACTGTGTTAATAAATCCAAGAAAGGATCCCAAGTGTTTTTAGAAAAATCCTTCAAAGCGGGAGAAGCAGTCGTACAATCACCATGAAGATATCAGTTGAACTGTGGTGTAACCATGTATGTCAGTGACACTGTATTTGATTACTCAGCTATGACTGACATTAATCTGTCTCCATCCGACAGAACATTTTAACAACATAAATCATCTAAACAGACCATTTACAGACGAAGAAATATATTCTTGTTTAAAAGTGTTGAAATACATTCCCTCCCCAGAGGGGAAACAGTATTATTTGTCCACTGCACAAGGCAGGAAATATCCAAGAGCCTCCTTATTGATTCAATTTGTAAAATACTCTGTGTTGTATTCAAGAAAAGACTGGAGTTGTGGGGTGATAGAAATAACATGTTATCTGTGCAAGCCAGTTTTAGGCCAAATTATTCAACTGTTGACCAGATATTCTGCTTGCAGGGTGATCTATATGTCTGTCTATGTCTCAATGTCTATATCTATATGACAATGTGACTATGTCTATGTCTCAATGTCTGTGACTATATGTCTATATGTCTGTGTCTGTATGTCTATGTTTATGCCTATATGTCTATTTGTGTATCTCAGATGTTTATGTCTGTGTCAATGCCTATATGTTATGTCAGCGTCTTTGTCTTTATCTATGTTATGTGTAATGTCAATGTCTATATCTATATACATGTATATATATATATATATATATATATATATATCTATATATCTATCTATCTATCTATCTATATCTATATATGTTGATGTCTCTATATGTCTATGTCAATGTCTATATCTATATACATAAACATATATACATATATCTATATATCTATCTATCTATATATATGTTGATGTCTGTCTATATGTCTATGTTTATGTCAATGTCTATGTCTTTATGTATGTTTATGTCTATTTGTGTATGTCTATATGTTTATGTCTATATCTTTATGTATTTATGTCTATGTGAATGTCTATACATCTATGTCTGTTTGTCTCTGTCTATGTCTATTTGCACTTGTCTATATGTCTGTCTATGTCTAAATGTCTGTGCATAAGTTTATGTCTATATGTTTATGTCTATATGTCTATGTCTATATGTTTAAGTCAATGTCTATATATCTATGTTTGTATGTTATGGGCCTGGGCCTGGGCATTGTACCCTATCCCTGGTTCCCTAACCCCAAGACCCTAAAAGGGACATTGTACCCTATCCCTGGTTCCCTAACCCAAAGACTCTAAAAGGGGCATTGTACCCTATCCCTGGTTCCCTAACCCCAAGACCCTAAAAGGGGCATTGTACCCTATCCCTGGTTCCCTAACCCAAAGACTCTAAAAGGGGCATTGTACTCTATCCCTGGTTCCCTAACCCAAAGACTCTAAAAGGGGCATTGTACCCTATCCCTGGTTCCCTAACCCAAAGACCCTAAAAGGGACATTGTACCCTATCCCTGGTTCCCTAACCCCAAAGACTCTAAAAGGGGCATTGTACCCTATCCCTGGTTCCCTTACCCCAAGACTCTAAAAGGGGCATTGTACCCTATCCCTGGTTCCCTAACCCAAAGACCCTTAAAGGGGCATTGTACCCTATCCCTTGTTCCCTAACCCCAAGACCCTAAAAGGGACATTGTACCCTATCCCTGGCTTCCCTAACCCCAAAACCCTAAAAGAGACATTGTACCCTATCCCTGGTTCCCTAACCCCAACACTCTAAAAGGGGCATTGTACCCTATCCCTGGTTCCCTAACCCCAAGACCCTAAAAGGGACATTGTACCCTATCCCTGGCTTCCCTAACCCCAAAACCCTAAAAGAGACATTGTACCCTATCCCTGGTTCCCTAACCCCAACACTCTAAAAGGGGCATTGTACCCTATCCCTGGTTCCCTAACCCCAAGACCCTAAAAGGGACATTGTACCCTATCCCTGGCTTCCCTAACCCCAAAACCCTAAAAGAGACATTGTACCCTATCCCTGGTTCCCTAACCCCAACACTCTAAAAGGGGCATTGTACCCTATCCCTGGTTCCCTAACCCCAAGACCCTAAAAGGAACATTGTACCCTATCCCTGGTTCCCTAACCCCAAGACCCTAAAAGGGACATTGTACCCTATCCCTGGTTCCCTAACCCAAAGACCCTAATAGGGACATTGTACCCTATCCCTGGTTCCCTAACCCCAAGACCCTAAAAGGGACATTGTACCCTATCCCTGATTCCCTAACCCCAATACCCTAAAAGGGACATTGCACCCTATCCCTGGTTCCCTAACCCCAAGACTCCAAAAGGGACATTGTACCCTATCACTGGTTCCCTAACCCCAAGACTCTAAAAGGGGCATTGTACCCTATCCCTGGTTCCCTAACCCCAAAGACTCTAAAAGGGGCATTGTACCCTATCCCTGGTTCCCTAACCCCAAGACTCTAAAAGGGGCATTGTACCCTATCCCTGGTTCCCTTACCCCAAGACTCTAAAAGGGGCATCGTACCCTATCCCTGGTCCCCTAACCCCAAGACTCTAAAAGGGGCATTGTACCCTATTACTGGCTCCCTAACCCCGAGACTCTAAAAGGGGCATTGTACCCTATCCCTGGTTCCCTACCCCCAAGACTCTAAAAGGGGCATTGTACCCTGCCCTGGTTCCCTCACCCCAAGACTCTAAAAGGGGAGCCTACCCAGTCTGGGACAGACTTGTTACATCTAGACATATTGTGTGACACAGCACGGCACAGCACGGCACGGCCACAGCACGGCACGACCACAGGACAGCATGCCATGCCACAGCACAACATTGGGAGTTCACAGGCATGGAGCTGTGTCATCAGGCAAGACCTGAAATGAGAATTTGAAACTTAGACCTTGTTGCTCTTCTTCAATATATACTGAATAACAGAATAACAGAAGTTTATTGTATTTCAGGGCCAGGCGGGCTCCAGTACAGTTTTCACAAGTTTTTAGAATATGTATACATATTAACACCTGTCAACACATACTGTGCATAATCATTCTTATAAAATGCACACATATCAGTATGGAAAAATGTTATATGACCATTAGGGTTATGACAAAGACCCCTTGACTTTCATGCTTAATTTGAACACTCCAAAGGGCATGTAAAACTGTTCTGGACAATCAGCACCAGACCTCAAAGTTTAAATTTCTACCAAGTAGCCATTAGGCTACAAGCATTTTTTACCAGGTAGCCAGTGGTGAAGTCAAGCCAATATTGTAGGTAGCCAAAAGCATTTGAAATGATCTTTTATCAAATAACTATTATAACATGTACAAGTCATAGCACTAGTCTTGAAATTGTATCTTAGTGGAAATTTTTTGTCAGTAGACAAATTGAAATTTAGGTCGAATTGACGACCATTTTAGTGTCAACTTTGAGGCCTGAGTTTGTGTGTGATTCTTGAGTAATGAAACCCCCCTGGTATATGAGAGGTGACTACACACAGGACGTCATGATCTGATAGACAGGAACTATTTTCATAACCAGTCACATTGACAGCACTGCAGCTTTGACAGCTTACTCAGCAGGATAAAGACGACAGATAAAAACTATCCTACAGATAAATACGCAGGTTTCTAGGTGCAAAAAGGTCAGGTAGGTACTACAAACATGTCGCCGCCCTTGTCTAATTGGTCATAGAGTCAGAACTGTTGACCATCGGAGATGAGGACAAATTTTCAGGCATCCATGGACCTCAGTTCAATTATGAATTCAGTCTCATTCAAGAAATCAAGGGTTCTTTTTTGGGGATATGGAACAAATTGAAAAAGTCGGATGAAGAAAAACAAACAAATTCTCAGTTTGTTGGTACACTTGAATCTTGTCAAGAAATTACTATTGTCTCCAAATGAACTTTGACCTATTGAGACCATCCACCTTGGTGAACAAACATCCATCTACCCAGGTAAACAATCACCAATCTACCCAGGTAAACAATCACCCATCTACCCAGGTAAACAATCACCCCATCTACCCAGGTAAACAATCACCCATCCACCCAGGTAAACATTCACCCATCCACACAGATAAACAATCACCCATCTACCCAGGTAAACAATCACCCATCTACCCAGGTAAACAATCACCCATCTACCCAGGTAAACAATCACCCCTCCACACAGATAAACAATCACCCATCCACCCAGGTAAACAATCACCCCATCTACCCAGGTAAACATTCACCCATCTACCCAGGTAAACAATCACCCATCTACCCAGGTAAACATTCACCCATCTACCCAGGTAAACAATCACCCATCCTCCCAGGTAAACAATCATACATCTGTGAACAATCACCCATCTATCCAGGGGAACAATCACCCATCCACTCACCCTGGTTTGTTTGTTGTTTGTTTAACACCGCACTCAGCAATATTCCAGCTATATGACGGCGGTCTGTAAATAATCAAGTCTGGACCAGACAATCCAGTGATTGACATCATGAGCATCAATCCACGCAATTGGGAAACGATGACATCATCAACCAAGTCAGAGAGCCTGACCCCCCAAATAAAGGGATGAATGCATGGGTGGGTGAATGAGTGGGTTGGTGAGTGAGTGGGTGAATGAATGGGTGAGTTGGTGGGTGATGAGGAGAGTGAAGGGATGGGTGAATGGGTAAATGGGCGAGTGGGTTGATGAGGGGTTGAAGGGGTAGGTGGGTGAGTGAAGGGGTGAATGAGTGGTTGGATGGGTAAGTGAGGGTAGGTGAGTGAATGGGTGGGTGGGTGAGTGAAGGGGCGGGTGGATGGGTGGGTGGGTGAGTTAAGGGATGGGTGGGTAGGTGAGTGAATGGGTGAGTGGATGGGGTGTAGGTGAGTGAATGGATGGATGGGGGGTGTAAGGTCAGTGAAGGGGTGAGTGGGTGTGTGAGTGAGTGCTCAATATCCTAGGATAAGGCAAACCAATGACAGATAGCATGAGACACAATCCCACCCATTTGGCATGATGACCTCTGTTGACCTTGACATTCACTCAAAATCCTCCCAGCACCACACTACACCATAGTGTGAAAATCTTCAGGGGAACAGAAAAATAACAAGACAGTCCTATATAACTTCTGTGCTGAACACAAACTGGGCAGAATTTGAATCTTAAATAGACAAACTGATTGTTTTCAATCCATTAATTCCACCATGGTATTGGTAGACTTCAGTGCCATATAAAAGCACTTCAGATGATTCCCTCCAAGTTCAGCTAAGAACCAAATGTTCACAGCTCCTGAAAAACTAGATCTCCGTGAGTGAGTATGACTTTATGTCACTTGTCCATGCAATGTCCAAGCAATGTTCCAGCAATGTTCCATTAATGTACCATTCATGTCCAAGCAATGTCCAAGTGATATACCAGCAATGTCCTAGCCATGTTCCAGCAATGTCCAAGCGATGTCCCATCAATGTACCATCAATGTCCCAGCCATGTCCCAGCGATGTCCCATCAATGTACCATCCATGTCCCATCAATGTACCAGCAATGTCTCAGCAATGTCCCATCAATGTCCCAGTGATGTCCCAGCCATGTCCCATCAATGTCCAATCAATGTCCCATCAATGTCCAATCAATGTACCAGCAATGTCTCAGCAATGTCCCAGCCATGTCCCATCAATGTACCAGCAATGTCCCAACAATGTCCCAGCCATGTCCCAGCAATGTTCCAGCAATGTCACAGCATGGTCCCAGCAATGTTCCATTGATGTACCATTAATGTCCAAGCAATGTCCAAGCGATGTACCAGCAATGTCCTAGCCATGTTCCAGCAATGTCCAAGCGATGTCCCATCAATGAACCAGCAATGTCCTAGCCATGTCCCAGCAATGCCCCAGCAATGTCCCATCAATGTACCAGCAATGTCTCAGCAATGTCCCATCAATGTCCCATCAATGTCCCATCAATGTCCCATCAATGTCCTAGCCATGTCCTATCAATGTACCAGCAATGTACCATCAATGTACCATCAATGTCCCATGGGATTCGGAACTTTGAATTTCTGTGTCAGGTTCACACCACTATGAACAGAGTCAAAGTCAAAGTTGTTGCCATGGAAACAGAAAAAGATCTAAATTCTAAACACCCATAAGTAGCAAATGGCACCATTTGGCAACCTGGTCTCTGTGTGTGCAGTTTCAAGAAAGAATACCTATTAGTTTTAGAGATATGGTCCGGACAAACACACCACTATGAACTGAGTCAAAGTTAAACTTGTTGCCATGTAAACAGGAAAAATTAATATGTTTTAATTTCCTATAAAATAGCAAAAGGCACCACCTTAGCCCTTGATTAATAAATGTACCCAGTTTGGATTAAAAATGTTGAAAAGCTTTTTAGTTCTGCTCCAGAAATGACACCAGCCTCCTTTTCAGCTAAGTTTAACTTGTTTCCACAGGAAACTGGGAAAAATCAAATTTTGAAAATTTTCTAAATAGCAAGAGGCACCACTTCAACTAATATGTAATACATGTAGCAGATTGGAAGAAAATTCTTTTACAGTTTTAAAATTCTGCTCTGGAAACGACACTGACCCCGACCCTTTTTGAGACTAAGTCTAAATTGTTTCCATGGAAATCGAGAAAATTAAAAACACCAAATATCCACAAACAGGAAAAGGCATCACTTCAGGATCTGTTTGATACATCCGGCAAGTTTTGTTGAAAAATATTGGACAGCTTTCAGAAACAAAATTCATCCCACCTTTAGAGACAAAGTCCAAACTGTTTCCATGGAAATCGAGAAAAACTAAAAAACTGCCCAAAATCCATAAACATTAAAAGGCACCATTTCAGGATCTGTTTGATATATCTGCCAAGTTTTGTTGTAAAATATTGAATGGTTTTTGAGTTGTGCTCCAGAAATGAAATAATTACAGATGGACGGACAGACAGAAGGGCTGACAGATGGACAGACAGACAAGACATCGACTATATTAACCCCCCATTACATGCCGGGGGGAATAACAAGGCGACCTAATACGTGAGGAATCAATCAAAGGACTTTATTGTGACCACAGAATGCCACCTTCCCCGCTGACTTACAGGTTTTTGTCACGTCTTCAGACGTTTGGTTCCAACAGAATTACACAAACAGTTGACACATGTACAAAGTTTTAAATCTCAAACTTTGTAACAAAGAGAGTTCCCTGCAGGTAGATTAAGAGCAAGATTGAAGCTAAATGCACAGTCTGCAACTTTAGCCACTGGCCCCAAGCCCGCATCAAGTGATGTGCTGTTCAGTCTAGTAGGCTCAGCTTATAAAAGTCCACATGATAACACTAAAATGTACAACACATGATACTTGAGCCAAGAGATAGTATGACAAGACTCAAGTGTTCGATCTAATAAAAGTCCATACCATTACACTCTAATGTACAATAATAATAATAATAATGACCATTTATATTGCACATATTTCCACACCACTCAGGGGCATGCTCAAAGTGCTATTCTTACGTAGGTAGGTAGGTAGGTAGGTAGGTAGGTAGGTAGCCTCAGGCACAACTGATTCTGATTAAGTGTAGTAGAACCAGACACAGCACAAACACCCTGAACTCTTTCAACACAAGCCAACCAGAGTTATTTCCCTTGGTACATCAAGTTCCTACAGCCATTGAACGCCTGCACACCAAGTTCCCAGAGACTTGGTGAAGAAAAGTATTCCTGTTTCTTTAAACTGTTCTGGTACATTCATGTTTGTGGCAATACCAACAAGCTACCTATCACTGCAATGCCCAGATTGTGTAGCACTTGAAAATTCATGAAAAAATGTTTTAATTTCTACCATTCTTTAATTAAAGGTATTCACAGGTGAACAATCAGTGAAAAACAGACAATGTAACAAAATAGGAAGTCAGATCATCTTGACTATGCGCCACCATATTGTTTGGAGCAAATGGAAGTGATATGAGAGGGAGGTGGAAACTGACTGGTCAGTTGGATGGACATCGAAGGGCCATAACACGTGATTGCCACTGGTGGTGCTAGGATCGAGCCATGAAATTCCAACGTAATTCGGTAAGGGTGGAAACAGGACTTTTATAGTCCCTTGCCTTGCCTAATTCCCTTGCCTTGGGAAGATGGAGGAAAGTAGGTGACCCAGGCGTTGCACAGGTGAGAACTGGTGGTGTGGAAATGCTTCACATGAAACAATAAATAAAATATTTGTCAAATAATACAGGTTTGATTTCGGAAACATGACTTCTATTTAACCTTGTTGTGTTATATTTTTCAGTGGAACAACAGAACAGGTGTGTAATGGCTGCTGCTGCTGCCTACTTGAGGTATACTCGTTAGGCCAGGTAAACTGGTTAGCCAAGGTAAGTAAATGTGAGAAATAACACAAAAGGTTGAAACAAATTAGAATGTTATCATGTAGCATACAAAGACAATAGGATTTAATTATATTTACATCACTAGACAGCATAGGTTACTGAAGAAGCTTGATTGGCAGGTGCAATGAAAGTGGATTATCTCCCTTGGATGTGGCTGTATTCTTCACCTGAAAATATAACAAAGGATTTTTACAGTTTTTCTTGTTGAATAGTTGAAATATGAATGCCTTTGAGTTATATGAATGTATTATTTGAACCTAGAATAATAAAAGTTCATATTTTGCAGCAGCAACACCCAAAAAATATCATCTCGTTAACTTTGGTTAACGAGACAAGTGAAAAAAAGAGAGGACAAAATACAAAAGGCTGAAATAAATCACTTAACTATCCAATATCATACACAGACAGCGAACTAATATGTTTTCAAACACCAGATAGCACAGTTGACAGTAGGAGGTGGACTGACAGGTGTTGAATGAGTGGATTATCTCCCTTTGATTATTCTTCACCTAACATGAAAATTAAACAAAAATTAATAACACTTTGATGACTTATTTGGTTCTATTGGTTTTGTATTTGAGATAAGTTTGAGTAGAACTATATTAAAATACATGCCACCCCTGATAGAAGGGGGGATTGTTTGGATTGTTTGTTAGTTTGTTGATGCTACAAACAGCAATATTCCAGCTATATGACAGTGATCTGTAAATAATCAAGTCGGGACCAGACAATCCAGTGATCGACATCAAGAGCATTGATTTAAGCACTTGGAATACAATGATATGCATCAACCAACACACATACATATATTTATCTTGTTTGTTTGTTGTTGAACACTGCACTCAGCTATATGACATCAAGAGCAAAAGTTTGCGTATTTCCCGTTCATCCTCAGGATTTAGTTCAAGCATATCAAAACCGCGAACATCTTCAATAAAATCATTGTCTGACATCTCATCGCTATCTGAATCATGACTCGCAGTCATAACACACGAGTGTTCCAAGTCAAATCGCAACGCAAAGTTTACTTTCCGAAAATTCAGCTATCTAAAGAAACTTTCAAAATAAACACCCCATAATACACCAACTCTTGTTTCCTGTAGTCACATGACTTGTTAACGCGAGTATAGGATGTATACTTATTCGTAGTTTACTTGTATACACGCTGGCTGGTAGGCCGGCCTATGGTGTCTGGAGAGTCATGACATCTTTGCTGGTCTACTGGCCAACAGTTAAGACACCCTGTAATCTAAATCTACTCATGCTGTGATGTATCTGACCACTAAACAACAGAACCGCCTCCGTGGTCTGGTGGATGGGCGTCTGCCCAAAGGGTGAAACTATATGACTTTAACTATAAACACCACAAACCACCCTTAAGACTCCCTGTAATCTAAATCTACTCATGCTGTGATGTATCTGACCACTAAACAACAAAACCGCCTCCGTGGGCTGGTGGATAGAGCGTCTGCCCGAAGGGTGAAACTATATGACTTTAACTATAAACACCACAAACCACCCTTAAGACTCCCTGTAATCTAAATCTACTCATGCTGTGATGTATCTGACCACTAAACAACAGAACCGCCTCCGTGGTCTGGTGGATGGGCGTCTGCCCGAAGGGTGAAACTATATGACTTTAACTATAAACACCACAAACCACCCTTAAGACACCCTGTAATCTAAATCTACTCATGCTATGATGTATCTGACCACTAAACAACAGAACCGCCTCCGTGGTCTGGTGGATGGGCGTCTGCCAAGAGGGTGAAAGGCTGGGAGTTTGATATGAAACATGTCATACCAAGGACATTAAAGAATGGTACTTGTTGTTACCCTGCCTGTTGTTAGGCAATAAGGGGCTAAAACAAGGACTGGTCCTCTTGGAGTCAGTATACTGTGTCTGAGTTGCGTATTCATGTTAAAGTGTGAAATGGTATCTCAGTGGGATACCACAATAAAATTGGCATAAGTTCAGACTGGTACAAGCAGCCACACACAAACAACCATGCATGTTTCTATATAAGTGCAATAATCTTGAACATGATGTTAAACCCCACTTTCACCTCACATCACTAAAAAGCAGTCTATTTGACCACATGATCCATGTCCAGAGAATGACTTTAACCAGAAACACCATAAACCACCCTTAAGACAACCTGTAATTTATATCAACCCGTGAATGAGTGAGTAAAATTTAACGTCACATCGGCAGTATTTCAGCCATATCGTGACGAAACATTTATAATAATTACATCAAGATTGTATAAAAAGCTGTCAACGATGAACAGTATAATAACTAGAGTATCACAGTTTCGATTTTAAAACTAGTTTAGAATATTCAAAAGAATACATCATTATTCAACAATACAATATAAAAATGGGCTATAAATCACCAGCAACCAAAGTTAGGCCATATCTACCCATGATATGTTGTGTCTGATCAGAGTTTTTTTTACCACTTGACCCATGTCCAGAGAGTGAGTGAGTGAGTGAGTGAGTGAGTGAGTGAGTGAGCATGTGAGTGAGTGAGTGAACGTGTGAGTGAGTGAGTGAGCGTGTGAGTGAGCATCGAGTGAGTGAGTGAGTGAGCGTGTGAGTGAGTGAGCGTGTGAGTGAGCGTGTGAGTGAGTGAGCGTGTGAGTGAGTGAGCGTGTGAGTGAGTGAGCATGTGAGTGAGTGAGCGTGTGAGTGAGTGAGCGTGTGAGTGAGTGAGCGTGTGAGTGAGTGAGCGTGTGAGTGAGCATGTGAGTGAGTGAGCGTGTGAGTGAGTGAGCGTGTGAGTGAGTGAGCGTGTGAGTGAGTGAGCGAGCGTGTGAGTGAGCATGTGAGTGAGTGAGCGTGTGAGTGAGTGAGCGTGTGAGTGAGTGAGTGAGCGTGTGAGTGAGCATGTGAGTGAGTGAGCATGTGAGTGAGTGAGCATGTGAGTGAGTGAGCGTGTGAGTGTCGAGTGAGTGAGTGAGCGTGTGAGTGAGTGAGTGAGCGTGTGAGTGAGTGAGTGAGCGTGTGAGTGTCGAGTGAGTGAGTGAGCGTGTGAGTGAGTGAGCGTGTGAGTGAGTGAGCGTGTGAGTGAGTGAGTGAGCGTGTGAGTGAGCATGTGAGTGAGTGAGCATGTGAGTGAGTGAGCGTGTGAGTGTCGAGTGAGTGAGTGAGCGTGTGAGTGAGTGAGTGAACGTGTGAGTGTCGAGTGAGTGAGTGAGCGTGTGAGTGAGTGAGCGTGTGAGTGAGTGAGCGTGTGAGTGAGTGAGTGAGCGTGTGAGTGAGCATGTGAGTGAGTGAGCATGTGAGTGAGTGAGCATGTGAGTGAGTGAGCGTGTGAGTGTCGAGTGAGTGAGTGAGCGTGTGAGTGAGTGAGTGAGCGTGTGAGTGAGTGAGCGTGTGAGTGAGCGTCGAGTGAGTGAGTGAGCGTGTGAGTGAGTGAGTGAGCGTGTGAGTGAGTGAGTGAGCGTGTGAGTGAGCGTGTGAGTGAGTGAGTGAGCGTGTGAGTGAGTGAGCGTGTGAGTGAGCATGTGAGTGAGTGAGCGTGTGAGTGTCGAGTGAGTGAGTGAGCGTGTGAGTGAGTGAGTGAGCGTGTGAGTGAGCATGTGAGTGAGTGAGTGAGCATGTGAGTGAGTGAGCGTGTGAGTGTCGAGTGAGTGAGTGAGCGTGTGAGTGAGTGAGTGAGCGTGTGAGTGAGTGAGCGTGTGAGTGAGCGTCGAGTGAGTGAGTGAGCGTGTGAGTGAGTGAGTGAGCGTGTGAGTGAGCGTGTGAGTGTGAGTGAGCGAGTGATGAAGCTCTGATATTCCCTGATTTATCTCCTAGATATTATCAGGATGCCTGAACCTGAAGCTACATCCAACACCCTCAAGACACCCTGTAATCTAAATCTACCCATGCTATGATGTATCTGGTCAGAATACATACTCTATTTGACCCCTTGACCCATCTCAAGAGGAGGACTTTAACCAGAAACAACACAAAACACCCCTAAGACACCCTGTTATCTAAATCTACCCATGCTATGATGTATCTGGTGAGTATACATAGTCTATTTGACAACTTGACCCATCTCAAGAGGAGGACTTTAACCAGAAACAACACAAAACACCCTCAAGACACCCTGTCATCTAAATCTACCCGTGCTATGATGTATCTGGTCAGTATACATAGTCTATTTGACCACTTGACCCATCTCAAGAGGAGGACTTTAACCAGAAACAACAAAAAACAGCCCTAAGACACCCTGTCATCTAAATCTACCCATGCTATGATGTATCTGGTCAGTATACATAGTCTATTTGACCACTTGACCCATCTCAAGAGGAGGACTTTAACCAGAAACAACAAAAAACAGCCCGAAGACACCCTGTAATCTAAATCTACCCATGCTATGATGTATCTGGTCAGTATACATAGTCTATTTGACCACTTGACCCATCTCAAGAGGAGGACTTTAACCAGAAACAACAAAAAACAGCCCGAAGACACCCTGTAATCTAAATCTACCCATGCTATGATGTATCTGGTCAGTATACATAGTCTATTTGACCACTTGACCCATCTCAAGAGGAGGACTTTAACCAGAAACAACAAAAAACAGCCCGAAGACACCCTGTAATCTAAATCTACCCATGCTATGATGTATCTGGTCAGTATACATAGTCTATTTGACCACTTGACCCATCTCAAGAGGAGGACTTTAACCAGAAACAACAAAAAACAGCCCGAAGACACCCTGTAATCTAAATCTACCCATGCTATGATGTATCTGGTCAGTATACATAGTCTATTTGACCACTTGACCCATCTCAAGAGGAGGACTTTAACCAGAAACAACAAAAAACAGCCCGAAGACACCCTGTAATCTAAATCTACCCATGCTATGATGTATCTGGTCACAGAACACAGTCTATTGGACCACTTGACCCACGTCCAGATAACGACTTTAACCAGAAACAGCACAAAGCACCCTTAAGACACCCTGTAATCTAAATCTACCCATGCTGTCATGTATCTGCTATTGGGCCAGTTGGGTAGCCAGGTGGTTAAAGCGCTGGATCGTCAGGCCGAAGACCCGGGTTCGTTTCTGGTGTCCCCTGCCGTGATATTTCTGGAAAATTGCTAAAAGCGGCGTAAAAACATACTCACTCACTCAGTATGCTCTGAGAACAGAGCCAATCTGAACACTTCATTCATGTCCAGAGAATTACCTTAACCAGAAACTGCACAAATCCATCCTTAAGACACCTTGTAATCGACACCTACCCATGCTATGATGTGTCTGGTTACTATACACTGTCTAGTTGAACAGTTGACCATTTCCGGAGAAACAACACCCTTAAGACACCCTGGGTTGGGGTGAGGTGAAGTGGGGTGGGGTATGTTGTTGTGTGGTAGGGTGAGGTGAGGTGAGGTGAGGTGAGGTGGGGCAGGGTGCAGTGGAGTGAGGTGGGGTGGAGTGAGGTGGGGTGGGGTGAGGTGAGGTGGGGCAGGGTGCAGTGGAGTGAGGTGGGATGGGGTGAGGTGAGGTGGGTGAGATGTGGTTTGGTGAGGTGAGGTGAGGTGGGGCAGGGTGCGGTGGAGTGAGGTGAGGTGAGGTGAGGTGAGGGAGGGAGGCATGCATGCATGCGTGCGTGCGTGTGTAAAAGTCCAGACTCATGCCAGTTTTATGTCAACTCACTGAGATTATGCTGCAATTTAACACGAACACATAATCTATATGGCCACTCAGATCACAAGACCTCAGACCATAATTACTTTCCTTCTTTGTTATCTACAGTGACATGACAGCCCACCATAATTAATATTGGTCATAGGCCGTTCTCCTGTTGCATGCTGACCAACCTGCCACTTGCCACTTAAACCACAAAATTATCAGCCTGGATCCAACATCTAGCAAACAACAATATTAGTCAGGTTAAACCTGTATTTTTTTTGCCTATTTTTAAATACTTACATGCATGTTTTTATAAAATAATTGAACTAAAGTTCAAATTTTTCAACAAAAATAAAAATCAAAACTATTAAATGTTCATTCCAAAAAAGCCCTATCTTTACTCATTAAACTGATACATTGCACAGGTGGCTGTGGTACAGCCAATCAAGTGCAGCGAGCCACCAGGGGAGACCACTCTCAGCTGACAATCAGCCAATACCCCAAAATTATCAGACTGTGTGTAGAGCTCAATTGCAATTTGGACTGCTGGCACAAGACATGTGTTGATCTTGAGAGTTTCTAATAAAACAATCACGATGAAAGTCAGTGGCAACAGAATCAAGTCACAGTTCAGCAAGGGCCACGCTGCCTGGAACAAAGGTCTCACCTTTCGATCTGAAGAGTCAGAAAGTGCCTCTCCGCCCCAGATATCCAGGACTGTCACCAGGATGAGTGCTGAAGACTTCTCACTGGTCACCAAGTCCAGGTTGGATGGCTGTCTCTGTGACTGCATCTCTACTTCTGTGTGGCTGTTGGGTCAAACTGCGGCCAGCAAGCAAGACCTGAAACAAGAGTCAAGCAAAGCTGATATGGAGGGTGTATGACAATGAAAAGATGGCCGAGGCATGGAACACAGCTCCGAGATCGCATCATTCAAATCTACTGACTATGACAAGCCTCACCTGCAGATAGCCAAGGAGAGATAATACATGCTTGAAAATGACATTGAAATGTGTCATGAGTGACTTCATCACACCTGATGTGAAGTTGTGCAAAGGAATCAAGACAGGCAATCCTGGACAAAACACAGCAGCATCTAACATAGGACTTGCCTTGGGTCTACAGTACAAGACACACCTATTGGAAACACAAGAGCCAGATTACTGATGGCGAACATGGACATTCCACCCCCTTGCAGGAGCAGTATGGGTCAGATGGTCAGGTCTTTGTTACCAACAGAATGGGTCAAATGGTCAGGTCATTGTAACCAACAGAATGGGTCAAATGGTCAGGTCATTGTAACCAACGGAATGGGTCAGATGGTCAGGTCATTGTAACCAACAGAATGGGTCAAATGGTCAGGTCATTGTAATCAACGGAATGGGTCAGATGGTCAGGTCATTGTAACCAACGGAATGGACCAGGTGGTCAGGTCATTGTAACCAACAGAATGGGTTAAATGGTCAGGTCATTGTAACCAACAGAATGGGTCAAATGGTCAGGTCATTGTATCCAGCAGTTGAAACTGGTTAGTCAGACCATTGTTCCCACCACTGTGGACCAGGTGGTCAGGTCATTGTAACCAACGGAATGGACCAGGTGGTCAGGTCATTGTAACCAACGGAATGGACCAGGTGGTCAGGTCATTGTAACCAACGGAATGGACCAGGTGGTCAGGTCATTGTAACCAACGGAATGGACCAGGTGGTCAGGTCAATGTATGCAACAGAGTAGATCCTTGCTCACAATGTCAATCACTGGATTGTCTGGTCCACACTTTTTACAGGTCATGGTCATAGAGCCAGAACCACAAACTAAACCGAATCATGTGGTTGGTTTGTTGTCAGAGCTCAAAGGTCAAAGTCAAAGGAAGTTTATAGAATGATGATTAACAACTGATGTAAACCAGCACCACAGTTTCTGAGAAGTAAACGTGCTGCGAAATTAAGCATAAAAATCAAGGTGTCCTTGTCATACCCCGATAAAAAAGTTAAGTGTATTGTTATTTTTTACTGGCATGAACAGCTTTGAGTCCCCTTGTGTTTCTCCATATCACTCACACTGCAATCACACTGCATCCCTATAACTTCTTGGAAGATCTGAAAAAGTTAAAATTAATTTAGGTAAAATATCAATTTATAAAAAAATAAGGTACTTCTTTACATTTTGGGTCAAAAATAAATCCCATTGCATAATTACACATCATAGCAAAAGTTCTAGGTCTGTGGTTTCTGTGAAAATGTTTCTTAAAGTACTAGATATAAGTGTATTTTTTAACATTTTTATGTCTAAATTATTCTACAAGCAGAAATGTAATTGTGGCGGGCTGCTGGTGGACTGCATTACAAGTTACATTTGGCGTCTTGGGATACATCCCAAATTATAAATTATTTAGGACAGGGTTGCCCGCTTTACAGCAGGAACCAATTTATCCATTCTGCTTTACAGCAGATGGTCAGCTTGGCAACAATAGTTGCCCTCGCTCATGGTTTGGCAATGGTACTTGCCTGGCAGCGCTAGCTGCATAGCAACATGGGTTGCTTGGCAACGGTAGTTGCAGGGCAGCGGGCACTGCATTGGTAAGCAAAATGGGTTGCTTGGCAACGGTTGGGGTCACTTAACAGGGGTTAAGCTCATTTCTGCAGTCCACCAGTACCTCCACATCCGCGGCCATTTCATCCAATAATATCTCTTGTCTTAATTTGAAGTTCTGCTATCATGCATGATAGCGGAGCCTGTCATAATGGAGCCATGTCCTTATATAACAGCTCTCAATCACTATGTTCTTTTACATATCATATCAAAGTTACTGCTTGCTGTGCACAGTTAATTTTTTTAAAATCAACACATTTTTAAAGATCATGAGATATCACTGAGGCAAGCAGAAACCATAAAATAGATTATGGTCTCTGTGCCAATTTTAAGTTACCATGGTTAATTACTGTCAAAACCTGCTATTTCAAAACCAAAGTCAATGGCCACATCAATAAATTTAAATTATCTGAACAAATAACATACGGGTAATGGTTAACGATAGCATGCTTATCTTTTGAACAAACTTCAGGCTGACGATATTAGAGCGATCATCCGAGTTTCAGCTTCCCGGAGTGATTTTTTCTGAGAAAGACAAAACAATCCAATTCGCACTGGAGACACTTACCGTGGCTCTATGGATAAAAGAATGCGGTTCATTCACAATTAGCGGTCATAATATATTAACGAACATTGCTCCATTATTTCCTGAGAGGAGGGAGGATTGACACCAGTGAGCATGTCTTGCCTCGGCCGCACCCAGTGCCCGTTGGTGCAGTCGATTTCAAGTCTTGCTAGATCCGTGTCTAGAACTTATTCTATACTTTCAAAATATATTTTAAAAATATAAATAGTGAAGATACTACCTTATGTATCCACGGGCTGATAAGGTATCCCATGACATTTCATATTTTGCTTATAAAACAGCAAACACTATCACGATCACTTCCAAAACTCACTTCCTGGTCGCCATTTTCTGGTTCAAGAAAGTTCAAGGTCGTGTTGGATGGCACTACTGCGCTGGCCGCTGGACACGGACGAAAGCTTGGTCCCGTCTCTAAGTTTCGGGCGCAACAATATCGTGGAACTAGTTTTCCTTGCGTTTCAGAAAAAGCTCCATTGCTTTGCATGCTACCCGCGGTATGGATACCATTATTGAATGTGTAGGGGAAAATACATCGATGTGAGGAGCTTATTAAAACTGGTTCCAAGAACTCGTCGCGCCACACAGAGAAGGAAACCAGTCCGGTTGAAACCTCCCAGAGCAAATCTTGATCTAAATCTTTCACAGAGGGCCTGAAGGTGCTGACAACATGACGTCATTACCTTTGTCCGTGCACGTTCGAAACCTTGGCAGTGACCCAGCTATCAGTGGTATCAAGTCAAATCTCATCTTGGCCTGAAAAACAGTAAACTAAAGAAATATTTTCAATCAAAAAGCCTCTGTCTCAGACTTGCTTTGCCTGAGTTGCACTTACATGCAATAATTTTCTTTAAAGGAACAATGGATTTATGTTAACACAAATTTTAGCTTTAATTGTGTAATGGAAAAGGGATCTGCATTATGTTCAGAAATTATACCATATGACATAACGTGACTTGTGTTAGCCGGTGTGGACAGAAACTGAGCAGACAACAGGAGCCAAATGTTGACCCAATACAGAAAAAAGAAACTTTTGGTTCTTCACATCCGACTTTAAATACTTATGAGGACCTTGATATGAATTAAAGTGCCAAAAGAGTTTTGGTTTGCTATACATCTACTGAACCACTAAGCTAATTACTGTTTTCTCTCAGCGTAGCATAGATTTTCTAAATAATACATGTTCCTGGTATTAATGTTACAGACACAGTTTGAAGCATGGAGATTCAGTACAAATTGAGACCCGTGAAGATATAGAATAGATCTTCAGCAACCCATGCCTACCATAAGAGGCGCCTTTAGTTGATGCATGTCATCCTATCCCAATTGCGCGAATCAATGCTCATGATGTCAATCACTGGTGTGTGTGTGTGGTCTAGACTCGAGTATTTAGAGACTGCCATCATATAGCTGGAACATTGCTGAGTGCGGGGTTAAACAACAAACATACACAAAAAAACAGTACAAATTGAGAAATATGCATACAATTTCCACTAGATACTACATGAATGTGTGTGTGACAGCTTTGTTTACCTGCTGGTTGCCGAGTTGTTTTTCTAACGCACATTTTCATAAAATCTGAAAAGTGAAGGTTGTGACACGTAAGTAAGCAGAAACATTCCGAGAATCTGTGTACTTTGATTTGTTTGTATATTTTTCAAGAAATACCATGTGGTTGTGCGTGATTTTGCGTCAGTCATGGCGTCACGCAGGACGGAAACTTTGACAATTGTTGTAGAATTACAAAATCATTGCAATGTATATATTTTTAAGTCCCTACTTCGTGCTACGATTCTCTTCCCATGCATAGTCTGAAATGGTGCGCTAATGGATGCAACGAATAGACGAATGGATAGCTCAAAATAGGAGAAAATGCTACACTGTGTAACATCTGAATTTTGCTTTGTTTATATTTCTAAGAAGTGTAGTTTTCCTCCGAGCAGAGCGTTCGTTTCCAAACCTAATTTATTTTTCTTGATTTTTTCTGGACACTTGGTGTTGGTGACAAGGACAAGGACAAGGACCAAAGCATTCAAGGATGTATGTATAATAGCTGAGTGTGAAACATATGTGATGTTATAGGCGTCTCTTAATTCGACGTAGGTGAAACGGGATTTTGTAAACACTATCCAATATATGTATGGCGCAAAGTTTACGTCGGCGTTCGTGTTTGCATATTTTCTAAAACATTCTAACGATTCTTGGGTTATCGGCGACGTTTTGGAATGATCATGGGTGATTTGATAAACGACAGATACCCGTGATCACTAATATGTTCTTTTTGAAATTAATTTCTCTCAGTAATTATCCGAAATTTAAATTTCAGAACATGCTGTAAATAACGCCGTGAATTGTGACTTAGTAATGTTTAAAAATGGCGTGATTTTTCACGTACCTAATTTACAGAGGTAATTGTCAGTAATTCTGCTTTGCCTAAAATGGCAGTGGATGTTATCACAAAACCGGGAATTTCCCATAGAATGAAAACCTGTGAAGTGTAATTGTGTGCGTGATGTGTACTGAATTTTATTCGACTCCAAAGTGAGGTTTGAAGAGGTGGGATATATCAGTTTTAGATACTGTAGTAATCTAGACTTGCTAAATGTCATAGACTTGACCTCACCTGTAAATAATCGAGAGTGGACCAGACAATCCAGTGATTGACACCATGAGCATCAGTCCACGCAAATGGGATACGATAACATGCATCAACCAAGTCACCGAGCCTGACCAACCGATCGCGTTAGCTACCACTAACGACAAGCATAGTCGCCTTTTGCATATGGGTTGCTGAAGACGTATTCTACCACGGACCTTTTCTTCACGGTCCGATCACCTATAAGTCGCCTCTTATGACAAGCATAGTCGCCTCTTAATGCAAGCATGGGTTGCTGAAGGCCATTCTAAGTCGGATGTTCACAGGTCCTCAGACACAATATACGGACTCCGAGCCGACCAGTCCTTGTTTTATCCCATTAATGGCGAGCATGCAGCACACAGGGTAACAATAAGTACTGGTCATCTTTTACCATCTCTTAGTATCAGTATCAGGCCAGGTGATCTAACCACCGACATTCGTCCTCCAGATCAGACGCTCTATTCACTCGACCATGGAGGCGGTCCTGAAAGTGGGAGTGACGTATGATATAATTATGGTGGGGCCCAATGTATGATACTCTAAAATCGCCCCATGCATGGTCTGTTGTGTTCAGATTGAATGCTTTTATGACGGACCAAACAATCCAGTGATTGATATCATTGATCTTTCGGAAACGATGGTCGATATGCATCAGCCAAGTCATGGAGCCAGACAGATCCCGTTAGTCGCCTCTTATGACAAGCATAACCTTGAACTGTAGTCAACTTTGAGTGTAACTACAATTGTTTAGAATTGATTCATTTGTTCATTCCTTTGTTTGCCTTTACTGTGATTGGGTAGGTGCAAAGGTACTGGCACTGACATTTTATTGTCCGACCGCCGGTCATCCTTTCTAAAACTGTTCAATATTTTTCAACAACAAAAAAATGGTAGATATATCAAACAGATCCTGAAGTGGTGCCTTTTGCTATTTACAGATTTTTGGCATTTTTATTTTTCTCGATTTCCATGGAAACAATTTGTACTTAGTCTCAAGAGGGGGTGGTGGATTTCGTTTCCGGAGCACAACTCAGAAACCGTCCGATATTTTTTGAACAGCAAAGCGTGGTTGATATATCAAACAGATCCTGAAATAGTGCCTTTTAGTATTTGCAGATTTTTGGCATTTTTATTTTTCCCGATTTCCATGGAAACAATTTGGATTTAGTCTCAAAAGGGAGGGGTAGGTGTCGTTTCCGGAGCACACCATGACAACTGTGAAAGGCTTTTCACCCAAACCTGGTACATGTATTAACTAAGGGCTGACGTGGTGCCTTTTGCTATTTAGAAATTTTCTAATTTTGATTTCCCTCTGTTGCCATTTTTAACAAGTTAGACTGAGCTGAAACAGAGGTAGGTGTTTCCGGAGCAGAACTAAAAACCTAGACTGACATTTTTCATCCAAACTTGGTACATGTATTAATCAATGGCTGAAGTGGTGCCTTTTGCTATGAAGGAATTATTTTTGAAAAATATGTTGCCATGGCAACAAGTTTGACTTTGACTGTTTATAGTGGTGTGTTTGTCCGGACCATGTTTCTAAAACTTACAGGTATTCTTTCATGACACTTTACACACACAAAAACCAGTTTGTCAAATGGTGCCTTTTTCTACATTGAATTGATATTTTATTCTGTTTACACGCAACAAATTTGATCTTGACTTGTTCATATTGGTGAGTACCTGACGTAGAAATACAAAGCTCACAATCTTGTATAGGACAGACAGATTAGATAGATATTCGCTCATCAAGTTGGACTTAAAGTAACAGCCAGATGACTTTTTCTTTCGAATTTGTGGGGGCCTGGGGGATTTGTCACCGTCTGATGACTTGCATCAACATGCTATACATAATATTCCAAGACTGTTTTCAGTTTTAGCTACATAATACAACAGATCGAGTCCGTGCCTTGTCCACAATCATTAATTGCGGTTTTATTAAAGAACATGCTTGAACAAAGTTGCTTTATTCCGAGGCTGCCATTTGTATGTGTAGAGTGAAGGAAATAGTATCTCGGTGCATTCAGTTCTGAAAATTTCACAGGACTACCCAGCTACTGTGTCACTTCATACCCCTGGCAATCAAATTCATGTGTTGCTTGTCAAACGTTCCTATCTCCATGGTTACCATATATCTAACTGGCTGACTGACGCACCTGTCTACAGTCTGTCCAAGTTTTATAACCTGGCTAAGGCCGCATCACCATAGGTTTCCCGTCCGCCGTGAGTCGGAGCGACTGTAGTGCACGCGCTGCACGAAATTCACGTGGTTGAAACTGACACGACACACTGGGAGATGTTAAGGACAGCAGAAACTTTGCAATACACACACGTATAGTCTGAAGATATTAAAGCCAACTATACTCTCGCTTGTCCTCATAATCGCCTTATAAATGATACTCTGGCTAAGAAATTTCTTAAGGCCTTTGAAAAAACTTTCGAATTCACATCTTCTACCATACCACAGCGACGCCTGCACATTCCGTTGGACCATGCTTTCAAATGAATAGATCGGTTTCAGATTTTTCGAAATGCTATTGAAATTAAAATTTATGTACGGCTGAATGAAACATTAAAACTATATTACAGGTAGATTTGATTGAATTAGGTCTAACACACCTTATACAGTTTAACAAAATCTGTAAACTTACACCTTATACAGTTGAACAAAATCTGCAAACTTACACCTTATACAGTTTAACAAATCTGCCAACTTACAGCCTAAATGCAAAGCTATGACACCTGGCCAAAATGCATAAAATTGTAGGCCGTAATCAGCAATATTCCAAATAATCAAATAATCGCATCTGTACCAGACGATCCGGTAACTAATATTACGAGTAACTACCTACGCCGCATGTCATCGGATCCCAATTGCGTGGATCGATGCTCATGATATCAATCACTGGATTGTCTGGTCCAGACTCACAACACACAAACAAACATCACTGAGCCTGCAGACCACCCTATCCATTAAGCTGCATCTTACCACTAGCATAGGTTGATGGGAATCAATTCTAACCTCGAATCCCCACCCTGTGTAAGAATATAATACATCATGTTTAGAACATACGAACTTTTAACATGCTTGATAACAGGATTAAGGCACAAGGATAGCACAATCTATTTTTAGTGAAATGAGATTCACAAATAATAAACACGTTTGTCTAAAGAAAAGTAAATTATTAATACGTTCGTTGGTGTGTGTTCCTGTACTGCAATAGATATATACTGTCTTTTTATAGTTATTTCAAGTCGGTGTGGTTATTGCTTAACGCCGCGCTTAGTAGTATCCCAGCTATATCACGCCGCCTGTAACTGACCCGTGAAGATCCGGGGTAGAATAGATCGTCAGCAACCCATGCTTGCCATAAAAGGCGACTAACGGGATCGGGTGGTCAGGCTCGCTGACTTGGTTGATGCATGTCATCGATCCCTATTGCGTGTGACCCGTGAAGATTCCGGGGTATAATAGATCTTCAGCAACCCATGCTTGCCATAAAAGGCGACTAACGGGATCGGGTGGTCAGGCTCGCTGACTTGGTTGATGTATGTCATCGATCCCAATTGCGTGGATCGATGCTCATGATATTAATCACTGGATTGTCTGGTCCAGACTCGATTTTTTACAGACCGCCGTCATATAGCTGGAATATTGCTGAGTGCGGCGTTAAACAACCAGCCAACTAGCCAACCAACCAACCGTCTGTAACTAATCGTATCTGGATCAGACAATCCAGTGATCGACGCTATGATCATCCGCCCTCTTAACGGAGATTCTAGGACATGCATTCATCCACTGAGCATGACCACCCGATCCATTTCGTCGCCTCTTACGACAAGCATGGGTTTACTGGGTATAACAGGGAGCCCAGGTGGATTGCCAGTAGTTATAACATTGATATATATCAATATGCAACTGTTCATACAGGTTACACACTCAATTGTCTTTCAAATTTATACAGTGTTACACCTGTTGTCAATGCAGGATCAAGGATTTATAGTATATTAAATGTTAATGATATTGACACTGTCAGCCACCGTGGGTCAAGGCAGATGTTTACAGGCGAGCAGGCATGGCGAGGGGCAGACTGTATTAACTGAAGTGACGCTGGTGCATGACATTCTCGTGTCCCATTCAACTGGCCATATCCTGGCCTCATCACTGGCAGCCAAGAATGCAGATATTTTCTAGGAATATTATACTGGCAAATTGTCACAAAAACTTCCCTGCGTTGGACAAACTCAAGAGACAAAGAGTCGGATATAGAGATTGCTTGCTGCGCCTTCAAATATCACTCACTCTTCCATCTCCGAACTATGCGGACATTCTGCCCATTACAATAACATTGTATGTGTCCCTTCCAAAAGATTTAATTCTTCACTTGGGAACAGATCTGGAAACTGTAGACAACAATATACATGTATTTATCATGCTACTTCTTGCTTACTGTATTTGATATAGACATGTGTCAGTGTTGTCAAATTGACTATGGTGCACATTAGATGTGACATATTGAATACACCCAAAAAAGACTATCAGTACCAAAGATGATTGATAACATGCGTGTTAATAAATACACCATGGCTTTAAAACACATCTGGAGCACTGACTGTAAATATTAAAGGCATCATTTGCAATGTCCCAGTTATTGCCTAAACTATACTACTCAAAAGAAGTTAAGGATAACCCGATTATTTCATATTACTGCAGGTAATCTCTCATTTCAGGGCACATTAACAATAGTAATATGAAAGAATCGATGATCCTTACCTTCTTTTGAGTAGTATACATTGTGTAACATTTAGATGAATCAAACAGGCAGAATTGTTTGATATATTAAGAGTTTTGTGTGCGGCAGATATCACTTCTTTAAGCCTTTGAATTTGTTTCAATATGTTAAAAACACTCGAGGCCCTTGGTATCATTGCCAAGACAAAAATATCTGTCCGATCAACAAATAATTCATATTTTGTAGCTTTATGCTCGTTGGAGCCGACCAAGTGTGTGCTTACTTCAAAGTTTCCACGTGCGATGATCTGTCAATCAGATAGAACATTGTGGCGAAACTAAAAATCCCTTTTAGATACCGAACATTGTCGTACATTGAGAACTGGGCACAACCTCGTTATAACGTCTCGTTACTGAACTTGCACCACATCTCTGGCACGAATTAACAGAAACAGTTAGAAATTTGCCTCTTGTTTTGTGATATTATTACTTTTGAACCACCTCTTTGGGAGTCTGACGTAAATAAGCTCATCAGAACCAAATTAGGTGGAACGATTGTAGATGTATGTCAAAACGTTTGATACAGTTAATGACAATAGTCCTCGTTAGTTTCTGTACACTGAAGAAACGTTGCCTTGTATATTATTAATTATTATTTCCAGGAAGAGGATACTTACAACCTTAGTGTTCACTAGCAAGTATTATGTTTTCTACTTAAAGAAACAGGGTTTTGCTTTATTTATCTCTGGGCTGGGCTTCTGTTGGAGACACTGACTGCTTGGAAACACAGTTCATTTCTGTAAAGGGAATTTTCTGGAACAAATTATTTGCTTTCTCTGGAAAAGGTGTGTTTATGTTTAGAAAATTAGACATGCCTTCAGCGTACCAAATTATGGCTCCCTATGAATAGTGGGGCAAGGCAGTTAGGAAAAACACTATTTTCTTTATGTGACCTTAAACACAGCTATTTTTTTTCATTGAAGGGAGGGGTCAAACCACAAAATATATAAGCAATGATCCTGATTATGTGATTGATTGCTGGTATATGTTTTGCATCCTTGTGAAAAATTAGTTTTCTACTGTTTACCTTTTTCTCAATATTTATGGTCACGTGGTTTCTTTTTTTAAGATCATACATATTCTGAAGAACAGCTGCTGTGTATATTTAAGAAATTTACTAATTTCGAGTGAATGTATATAATTGTCGTTTTTCATTCAACATGAGTGGTTCTTTTTTTTGTTTTTAACATTTTATCGTATTCTTTTTACAAATTTTCAACAAGATCTTATTTCCTGTTTTCCGTGAGAATAAAAAGTTGTCACGTGATTAGGCAATATATTTAGGGCCGTGATATGGCGTAATTTGAAAATAAATTCAATTTTTTTTCTTGAAGTCCCCTTATGTAATAATTGGTTTTAGTACATTTAGGGCCATTCTTGCTCAAGTTATTCTGTTCACGTTTTCATTTCATGCTTCAAGTTTCCTTTTGGGGCATTTGGGGCCTTGAAAAAGGCCGTCGAGGAAGCTAGGTTCCTGACATTGATGTTAGCGGCGGCCGAACTCCCTGTGGTCGATGAAGCCCTCCACTCCTCGTCTGAAGTCTCCGTACTCCCACCGGAGCTCCGCACCAGCACTGACCCCCGTCTTGGTCACCATCCAGAACCTCGTCCGTTCCCCCCTCCTCCCCTTAACCCGGGTTAACTTACAGTTAGCGTTATCCCTAGAGTGGTTCATGGTTGCCCCCAAATTTGAATCAGGGTCAATACGATTACCCTGATGATTTCTATGGCCGTCCAAAACAAGTTCCTCATCACCATGAAACCCCTGAACGTGAATAAACCGGTAAGTTAAATTTAGCCTGTCGTACTCATCCAATCTCCCATCAACGTCTGCCCTCGGAATCAGCTGGCCAAGATACTCGCACACCACCTCCTTCCTCCTATAATTCCGAGTGGCAAAAACCCCCTTTCCAATTTCTCCACCGACAGGTGCAACGATAGGTGCCGAAAACATATCCCCCTCCTCTCCCTCTCCTGCACTGCCCTACGAGTATTGTGACCCCTCAAAGAATACCGCAAAGGTTCCCCCAAAACGTCCCTATCTCCCTCCCCTCCCCCCAAATTTCGACCTATCCTGACCTTCCTAACCTTATACCCACGGCGAGGAGATTCCAGGTAAGCGAAGCCCACGTTGATGGCGACTGCCCGGAACTGAGTGGTGAAGGCTTGGCGTCTACCGGCGAGAGCTAGGAGTTGCTGGTCTTCAGTCCAGGCTGCCACTTTGGCCTTGTACTCCGTGAAGAGTTCCAAAGTTCGGATGACACTGTTGTCCGGGCTTGGAGCAAACAGGTTGGCAAACCTGGAGAGGAATGGACAGTCGCACTGTATATCCCGATCCACAGAGAGGCCGCGCCGAAGTAATCGATTTCCAGACATCTTTGGTGTTCTTGGAAATAAAGAGCAGAATGACGCTGCACTGATGGCTCTCTCTTTTAAAGTCCCGCTAAAACTACAATGATTGACAGGTACACGCGTAAGAAATATGAACCGCGGTCGTCACTGATTGGCTCCCGCTAAAACTGTCATGATTGACAGGTACACGTGTAAGAAACATAAACCCAGGTCGTCACTGATTGGCTCAACTTTGCAAAATTTGGCGCTTATATGTCTCCTCGAAGAAAAGCGTTTAATTGCATACATTAATCTGTTTTAAATAATGCTGTGATTTCATTAGAATAATTCTTCCCATAAAAAATAAAATTTATCCCCGATGCTCAGTTTTGGAATGTGTAAATCCAAACATACCCATTCATAAAAATCATTAACGATGTTGTGTCATATTGATTTGAGATCCAACAAATTTTGTTGATTGACAAACTGTGTAAAGACGTTATGCCTAGTCGCCGATTTTTCTTGAGAAATGCATAGATATGAATGATCTGAAAATGTTAAAAATATGTTAAGTCAAGGTACGTCCTCCTTATCACCGTTTGAAGCATAAGAAGATCAAACCAAGATCAGGTGAACGTGCATATGTGTTGTGGATTATCATAATTCATAACCCGTTCTCCCCTATCCCGATAAACTTGGTCCAAATTTAGTTATATACATAGTATTTTCCCCAGGCAGTTCTCTAATATTTATATTTCTTGGAATACTGAATTCATCCCATACTAAATATTACATAGTGGGCCCCTTATGTGTCAGTTAGATATTAATATATATTGGAATGAAGGAGTTTTGTTACATAAATCAATAACCCAGTGACTCAATCTTTTGAGTCGGAATAAAAATAAGGGAACGAGAGAGATCCAAGAAACAAAAAATGCTTTGGTCTAGGCCTTATCAAGCTGCAGACACTGTTTCCATTTTTCACACATCAGGAATTGGCTGCGAGCCAAAACTGCCCGTCCAAAGCGACAGGCGTATTTGCGCGACACTGTGTATGGTTTGCGAACAGCATTTTTCCTTTCCCATATATACAATGTTGTATACGTACAGTCTCCAAGTTACGTGTGAACAATATGGAGATCGGAGTTTGTTAATTTGGTTGTTTTTTGGAGTGTGTTTTTGTTGTTTAACGCCGAACTCAGCAATATTCCAAATATATGATGGCAGTCTGTAAATAATCGAATTTGGACCAGACAATCCAGTGGTTGATATCATGAGCATCGATCCACGCAATTGGGATCCAGTGACATGCATCAACCAAGAACCATAGAACCGAGAACCATAGTCGCCTTTCTTGGGTTGCTGAAGACCTATTCTACCCCGGGTCTTCAAGAGGAGTGTAGTCACGCGCAGTAGGCTGTGAGTAAAAGCATGGGCACTTTTAAAACTGAAATAACGATTACAATATGGGTCTGTATGTCAGGCCCGGTTGTGCATGGAGAACAAGTCTGTCGGGTGAATCAACTCCCAGGAATTAATCAGCACTTGGTGTATAAATATTACACTATTGCACATGGCATTGTTATCATCTGCATTCTGCTTGTTAGGGCGAAATCGGAAAGCAAACTCATAAACACAAAGGAAGATTTCCATGACAAAGCTCACACAGGGAACGTGTTGCGAGTTACGAGCCCCAAACACAGCCATGAACTTTCATAGGCAACACTGTTTCAAAGTAATGTCTGATACTTCCTGTACGTCGCGCCTTTGAAAGTCATGCTATGTCCGAATTATTTGCCGATGTAACTTAAAATCTTAACTCATTCATTCATTCCTATACGTCGCATATCTTATAATATTCTCTCTATAAGGACTGAAATCGGAGATAAACAGTTGTTATTTCAATTAAAATTACACGTATATAATTTATGTTTTGAATTAGGGAGTTTGTAACTGTGGTAAATAGTTTACTTCATGCATTGTCACTTTATATAGTAAAACATGTCACTTTTAATTTCGGAGAGAAACTATAGTCTCTGTGAATTTGATTGGAGGAATGCCTGAAGCACGAAGATGAATATTTATTTATTGAATATTGATATAACTGGTGACTGGAGAAATACATGCATGTCTCAGAAGTACAGCGTACTTATTTACATCTGGATAAGATGACTCGAGAGTGGCACAGTCTAAATGAAAACAGGAAATGTTTTGACAAATCCTCTATTAAACGCCATGTTGAAATACACACGGGAGTCTAACTGACGCCGGGTCATAACTTCTGTCCCAAAAGGAAGCCAGGACTTCGTAAGACCCCAGGGCCCATTTGCGCAAAACAATCTTGGCCCTCCAATTATTGTAAATCCTTTGGATAGCGATCTCAGAGTTTTAGGGAAAGCTCCCACAAATATGATGCGTATGTAACAATGATATTATAACAACCAATGGCAGATCACGCATTGATGTGTTAAAATATAAGGGAATAATATAATTGTCTATTTTAATTTTCATAATAATTATGTCATTAAATCTAGACCCAAATTAATTTATGGTGATTTATTATGACCGTTTTCTACAAAGGTATGCTTGTATGACTATATTTGGCATTGCCTACATGAACCTAATAGACCCTAGGCGTCTATTAGAGGAAATACGGTATGGGGCTGACAGTCGTTTGGGTACATTGTGATTGTGTGTGGTTTAGTTTTGCACGTTCGGGATTATCCAGGGTATTGTCTACACATAGTTTTGTTAAATACGCGGAAACGTGCAAGCTGTTAGATTTAACTAGGAAATGAGTCCCCGATAAAAAATACAATGAGTGAGTAATGTTTTACTCTGCGTTTAGCAATACTCCGGCAACTTTCATGGTGGGCTTTACACATTGTACCCATATCGGGAATTGAACCCGGGTCTTCAGCGTGACGAGCGATCACTTTAGCTACTAGGCTACCCCGCCACTTCTCTACAATATACAAACATTACAGTTTACTTTAATAGAGTTGTTAGCATAACATGTTTTTCACAAACTGGTGAAGTTATATGCATGTCGCATGGAAGTTAATATTGTCGGGTATAATAAGGTCCTTATTAAACGTGTTTAGTTGACAAATAAATCATGGGACTTTAAAGTTTCGTCAAATGTGTGTATTTTGAAACAGGCCTGTAGTTACATTCTTCCTGAAGCTGAGGAGAGTTAATTTTTCTCATCGTAAATGGCGCCGCCTTAAAACGGCAACTTTATGCCACAAAGTGAGCATACAGCTGTAAATTTGTCCTCAGACACCCGATGCAGGAAATATTACCTGCCACTAGCACCGAGCTGTGAGCTGCTACTAGTAGGTACAAAGACGGTCTCTAAGTCTCTGGAGACTAACATTTACTGCTACTACTAGCTAACAGCAAAGTAGCATGTCTTTAATGTCATTGGTCAACGAGTCAAGTAGACGGTACGTCTGTTTGTTTAGGCTGAAGAAATTAATCAACATGCGCCTCTTGTTCAAATCTTCATAGATCATGGATAACCAATCAGTTTTCAAAAATATGTAAAACAAATATTGCCTCCAAGTCTATTTAGCTGTCCTTGCAGACGGTAGCCCAATCTCTTGTCACGCTTAGTTGCGTTAGCGAGCAAATCTACTCACGATCCTAGCTGCCAGTGTCAGACAGCCGAGAAGAAGCCAGAGATTAGTGCCCCTTTAATCTGTTTGCCAATATATTTTGTAACGATAAGTTCTTATAAATATGGGTAGTTCTATGAAAACAAACACACATACAATGACAAGTATGAATGAAAACCGTAACGATCTTCGATTTTAGGACCTGATTGCTATATCTATATTGGTTGTTGTGTAAAATACATACCATATGAAGATACAAAGCCTAGCATGTCTGGACCGGAGATAAGAAAACAACGACAAAATGATGACAGACATCCTACCATCTGCTGAATGCTACGTCGGACTGCATGTTCCTATATGGTGTGAAATGCGCCCCTGTGATCATACATCCTAATATGGTTATACAATTTAATTGTTACTGTTAGTTAGTAGTAGCTAGTAGTAAATGTTAGTCCACAGAGACGGAGAGACCGTCTTTGTACCTACTAGCAGCAGCTCACAGTTGCTATCAAATCTGTGCTAGTAGTAGGTAATATTTCCTGAATCAGGTGCCTCAGACACATAAACACACATCCACACGTGACATTGTCCCTCAAAAGCAAAAACTCTTGTGCGCCGAGTACTAGAGGTACGAGTACTAGAGGTACGAGTACTAGAGGTATGATTACTAGAGGTACGAGTACTTAAGGTACAAGTACTTGAGGTACGAGTACTAGAGGTAGGAGTACTACAGGTATGAGTACTAGAGGTAGGAGTACTAGAGGTACGAGTACAAGAGGTACGAGTACTTGAGGTACAAGTACAAGAGGTACGAGCACTAGAGGTACGAGTACTAGAGGTACGAGTACTAGAGGTACGAGTACTAGAGGTACGAGTATTTGAGGTATGAGTACTATAGGTATGAGTACTAGAGGTACGAGTACAAGAGGTACAAGTACTTGAGGTACAAGTACTAGAGGTGCAAGAACTAGAGGTACGAGTACTAGAGGTATGAGTACTAGAGGTACGAGTACTAGAGGTACGAGTACGAGAGGTATGAGTACTAGAAGTACGAGTATTAGAGGTATGAGTACTATAGTACTAGAGGTATGAGTACTAGAGGTACGAGTACTAGAGGTACGAGTACTTGAGGTAAGAGTACTAGAGGACTACTTGAGTAATGGATCTACCCTAATCGTACAGTACCTGGGTACCCTTCTCAAACCTATGTATAAATACACTATGAAATAGTTTGATACCGGAATAACTTTGACACATTAAAATTTTGCAGAATTTCTGCTTCATAAAATGTATGACGGGCGTATTTATACAAAGTTCAATACCTGGTATAAACATACTTTACTCTTATTGACTAGGTCCAAATGTGCAACACATACTTTTCCTTAGAAGGATAATAAAGCTCCCAGAAACTAAACTACTAAATTATCTTTGTAGATGGTGACACATAGGTATCTATTGCCATAAAACATTTGAACATGAGAACTGGGGAATTTTATTATTTCATTATTTAATATGTTTTTCTGACATATCTAATACTGGACGTTAACACATCTAGATATGTCATCTTGGAGACATATTAACGCATGTTACCGTTCTAAAGTCAAACTCTCAAGGTTTTTGCTGCTCTGCCAGTCGATAATGTATAGATTGATTTAATGGCATTACATAGAACTACTACGTTTAAAAAAAATAAAATATACAAAATAAAAACATTTCTCATGCAAAATAGCAACGAAAAGATTTTGTCTTTATCTGATCCGAATTAGATTATCATAATTATTGCTAATAATCACCATATATATTAGTTTCACCAATGTCGGTAGCAAAGTCGAGACAGATGTGAAAACAACTTATATACAACTCTATTTGTTGGAACGGTTCGCCAGAAGGAAGACAGGCCAATAATGAAGTTCTGAAGATACATGCTCACAACTAGCCTGTCGCACAGTCCCTGAACCATATTATTTAAACTTCCGCCCAGCCCTTACTGTAATGACTTAGTCCTCAATGAAGCAAGTCTAGACTTTCCCAAAGTCTGAATCTCCCACCTCACTGCGGCTCCTTCTCAATTTAAATACAGGTGTTTGTTTATAAAAAACATTGTATATAAACTCATCGTTAGTCCCGATCACAACCTGAATAGTACGCAAATATTAATCTGACTATGGCGTTTTTCACAGTGTATAGATAAAAGTCCCTAGTTGTGTCACAAGATGTTTTTTTTAATTTTATTTTCCCTCTTAATTCATCTCAGCAGGTACATCATTTATATATACATGTCATGTCAATACACTTGTGATACATGGTTTTCAAAAAATAAACATCTTTCCATACAATAAATTCTTGCCTGTAAAGTCCATGTATTGTATCAGTGTATCACTGTTCAGTATTTAACAAAGAGTGGAAGGAAGACCAAAAACTAAAAAAGTTTGCATACTTACAATTTATGAATGACATTACCTTTGTAGCATTGTAATAACTTTTTATCTCATGCTGTATGTGTTCAAAATGTGGCCTTAATCCTTTCCTACATTGCCTGTATATTACTTGTTTTGTGATTAAAAGTACAATATTCAATGGGTTGTTGTGTTTGCCTTGAAATCCAAACAAAACATTTTCTCCTATTTAAATCAATGGTTCCTTCCACAACGGATTTTAACCACATATACAGTCTCTCCCAAATATTTCTTACATGTTCACAAATTATTCAACATATGGATTATAGTTTCAGGTTAATTTGCACAGAAAGTACACATAGGAGAATCAGCATATCCAATTTTATATAAATATTTGTTAGTTGTAAGAATGTAGTGAATAATCTTAAACTGAAACCATCTAATATCCTCACTTTGAGTGCACCTTTTTGCCATCAATATATGTTCTTGCCAATTTGTTTCACTAAATGTCTTATTTAGTATACTTTCCACTTGTTCAATGCCATGGAATTTAACAAACTCCTGTGCTGATAAAGTCTTGTAAAATTCTTTACTACCTATATTTTGGTTTAGAAGATGTAATAAGTTGAGTGGCATGGTTGGTAGAGGAGATATAGAATTGAAAATATTGTATTCCTTTGCCTTTGACTGCATTTACAACTCCACCATGTCCATAATATTCTATATAATTTGTTTGGACTCCATACATATGCACTAAAGCATCAAATACATAAAATTTACCTTTGGCATCCACTAAATCCCCAATGAAGGCTACACCTCTGCTTGAACAATGTTTATAAAAGATTGGACTATTTCCAATTTGTATTCAATCATTAAACCATATAGACTGTCTCATAATATCTTGACCAGTTTTCAGTTTCTTTTTGGACAAGTATGGTGCCCAAGCTTCTAAAACATCCTTCCAAAATACATTCCTGGTATTATGAGCAATAAATACATCAACACAGGAGGCATCTGCCAACCATAATCTCTCTCTATTTGGAATACAGCAAGCAACTAACTCAGTCCATTTTGAGTGATAACAATATAATCTTCTGATCCATGAAAGTTTTTGTGCTGCAATCACATCCTTTATAATTGGCATGTTTAGGGGGTTGAGACATTATTTGTCTTTTCACTTTATCCGGTTTTCCCTTCCATACAAATTTAAAACATCTTTTCTGAAAAGTATCAATCTCATCCTTTGGAGGGTTGGGTATGGTAGAAAAAAACATGATTCAATTTTGACAGTAAGAGGCTTTTTAGGACTATATTTCTACCTAATGGAGTCAAATTTCTTACCGTCCAAAGTTTCATTTCTCTCTAATTTTTTTCAAGCTTTATTTTATAATTATCCTCCACAATGTTATCTAAATCAACATCAAAATGTATTCCTAATAGTTTAAACTTTATATAAGTCCAGTCTAGATGCCAATCCTTACATAGTTTATATCTTGATCTTTTTTTTTGAACCAGTCCAAATTAGCTTAGTTTTCTCCGCATTAACCTTAAGTCCAGAAAATCTAGCAAAAAACTGTAATGTCTGCAATACAGCATAAAGGCCTTTTCTGTTCCATCCAAACTTAATGATGTGTCATCTGCAAATTGAGACAGCAAGTGTTCAATTTTTCCTATCTTAATTCCTTTTTTTTAGGATTATTTCACATATTTGCCAAAATCTCCTCACAAATTATATAAAATATATGGCGACACTGGGTCTCCTTGACGACAGCCTCTTGATATCTTAAAAAAGGGACTCGCAAATCCATTAACTACTACACTGGATTCCATGCCATTGAAAAATGTTGACATCCATTTTTGAATACTTGGTCCAAAATGGAAGAAATTTAGTGCATTAATGATATAAGCTCCAGTAAAGCAGGGATTTGATAACTTTCTGTATAATCCATTAGATCATATATAAGTCTAGACACCTCTCCAATATATCTCCTAGGAACAAATCCCTTTTGGTCCTCATTTATTATAATAGGTAATACAGTTTTTTTAATTCTATTTGCTATCCCTGCTGATGCAAGTTTATAAGATGTATTTAACAATGAGATTGGGCGCCAGTTTTTTATGATTTTTTGGGGTTTAACTTCTTTTGGTAAGCAAATAATAAGCACCTGTTTTTGTGTTATAGATAATGAATCATTTCTGTATCCATAATTTAATGAATTTATTAAATATTTTCCAAGGTCATTCCAAAAGAAATTAAAAAATTCTCTAGGAAATCCATCTGGTCCTGGGCTTTTTCCGTTTTTCATTTTCTTTAGAGCATCTAAGGCTTCTTTTGCAGTTATTTCCCCTCCTAAGTCTATTGACATTGGATTAGATAGTCTTGGAATGTCTTTATCGGAAAAGAGCTCTTCTAAATTTATTAATTCACAATCTTCCTCACTGTACACTTTTTTATAGAACTGTTTAGTTTCTACTAGCAGTTCATCCTGTTTTTTATTATGGTTCCATCATTTCTATACAATTCTTTAACGTACTTATTTAAAAATATAAGATAGTCTAATTTTTAAAAATAACTACTAGGTTTTTCGCAGAGTTCTATCCATTTCGCCTTGGATCTAAGAAAAGCCCCTATAGTCCTTAACTTATTTAATTCTTCCAATTCACTTTTCATCTTATCAATATTTCCTATAATTTCTTTCTTTTCTTCTTCAATGTTTGTTGAATCTAAAAAAAATTCGAGCTCATTGAGGTGTGAAAATAAAGTTTTTTCCTTCATCTCATTTTTCTATTTCTTAGTTGATGAATAATAAATAGATTGTCTTCTTATGGCTAATAATAATATTTCCCATAATAATTGATCATCAATCAAATATTTCTATTCTTCACTAGACATATCCTCATATTGATGTAATGTTATTTGTTCCACATAATTCTTATCTTGTAACAAAGAATTATCAAATTTCCAAAACCCTCTACTTCTTTTCATGTCTGATAAATGTATAGTCATTGAAATCAAAGAATGATCTGAATTTATACTTGGGTGGATTTCACTATTATTCACTGAGTTTTTGTGAAATCAAAATGTAATCTAATCTGCCTGTTTGATTGGATTAAGTTGTCGCCAAGTGAAACGCCTCGTGTAGGAATTAGACTCCCTCCAAGGATCCTTCAAATCTAATAAATCAATTATTTTAAATACTTCCTTTTGTCCCTTAGGATTATTAATATGCTTATAATTAAATGTATCTAGATCCATACAACATAAAATAATCCTTCCACTATCTAATTTTAATATAATTTCTTTTATTTTCTGAAAAAAGTCAGGTTTATCTATGTTTGGGCCATATATATTTACTATTGTATACACATGTTCTTCAATTTCTATGATGAAAACCACAAAGTTGCCTTATTTTCATTTCTAATAAATTGTTTTACTTTAAATTAAAAATTATTATTTAGCAATATAGCAGTTCCCCTGGCATTACTCTTATATGGACTTATGTAACAGTCACTATAGCACCATTGCTGCTTTATTAATTGTTCCTGATCAGCTGTGAAATGCACATCCTTTAAGCAGAATATTTGTGCCTTTTTACTTCTTAAAAATGTGAAGACGTGTTTTCTTTTGAATGCATTATTCAGACCTCTACAGTTCAGTAATTACAGTAATATACAGTAATTTTAAACTTATCTTTATACATCATACTGCATCATAATTTTCATGGTGTACCACCTGGCTGCATATCAACAACCCCGTGACACCCGTCATCTGCCATCGCATACCGACACCTCACACCCGTCATCTGCCATTGCATACCGACACCTCACACCCGTCATCTGCCATCGCATACCGACACCTCACACCCGTCATCTGCCATCGCATTCCGACACCTCACACACGTCATCTGCCATCGCATACCGACACCTCACACCCGTCATCTGCCATTGCATACCGACACCTCACACCCGTCATCTGCCATTGCATACCGACACCTCACACACGTCATCTGCCATCGCATACCGACACCTCACACTCGTCATCTGCCATCGCATACCGACACCTCACACCCGTCATCTGCCATTGCATACCGACACCTCACACCCGTCATCTGCCATTGCATACCGACACCTCACACCCGTCAGCTGCCATTGCATACCGACACCTCACACCCGTCATCTGCCATTGCATACCGACACCTCACACCCGTCATCTGCCATTGCATACCGACACCTCACACCCGTCATCTGCTATTGCATACCGACACCTCACAGCCGTCATCTGCCATTGCATACCGACATCTCACACACGTCATCTGCCATTGCATACCGACACCTCACACACGTCATCTGCCATCGCATACCGACACCTCACACCCGTCATCTGCCATTGCATACCGACACCTCACACCCGTCATCTGCCATTGCATACCGACACCTCACACACGTCATCTGCCATCGCATACCGACACCTCACACCCGTCATCTGCCATTGCATACCGACACCTCACACCCGTCATCTGCCATTGCATACCGACACCTCACACCCGTCATCTGCCATTGCATACCGACACCTCACACACGTCATCTGCCATCGCATACCGACACCTCACACCCGTCATCTGCCATCGCATACCGACACCTCACACCCGTCATCTGCCATTGCATACCGACACCTCACACCCGTCATCTTCCATCGCATACCGACACCTCACACCCGTCATCTGCCATTGCATACCGACACCTCACACCCGTCATCTGCCATTGCATACCGACACCTCACACACGCCATCTGCCATCGCATACCGACACCTCACACCCGTCATCTGCCATCGCATACCGACACCTCACACACACCATGTGCAATATGCCAACACCTCACACACACCATGTGCGATATGCCAACACCTCACACACGCCATGTGGGATATGCCAACACCTCACACACGCCATGTGCGATATGCCAACACCTCACACACGCCATGTGCGATATGCCAACACCTCACACACGCCATGTGGGATATGCCAACACCTCACACACGCCATGTGCGATATGCCAACACCTCAAACACGCCATGTGGGATATGCCAACACCTCACACACGTCATGTGCGATATGCCAACACCTCACACACGCCATGTGCGATATGCCAACACCTCACACACGCCATGTGCGATATGCCAACACCTCACACACGCCATGTGCGATATGCCAACACCTCACACACGCCATGTGCGATATGCAAACACCTCACACACGCCATGTGGGATATGCCAACACCTCACACACGTCATGTGCGATATGCCAGTATACAAACGACAAAAGCCGGACACAGGAGAGACATATCCACATCCCCGTCACACCTGTCATCTGCCATTGTATACCGACACCTCACACACGTCATGTGCGATATGCCAACACCTCACACACGCCATGTGCGATATGCCAACACCTCACACACGTCATGTGCGATATGCCAGTATACAAACGACAAAAGCCGGACACAGGAGAGACATGGGCACAGCAGTCTGTATACCTCCTGATTCATGTATAGTTTTTCACTATTTACATTTTGGGGTGCTTAGTGTCCACCTGTGTATTGACCCAAATATTCGTGTTAATATACATACTGTACCTACAGAGAAGGGTTTTATTATAAAATGAACAGAAATAAACACTCAACAAATAACATAGGATGATAATTTGGACTTCCATCGCTGTTTTCATCCCTCACTGTACCATCTTTAGTATTTGACATGCTGTGTGCTGGTGATCGTGGCTAGGATTTTACTTCTACTTATCTTATGTGCTGTAATCTCAATAGAGAAATGCTGCTTTACTCTCGTAGAAAAGCTATATCACTTTTGCCACAAAACAAACATAACAAAGCGCTAGTATATCACTAGTATGTAGTATGTCACAGCCAGTATACTAACTACACTCAATCATACCAGGCTCAAATGACACCAAATTTGGTAATTTTCCACCATGTAACAGTTTTTTTACTCTTCTGCCATGTCAAAACAATATAGTCAAGAAATATATCCATTCTTTTTTGCACTATTCCAACAAACAGGTAAATGTTATTCTTTGAAAAGAACTTATATTTGGTTTTAACATCAAGACAAGAAACTGAAACAAAGTATCTAGTAACTAGTCAGTGCATCGCTGTCATGACTGTTCAAGTCACTTCGGTTTCATCACATCTTTTTATCATTTATCAAGACAAACACAGGGAAAACACAGCAGATTAGAAAGCCATCTGATAAACATTAAATGGTCAGTTTCATACCTTTGAAAAGATACACCGCGACATTCTAGCAAATATCCATGTTAATGCCCCGTGCCCCACAGAGAAATCCCGGAAGTAAACAAAAGTCTTCTTAGGACCGGAAGAACTTCTGATTGGTTGAAATAAGCATGGTCTATTTTAGGATTAAAAATCCAATGTTTATAAACAGAAGCACGTGGCTTTGTCCAACAGTTACACAATAAGAATACGAACCTTCATCGAAATCAAAGAACGAGCATTGTGTATTTCCTGACAAAAATCCACTGAATGAAATATATAGTCAACGCACATGTACTGTTTGTATTTGAAACTAGGTGTTTTACTGTCTTAAAACACTTTTCATACGTCAAAATCTATCGATTTCACAGTAAATATCCATCGAAATCCACGACCAGTAATATTGTATACCATATCCATGGGTAAAAATCAACTGAATTAATTATATAGTCAACGTCACATGTACTGTTTGTACTTGAAAGTAGGTGAACAGTGTTTTACTGTCTCAGAACGCACTTTTCATACGCCGAACTCCAACAATTACATTCTAAATGAACAAATCTCTACAGAAATCCAGAAAAGAGTACCATTGTGTATTAACAAAAATCAACTGAGTTGATTTTAATGTCCACGTCACGTGTACTGTTTATACTTGAAATTAGATTGACAGTTTTATGCTGTATCTATGTCGTATGTTGAACTTAAATTACCTCACTTTATCCTCCGGGCCAATCAATATCCACTCTGCACCACTGTGTTTTCTGTATTGTAGGATAAGATTTATTCCCTTATCCTGAATTCTAGTTTTGTACCGAAATTTCTTTCGAATTTCGCATTGTTTGTTTGCTAGTGTCCATCTGTATTGTTTTAATGCAACCGGCAAGTCCGTTCTAAAAGACCCGCTTCTCTCTCTCTCTCTCTCTCTCTCTCTCTCTCTCTCTCTCTCTCTCAGCATTCCATTGCATTGTGCTTAAAACTCGCCCCGAGCACCGCATCACGGTCCGTCATTGCCACAAACGTCACTGTGACTGTCTTCGGCTTGCTGTTGTACCCTTCATTTTGAAACGTGGAAGTCTGTGTACGTTCACCAAATTCATATTTCTCACATTGGTTGTGTCAGAAGATGTTCATAAGGTTTATTGTAACTGTTCTATAGTGAGGCTTATCTACAGCCTCAATTGATGGATAGTTTAAAGTCCAACACATCTGAAAACTGTAATTGGTTTTAACTGGTTTAATCAGCTACATTATCGCCCGTTATCACAACTGGCGTTTGGTTATATCATCTAACTTGGCTAATGAATTTCTTAAGTAAACAATCAGTGTGGGGTCCTCTATCCTCCGTATTCGACTGCTTGCAAGAGTCTGAAAAAAATTCAACTCACGACTGGTTAATATATATATTTTTGCTGCTGAATATTTGAAACAGACATCTGCATATGGCCTTTATTTGAAATGGCTACAGCTCTCAAGTTTGATACAATTATGTATGTGCGTGCGTGCGTGCGTGCGCGCGCTCTCATCAATATTCCAGTTTTATGACAGCGGTCTGTAAATAATCGAGTCCGGATCAAACGATCCAGTGATTGATACTCAGAGCAACGATTCACACGCCGACAAAGCGATCCATTTTATCATGAGCTGCCTCACAAAACAAACTTGCCTTGGACCAATTCTAACCTTAATCACCGATATACAACAATGCATATTGACAAACTGACAATGGATACTATCACAAAATCATTCCATGACATTGAAAAATTCCATATTGATCATTGGTCTATCTCGGTATGCTATATTTTCTTCCCACTTAAAATATGAGTAATTTCGATTATGCATGAATGCGAAGATGTCCCTGGTACTTGTTGTTTTTCACACAATGTATGCAGACGTCCTCATACATGTACAACCATAATGTACACATAAACGTAGAAAGAATTAACGTACATATAGCATATGGGATTCACTACAACAGGGTAGGGTTGTTCAGACAAAGTTGAGTGCCAAGGCGTCCACGAATAACAGACACAAAATATACAAATTCAAGCAGGACTAAACAGAAAATCAATTCATCAAATAGAGAACACTCTATTGTTGTGTGTATATATTCGTATCTAGACTTGCCAATTATGAGGGTAGAACTACTATACCCTGTTGGGAGAGACTTGCAATTGGGAGACGGGCAGCGGGAACAGGCTCCCACTGTGTGTGCTGGTTTGTGGTTGTATTTAGTGTGATTTTTCAGAGTGTTTTGGAATGTTGTGGGGTGTTTGGTGGAGCTGATAGTTTTAGAAAGGAGGGCTGCAATATCATTACCGTTTTCTTAGTTTGTGGATGCGTTCAGAATATTGATTGTAATGGTTAATTTTGAAATTCCCTTTATGGCTTAAATTATTTTCTCAAGGGTTCTAGTATTTTTTTTGTCAATTTAAGGGTACTACAGAAAATTCGCCAGTAATAATTTTCTTGCTGCCTTAATAATTATTTTTTAAATATATTTCTTAGTTATTTTGCCAATTTTCTTTTTGAACGGTCTCTCTGATTGGTTAAGAGCGTTTTTTCTTTGTTTTCATGCATTCATTATTTCTTTGCTCCAGCAAGGAACTGGGTTGTGGGGAGTGTATATTTTGGTTTTGGGGAAGCATTTGAAGGCTATTTCATGTATTATGTTAGTGAAGCTCAAATGTATGCCGATGGGGAGTCAAAACACTCTGAGTAACAATAATGCAATGAGTCTATACATTTTTGTCAAATGTATGACATATACCGTACTTGTAGGAATTGGAACGTATTATTGATACAAGTCCAAATTGTTGATGCACAAAATGTCTTTAATGTTCCGTAACAGTGAGGACTGACACCACTATATTTGTGCCAGAGTGTTTCCTTGGTTTGTTTGTGAGAACAATTGACTTGTCTCTGCATGTGTTTGTGACGGGCGTCATTGGTGTGTCATGATACGCTCACCCTTTCGCTAACACTCCGCTAAATTCTATATTTATAGATGCAAATTTCAAAATACAAATCCTTATTTTCATGTTTATAAAGAGGAAGGTTTTCATGATACAACATTAAAAAGTCATTGCTTTCAAGGCAGGTAATCAGCAGAAATTGTATGAAGTTTGGATGTTGTTCCATTAACTTTTCAAAAATGAGGAGCAGCTTTCGTTTTAATTTTAGTTTCATACTAAAACATAAATGTTAGAGACCTTGTACTTTACAGCAATGCAATATGATATATAAGCTTCAATAATTTATGATATATGCAGTATGTATGTATTACTAGAGTGAATGTGTGAGTGAGAAGTATGTTATATCGGTAACAAATCTAAGATGTACTGTGTTGTACTACTTGTCATGGGCTTTCTGCTACCCTGGACGGAAGCCCATTTTAGGTAATTTGTATTTCTTTTTATAAACAAAAAATATAATAAAACAATAATACACAACCGATTGTCTGATAGAGCCAAATGTGCATATAGCTATGTGATGTCAATAAACTTGGTAACATGGTTTAGTTTGACTTCTGAATTCCATTGACTATTTCCATTTTATAAAACCGACTTTATCAGCAAATTTCGCCATACTGCGAAGGACATATACCGGAGAAAGACATGCCACGAAACCTTCTGCCTCCCAAAGGAAGTCTTGGGCATCACGTGCGTCAAGGGATCGGCGAAATGTGAATGAAGTTAACATTTGTACAAGCGGAGCCAAAAACATCGTTTTCCATCTATTTTATGCTTGAAAAACTCAACCCTTTTCCAGATACTTTCTGGATGCTTACCAACTCAACCATATGAAATAAATTGTAGCAGTGATTATTGTACCATGGGTAAATGATTTAGGCTGAGATTTCAACTCAGCCATTGAAAATACACCAGCCAGTATAATTGTCACAAATGTATCCAGCCTACCATGTCAGTGACCGAAGGGCACAAAGTCAGTATCATTGTCCAAGTGTTATGGAAACTTATTGTCACAAATGTATCTAGCCTACCATGTGAGTGACAGAAGGGAACAAAGTCATTATCATTGTCCAAGTGTTATAGAAACTTATTGTCACAAATGTATCTAGCCTGCCATGTGAGTGACAGAAGGGCACAAAGCACATACCAGCAGTTTCCTACTCGTTATAACCGTTCCCTTATTTTTTTATGTCAGTATATATACAGTTTATATTAAGTGGATTATATAATGTTATGATGATAATTTTCAAAAATAGATAAAACAAGCTGGATCCGACTTTGCATAAGGTTTGATTTACAAGTAAAGTACACTTTACATTGTGTGCAATTTGGAATATATATTTTAAAATGTGTGCATCCTGAACTTGATAGGAAAGCTGGGTTTACCTCTCAGAAATGTAAACCTTTGTTGGTGTGACGCACTTTAGTCCCAGTGCATGGGATAATGAAATATCTTCAGAACGGGAATGCCTTAATTGTAAATCTGTCTTAAGGAAAAGGATTTTAAAGCATAGGTATGGGTATGAGCAAAAATCACTTGACAAAGTGACTCTATTAATGTAAGAGGAATCTCAGTCAAAGGAACAGGAGTGGCTTTTGGATGAATGTAAACAGACAGCCATGATTTTTTTAAACCAATACACTAGATTGGTACAGCTGATGAAAAACGCAGCTTCATGCCAGGGGAGGTAATCCAGCAGGATTGTATTGTTACAAATAAGAACGTTTTTCTCAATACATGGAACCGTGAATATCAGTCTATAAATAGTGTGGAATACAGTGATCTTTTTAATGAGGCCTATTTCCAGAAAATGATAGGTGATGTTGCTGATGGAGAAGTTCTGTTATCTCTGTTGACACTGGTCTTTTTCGAGGCAAATACAAGGCATGAGGTGGTCTAGACGGTAATTAATCAAGCTAAATGTGGCAAGGCAGTGGATTTAAACCCCATTCAGCTGGAATCATTTGGGTAAAAGATGAGAACGATACACTTATTCCTTGGGAGATAGAGCCTTTCCAGCTATACTACTATTGCGTAGGTGTTTTGGCGATACTACTATTACAGAGGTGCCTTAAAAGGTCTCGTTTGGTAGATTAGATAGGACGGGTAATAATAGACATAAAATATTCATGCTTGGAATATATCCTTAGAAGCCATAACACTATTATTTAGGTAAGTATTTATATGATACCTATATTCCTATTGGAGAAAGGCCTTTTCAAGCAATACTACTATTGCGTAGGTGCTATATACCGCTTGCCTCGAAATAGCCTAGAATTGTCTCATTTGGTAGATTACGAAAGACGCGTAATAATAGAAATAAAATATTCATGCTTGGAATATATCCTTAGAAGCCATAACACTATTATTTTGGTAAATATTTATATGATACCTTTATTCCCTTGGGAGAAAGATCTTTTCAAGCGATACTACTATTGCGTAGGTGCTATATACCGCTTGCCTCGAAATAGCCTAGAATTGTCTCATTTGGTAGATTACGAAAGACGCGTAATAATAGACACAAAATATTCATGCTTGGAATATATCCTAAGAAGCCATAACACTATTATTTCGGTAAATATTTATACGATACCTTTATTCCCTTGGGAGAAAGACCTTTTCAAGCGATACTACTATTGCGTAGGTGCTATCAACCGCTTGCCTCGAAATAGCCTAGAATTGTCTCATTTGGTAGATTATGAAAGACGCGTAATAATAGACACAAAATATTCATGCTTGGAATATATCCTAAGAAGCCATGACACTATTATTTCGGTAAGTAATTATTTGATTCCTTTATTCCCTTGTGAGAAAGGCCTTTTCAAGCAATACTACCATTGCGTAGGTCCTATATACTGCTTGCCTCGAAATAGCCTAGAATTGTCGCATTTGGTAGATTACGAAAGACGCGTAATAATAGACACAAAATATTCATGCTTGGAATATATACTAAGAAGCCATAACACTATTATTTCGGTAAATATTTATATGATACCTTTATTCCCTTGTGAGAAAGGCCTTTTCAAGCGATACTACTATTGCGTAGGTGCTATCAACCGCTTGCCTCGAAATAGCCTAGAATTGTCGCATTTGGTAGATTACGAAAGACGCGTAATAATAGACACAAAATATTCATGCTTGGAATATATACTAAGAAGCCATAACACTATTATTTCGGTAAATATTTATATGATACCTTTATTCCCTTGGGAGAAAGGCCTTTTCAAGCGATACTACTATTGCCTACTTGCTATAAACCCGCTTGCCTCGAAATAGCCTAGAATTGTCGCATTTGGTAGATTACGAATGACACGTAATAATAGACATAAAATATTCATGCTTGGAATATATCCTAAGAAGTCATGACACTATTATTTCGGTAAGTATCTATTTGATTCCTTTATTCCCTTGGGAGAAAGGCCTTTTCAAGCAATACTACTATTGCGTAGGTGCTATATACCGCTTGCCTCGAAATAGCCTAGAATTGTCTCATTTGGTAGATTACGAAAGACGCGTAATAATAGACAAAAAATATTCATGCTTGGAATATATCCTAAGAAGCCATAACACTATTATTTCGGTAAATATTTATACGATACCTTTATTCCCTTGGGAGAAAGACCTTTTCAAGCGATACTACTATTGCGTAGGTGCTATCAACCGCTTGCCTCGAAATAGCCTAGAATTGTTGCATTTGGTAGATTACGAAAGACGCGTAATAATAGACACAAAATATTCATGCTTGGAATATATCCTAAGAAGCCATAACACTATTATTTCGGTAAATATTTATATGATACCTTTATTCCCTTGGGAGAAAGACCTTTTCAAGCGATACTACTATTGCGTAGGTGCTATCAACCGCTTGCCTCGAAATAGCCTAGAATTGTCGCATTTGGTACATTACGAAAGACGCGTAATAATAGACACAAAATATTCATGCTTGGAATATATCCTAAGAAGCCATTACACTATTATTTCGGTAAATATTTATAGGATACCTTTATTCCCTTGTGAGAAAGGCCTTTTCAAGCGATACTACTATTGCGTAGGTGCTATCAACCGCTTGCCTCGAAATAGCCTAGAATTGTCGCATTTGGTAGATTACGAAAGACGCGTAATAATAGACACAAAATATTCATGCTTGGAATATATACTAAGAAGCCATAACACTATTATTTCGGTAAATATTTATATGATACCTTTATTCCCTTGGGAGAAAGGCCTTTTCAAGCGATACTACTATTGCCTACTTGCTATAAACCCGCTTGCCTCGAAATAGCCTAGAATTGTCGCATTTGGTAGATTACGAATGACACGTAATAATAGACATAAAATATTCATGCTTGGAATATATCCTAAGAAGTCATGACACTATTATTTCGGTAAGTATCTATTTGATTCCTTTATTCCCTTGGGAGAAAGGCCTTTTCAAGCAATACTACTATTGCGTAGGTGTTATATACCGCTTGCCTCGAAATAGCCTAGGATTGTCTCATTTGGTAGATTACGAAAGACGCGTAATAATAGACACAAAATATTCATGCTTGGAATATATCCTAAGAAGCCATAACACTATTATTTCGGTAAATATTTATACGATACCTTTATTCCCTTGGGAGAAAGACCTTTTCAAGCGATACTACTATTGCGTAGGTGCTATCAACCGCTTGCCTCGAAATAGCCTAGAATTGTTGCATTTGGTAGATTACGAAAGACGCGTAATAATAGAAACAAAATATTCATGCTTGGAATATATCCTAAGAAGCCATTACACTATTATTTCGGTAAATATTTATAGGATACCTTTATTCCCTTGTGAGAAAGGCCTTTTCAAGCGATACTACTATTGCGTAGGTGCTATCAACCGCTTGCCTCGAAATAGCCTAGAATTGTTGCATTTGGTAGATTACGAAAGACGCGTAATAATAGACACAAAATATTCATGCTTGGAATATATACTAAGAAGCCATAACACTATTATTTCGGTAAATATTTATATGATACCTTTATTCCCTTGGGAGAAAGGCCTTTTCAAGCGATACTACTATTGCCTACATGCTATAAACCCGCTTGCCTCAAAATAGCCTAGAATTGTCTCGTTTGGTAGATTACGAATGACACGTAATAATAGACATAAAATATTCATGCTTTGAATATATCCTAAGAAGCGATAACACTATTATTTTGGTAAGTATTTATATGATACATTTATTCCCTTGGGAGAAAGACCTTTTCAAGCGATACTACTATTGCCTACATGCTATAAACCCGCTTGCCTCAAAATAGCCTAGAATTGTCGCATATGGTAGATTACGAAACACGCGTAAGAATAGACACAAAATATTCATGCTTTGAATATATCCTAAGAAGCGATAACACTATTATTTTGGTAAGTATTTATATGATACATTTATTCCCTTGGGAGAAAGACCTTTTCAAGCGATACTACTGCATCGTTTTTTTTACCTTTTACGCCTGGCTGATAATCGAATGTTTCGAATCCCCACATGGGTTCAATGTGTGAAGCCCCTTTCTGGTGTCTCCCTTCATGATATTGCTGGTATATTGCTAAAAGCAGCACAAAATCACCCTTAGTCACTAACTCACCATCATTCGATAAGATGAAACTATCTCAATTGTGTAAGATTGACACTGCATTAAGGGGTATCTCTTTTATATATACATGTTAATTATTCTCAAACTTAAGTTTTCTGTCTAGTGTAACTTAGATTTAAGCTTTATATATCAATTTAAATGTGTCCCAAAGAAAGAGTTCCTGATGCCATATAAGTTGTATATCATTCATATCATAAAGCAATCACAGTATTGTCCGATCCAGTCTCGATTATTTACAGACCACTGCCATACAGCTGGAATATGGCTGAGTGCGGCGTTAAAAAACAAACAAACAAACATACCAAAGCCTAATCCAACGTTTCTCGCATTAATGCTACCAACTCATTTTCATTAATTTGTTACAGACGAATGTGCATGTTTACCCTCTCTCCCGATTTCACACACAAAATACTGCTGAATTTACATTTAAATGGCTCGGGAGTGCAACACTAAATCAATCACAATGCTTTAAGAATCTCATTTTCAAGAACATAATTATACACCAGCCAGAGATATTTTACGACCGTTTCCTATGATTCACGGAAAGGGTTGAGAATTCTTTGGGTTTATAAATAAGATAAAACATCTTCGGATGAGTATGTTCGTGTTTTATCCTACATATACACAGTGTATATAATGTTCTGAGGGGGGAACAACACTCTCTGTACAAATACAGGGCACAGTTTGAAATGTCAAACAGTTGCATGGTTGATTGTTGTTTAACAGTGCAGTCCGGCAGCTATAATGAAATCGTTGAGTCATAGAAACCCACTATGGGGGGCTTCTGGCATGGTTGGTAAGGGGGATGGGGGTGGGGACGCGTTTATATTTATTCGAGGGAATTCTGCATCTTAGAGGGCTGGAAGAGCCGAGCCCTAACGTAAATAATCTATGTCTTCGGAATTATGTTTATGAAATAGGACTCGCATTTAGCCAAACCAGATGTCATTTGATGCCCCGGTATTTAGTACCAATTAAAATAAAAGGCTGACACAATGTTGCGCTGTTGTCAGTGTGAGTATTACCGTTGGTGATAATTGCTAGGAATGTGACCAGTGTCATGACTGGTGAATTGTGCCTGTTCGTTCCATTGTCTTTCACCATCAGTTTGTCATAGAAACAGAACTCGAATGTACCTCGAATGCTTCACTGATAATATTTGTGTCCGTTTTGGAACCGGACTGTATATTGCCACCTCCTCCAGGACCTCACAACCTCCAGTGGAAAAATACCACAACAGGTCTACCCCGAGGGGAGGGAACAGTCAGCAGTCTATGATGATAATGAATGGTGGCATACGGAAACAATGCTTCAGAATCAAATAAAATTCCATGTGCTTTGGAAATGTTGATCTAGTTGTATCATGTAACATAACTTTCTCACTGTTTCATACGAAATCCACTGAATTGCGTGCGTGCGTGCGCGTGTGCAGCGTACGATCTTTCAAGTTGAAGAAAATATCGTACACTGGACTAGCTAAATTTCCCAGACAGCAAGGTATTGAGTGAAAAAGTGTTGTTTGGCATGTCCTTACACATGTTGTGAGGGGCTGACTGAAAAATCCCAGCTTCTCATGATCCATCCTGTCCTTTTCCTTCAGCACTGTAATCCCCATTTATAAACACAATAAGGCCCCCGAGTGCCAGCAGAAAACACCCGATATATAAATGTAAACCAGATGGTCTACTGAGCTGTCACATGCGCAGCCATATATTCCACTGGAGATTGTATAGATATTTCTGAATGTGTACTTAATCTCCATGCCGACTTTTATCAATTTTGCTCCAATAGTAATACCACGATCGATTCTCATGATGTCGATCACTGCATTGTCTGGTCCAGACTCGATTATTTACAGACCGCCCCCATATAGCTGGAATATTGCTGATTAAACAAACAAACAAACACAAATTGTACATAGTCAGTTATGTACTCATGTTTAACACTGTATGGCATGATTTCATGATCCCCAAAATACTTTAAGCCAGCTGTGAAAAACTAAGTTTCTTTTTTTCTGTTTAGCGTCAATAAGTTTTAGTTCACATTTTGTTGCCTGTTCAATATCTGACCACACCCGCCATCACCTCACGAGACGTTGTCTTGAATTTATCTACATAATGCAGAACACTTTCCCATAAAAGTTTGGGTAACACAAATCCATTCTTCCTACAGAAGGAATTGTGTTATCCAAGTCATGAAGCACACGCCTTTTGATTGTAAACATTTCTTAAAACGTACAGGTTTTCATACCAAGCTGAGATGTGACTTGATACTACTGATAGCTGAGTCACTGTCACGTTTATAGGATGCATGGACAGTGACGTCATGTGTTTGAGCTCTGACGTCACCAGTTTCAAGCCCTCTGTGAAAAATCTATCTAAATTTACTATATGAGAGATTTCAACTTGACTGGTCTTCTTCTGCTTATGTCGCAACTTGCATAATTACTGACTCCAAATCTAATATTCTGAGTAAACCTGACAGATACAGAAAGTAAGTAGAATAAATTCGAAATTACTGTATTTTTCATACTGTGAGTCACACATTCTTCTAATCTACACACACAGATATCGATTGACACTGGTTTTTTAAAAATAGAAAATGCAAAATGCATAGTGGTGGAATGAAATTAAATTGCATCCCGACCTCGATCTATCGTATAAAACTGTAAATGAAAAAGATGAAAATAGAGATATTGACAACATTAACATAATATGTATGTGTGGATCCTAGAAGGTCTCACGTACAGTCACTGAACCATATTCTTTTTCAGAAATGATAACGACGATGTTAGCTGTTTGTAAGCAAAGTGTGATATGTCATGGGATACCTTATCAGCCGGTGGATACATAACGTAGTATCTTCAGTATTAATATTTTTAAAGGATATTTTGCATTTATAGATAAAGTTGTAGACCCCCCCCCCCCCCCCATCACTAATTCATAGTCATTTATCAACTCAGACTTAATCGTACAAAGAACTGTGCCTTTAGCAGAGATTTTTTTATGATTATGGAAAATAAACTTTCAATTCTTTTTAAGCCTGCGTAAACAGTCAAATCGCCAGAGTTGGTTTTCAGAGTCGTCTCATGGCATCGGGTGGTCGGCTGGCTGACTTGGTTGATGCATGTCATCTATCAGTTGCGTAGATCTATGCTCATGATGTCATTCACTGGATAGTCTGGTCCAGACGCGATTATTTACAGACCGCCGTCATATAGCTAAGATATTTCTCAGTGCGGCGTTAACCAACAAGCAATATCTCGTGTACGAGCGGGAGCCAATGAAGGGACATAACTCGTGTCTCCTTATTGACAAGAGACGACCACACTCTTCAGTGTTGAGTGAAATTGATTTCATTCTGCAGCGTTGATAACAATTCGTGAAAAAAGATCACATTTGAAAATATTTAATTGAACTGAACACCATGAGCTTTTCTGAATTTAACATCATCATCATCATCATCATCATCATCATCATCAACCGCGTCTTCACAAGGCTGGTGTGCCACTCTCGCTTCCACAAATATTTCCAACTTTAGTCTTGTCAGATTTTCAGAATAAATCAACAGAAATATAACACTATGGCCTCCTGAAGATATCTCGTAGCTGAGGCAACGTTTGTTATGGCTGTTTTTATGCTGTGGTTGTCATCTTCGGCGTCGAGAAGGCAGTTGTTGCACTAATTGCCTCTAATTGAGGTGGGCAGGTAATTGTAAACAAGAAATTACCCGTGAAGAGAACGTATTTTGTTTGGAATATTTAACTTTTAAGACTTTGTGTGATTTCTAAGAAAGATGCTTTTAACTGTGGAAGCGCTGCCAATTCATTGTGTACAGTCATATCGATGTTGTTGTATTTTTAATGATTGGATTGACGAGTAAGGATTTGTAAATGTATTGAAGGTAAATAGCTTCAGGCTTCAGCAAATTCATTTCTCAAACAAATGTAACAAAGCCCTTTTCATGACCATAAGATTTCTTTGCTAAAAGCAGAGGCCATTGTGCGATTCCGACTGAAAATCACATCACGGACCTAAATAATGGTTAGTTGGGTCCCTTATAATGTGTATGGGCTCTGAATGAACCTCATATAATGAGCTTATCCTGCCCCACCGGTGCCACCGTCATAAACACATGCAAAGGCAACTCAAGTGTTCACCTTACAAAAGTCTCGTGAACATTTGGTGCAAGTCAAAAAAGGGAAATGCAATAAGTATTATTTTTGTCACAGATGCGTAAAATTTGGAAACGTCATCCATTGCTAAGGCCGTGAATGTTGCCAAATGCTGGAAACTAAAGGCTGAAGCTGCTGGAATATTGCTCGACATGAACGGAAAGTTGACTGTAGGAAGCCGAAGTCTTCGTTTTTCTTGTCACAGTCTTGTGGATGTTAACCTGTTAATCTTTGAAAGCTTTTCATTTTTCGATCTGAGAAATCTGTCCAACCTGCGAAATTTGTGTAATACATAATTATAGTGCTAACCCACTATAAAACAGACACATCATGTCGCAGTTTAACACAACACCCCTCTCAGAATACTGACTCTGAGGCGACCAGTCCTTGTTTTATCCTCTTTATGTGGAGCGCCAGGCAGGGTAACAATGAGTACCATTTTAAAGTCTTTTGGTATGACACAGCCGGGAATCGGACGATCGACCTTTCTCTCTCTATCCACGAGACCATGGAGGCGGTCGCACAGATTTAGAGACTAACCTTCAGTCTTCCGAGGAAATAGAGATTATCTGTCACGAGTTAGTTTCAGTGTGTGCTTTCAACCTTAATTTAGAATATATTGTTTGTGACGTCATGAACAACGGATGACTTCATCTTCAATTATTTGCAAAAGATTAATCTATATGACGTCGCGTTGCTAAGTAATCAATTTGCACGAACTAGCCAATCAACGTAAAGCTGAACTTATAATGCTGAGCGAGTATGTCACCTTCATCCATGTCCATGTGGGTAATATTTATACTTAATACGCTAATGCATGATGTATGTATGTAAATACCTTAGCATTTCAACTGTAGTCTGAACTTTCACATTAGCATGCTCCCTGTGGCAGCGTATTGTGCATCTGAGCTTGGATCACTAAATATCTTTCTGCGCATACAACTAGTGAGTGAGTTGTGTTTAACGCCGCTTTTAACAGTATTTCAGTTATATCACGGCGTGTAAGCTTAATGTGGGAGGAAAGCCCAAAGTCGTGCAGGTCTCAGACGTTTACCACGTCAGTGAAACCCACGAGTACGGGTATGGTGCTGATAAACCTACATACGTAATCGGGGCGAACTGGGATTTGAACCACAATCATAGGTTTCTGGCGTGCCCAAGGGACACAACTCTGCACAGCAAATCGTGGTGCGTTTGACGACAGGGGCCACACGTTTCCCCCACGCCCGCCTACCCCTACAGGGTGGGCCACAAATTCCTGGAAACATATTGCAGCTGAAATACTGGGTAAAATGGCAACAAAAATAACCAATATCACATGATGTCTTAATGTATTTTATTCCAGTACAACACATATTCTGCACATGCACAGAGTGTCAGTTTGTGGCATAGAAAAATAGCTAGAAATTATCTCCTATATCTGCATGTAACTTTTAAGCACATTTCAAGTGTAGGTCATTTGCAGCAATGATGCATCACAGCAACCATCCATACTACAGTCTCTCTACACATCCCTGACAACACAACAGCATTCATTATACATGCTCCTAAAACCAGTGCCTGTGGCACATTCCCTCAACAGTATACATCATGCCAGCTTAATCTTAAAACTACGACTAGCATAAATCAAAGTTGTAAACTGGTCTCAATTTGAGCTTTCCCTTACAATGCATCCTGTCTAAACCATTCATGTGGAACAAAACTATATATCTTAGAGGTTTTGCAGCTTCAGAAACTATGGAAAACACAAAAATATGTTTGACTCAGCACCAGAAGTCCACTGCTCACTAAACATGCTGGTTGTCCTGAAAGAAAATGTCTTCATATTTTTTTCATCTCTTTTATGAAAGAAGATAATTTGTCTTGAAGGACGGAACAGCAATAGTATCCTGTTTCTAGCAAAGATCCCAGTTTCCATCAGAATATTAAATGTTTGGTTCCTAAGGCCTGTTTAGACAGATCATGAGAATGTTCATGATATAGTAATATAGTGTGTGAGTGAGTGAGTGAGTGAGTGAGTGAGTGAGTTGTGTTTTACGCCGCTTTTAACAGTATTCCAGTTATATCGCAGCGTGTCAGCTTAATGTGGGAGGAAAGCCCAAAGTGATGTAGATCTCAGACGTTTACCACTTCGGTGAAACCCACGAGCACGGGTATGGTGCTGACAAACCTAGAAACATAATCGGGGCGAACCGGGATTCGAACTCGCCCAAGGGACAATATAATAATGTAGCATTCTGCAGAGGTGAAGACTTACAGGTTTAGACAGAGTGCATGTATTCTTGTTACCGAGATGAACGCCCAACGAAGTTCACCTTGTATTACCAGTCAGAACACACATCGTGTATTACAGCACACAACAGGTCTTGTTCAATTTTTTTTTGCATAGCAACATTCTGTATTTTACGAATCCGTGTGCAAACATTAAATTAGATCCTGAATACAACCACACAAAATAGTTATTGTACCATGTTAGAAACCTTTTAGTTAAATCCACCTATACTATTGCTTGATTACTAGGGTCAGTTTGGCCGATGGTTCACCTCCTAGATCTGTCTCCATGACATTTACACACACTGTATGTACACATTTGATCTGAAGTATGAAAAACAACCAGTGAATGGAATGTATGATATCACAAATGCTTCAAAAAACCATACCTGGTATCCACGCATACAATATTACAAGACTTTTGGCAGAAGCCGGACATACAGAGAGACCTCCCAGATGTGTAGCCAGCTTACTTGTGTGAGTGAGTGAGTGAGTGAGTGAGTGAGTGAGTGAGTTTGGTTCAACGCCGCTTTTAACATTATTCCAGTTATATCACGGCGTGTCAGCTTCATGTGGGAGGAAAGTCCGAAGTGATGCAGGTCTCAGATGTCTACGACTTCGGTGAAACCCACGAGCACGGGTATGGTGCTTAAAAACATAATCGGGGCGAACCGGAATTCAAACCCACAATCATAGGTTTCTGGCGTGCCCAAGAGACGCAACTCTGCACGGTGAAACGCTGCGCCTTGGACAACTGGGCCACCTGTGCCCCCACCAAGCTTACAAGAATGAGGGAGTGAGTTGGGTTTAACGCTGTTTTTAACAGTATTCCAGTTGAATCACAGCGTGTCAGCTTAGGACCTGTAGGAGGACATACCGAAGTGATGCAGGTACTTGATGTTTACTTCGGTGAAAACCACGAGCACGGGTATGGTGCTGACAAACCTAGAAACATAACCCACAATCAGAGGTTTCTGGCATGCCCAAGGGACGCAACTAGGCACAGATACTTGCACCGCCTTGGACGACTGGGCCACCCGTGCCTCCACAAGAGTCAGGAATATTTCAAGACACTTTCGGGGATGAAACACCGAGAATGGGGAAAAAGGACATCACATTTTATTTCTATCTCCAGTGGAAACTAAGGCAAACCATTTGACTTACTTACCAAAATAACTGAAATCAATTCAGGAAATAAAATCCTGTACATTATATCTATTTTATACCTGAATTGGAAGTGGTTCTTGTGCAGTGGTGCCCTGTTTCATCCAACACCTGTCAATTTTCAAGGAAGGTGGAGTAACAAGGTTTTACTGTATACAAAACCAGAGGGAACACTGAACAGTGCAGTCCACGCCAGTTGGGCATGGATACAGCTTCAAGGTGGAGTAACAAGGTTTTACTGTATACAAAACCAGAGGGAACACTGAACAGTGCAGTCCACGCCAGTTGGGCATGGATACAGCTTCAAGGTGGAGTAACAAGGTTTTACTGTATACAAAACCAGAGGGAACATTGAACAGTGCAGTCCACGCCAGTTAGGCAGTGACCATCAAAGAGTGGATACAGCTGCTCAAGGAGCATTTGAAGTTTTGGCAATTTGTGTTTTGTTATCATGTAATTTTGTTGAATATCTATCATCAAGTGAGTTTGTGTATTCTGAAAGTACAGGACTTTTGCAATCATCTGAATGTATCGATGTTGAGTACGTATCAGAAGGGATGGGGTGGGGTGGTAGGTGGCAGGGGGAGGGTGTGGGTGTGTTTTCGTGGTGGGTGGGTGTGGGTGTGGGTGCACATGCCTGCTGTGGATCTGCACATGTAAGATGGACAGAGACCACATGTCTTGTACTCCATGCATTAGCTACTTCGTCTGTGTGCTCTGCTGGGAGGTCTGTGTGCAGGACAATCACATGAAACATGGACAAGCTTGCTAACACATCAACTAAACACAATTTCATTGCAAAAACACTGAGTATTTTCATTAAGCATTTGTTACACACATTGGAACAAACTTAAAGAACAATGTTCACATTGTCGCTAGAACATTATACATCATACCGATAGTCAGCTTTTCCGCTGAGTGAAATTTAGCATACAAAGTGTATGCTTGTTAATTTTAAATCATGTTTGATTTGACATACTGAAAATACTGTTATGTGAATAGGTACTAAAAATTGTGCATAAACAGTTTTCTTGATAAACGTTTTGAAATATAAATATATATTCACTGTATTACTTTGCATTCCTACTGACATATCAGATAACATCTACTTCACAGTCCTATCACACCACTCACAAGGACTTTTAGTCTTAAACCCTCACAAAGGAGGGTTTGGTTTTGTTCAACTAAGAATATTGAAGTAAGTTCACTAAACACTTACGTAATGAAAAATCAATGAGGTGGTCGAACAATACCCTCAACAGGTGTAGACATTTGTATATTACCTAGCCAGGTGTCTCTATAATATAGGATCACTCAAATCTTGTCTTGAGATTCTCATTAACCTCTTTCAAATGTAAACAAGATAATTGACACATACCTGTACCAAAAGGATACGTCATCCTCAGGTTAACAAAATCAATCCGTTATCCGCACATGTGGAGAATGTAGTGTAAATATATCAAACATTATCAGCACAAACATTAGGACACAAGTGATATTCATCTTTTCAAACTTGTTTCTCCTGTCAATACACAAATAGAACAACAAAATATGACTGAGAAAAATATGACTGTCAGACTGGCGAGTCCGTGAAAACAAATGGCTGACAACTAATTGTCAGCTGGAGTTAAAACATTGTTGCACATTTCCTCTGTTAGAGTCAGCCTTTATAAAGGGAGGCATGTATGGGTTTTAAAATAAGAGCCAGGACTCTGAAAAGGGGTGGGAGGGTAACATGACAATACCGCTTGATTTCAAGGTTGAAAGTAGTAACTGAGAATAGGGCTGGGACGGGTAACTCGGGCACTCGGGCCGGGTGGGTCCTGAGTAGGACCCGGGTACCCACACGACTAACCGGACCCGTGATTAGTCACGTGATATATATTGTTTAATGACAAAAATTATCTAAAACTCTATGGTTACACTATAAGACACTAATATTCCCATTTCTTTCTGACAATGCACCCATTCCTTCTTAATTCTATATGTTTGAATAAAGATAAAACTTCATGCATTAAACTTCAGTGTATCGGATCGTTTTACACATTATCTATATACATTTTGCCAGGGTTACGGTCAAACTTTTCCAAATCGGTCAGTTTGTACCTATTTCTAAATATCTACAACGGGTACCCGGGTAGGGTCGGGTAATAGGGTGATGGGTACCCGGGTAGTAAATTTGGACCCGTCCCAGCCCTAACTGAGAACACTACTGATATATACATAAATTTGTATCATTAACACAGTAGGCATTTGTCACTGTGATGTAGACCGTTAAAGATTTCTTCCCATTGCATTTTACAACCATACAGTTAACAAAACAAAGCCTCCCTTTTCATCACAGATGACATGAATAAGTGCCGACCTTCTAATAAGGCTGGCATCTGACAAAGTAATTTGAAGCTATTATGTATATACCAGGGTTCCATTCAACAAAACCATCTCAGAGTTAAGAAGTAATTCTGTGTCCCGGTAAGGGAGTTACGACAATTGTGGCCCAAAGATTGCGTTGCTGAATGGGCTCCCGGGCTCCTGGGCTCCCAACAGAGGTGATGTGGCAGAATATTATGTCCGTGGGACAGAGGTTTATATGAGGAAAGATCTTCCTTGTAAAATAAAACAATGAATGCTGATTGAGATACCGGCTGTAAAACAAGCAATCACAACTAGAGACTTTGAAATAAAACTGTGGAGGTGACAACCAAGTGTAAAATTCAGTTAAGATGAATGCTGATAACAAATTAATTGCTGTCACATGATGGATTATGTACACATAGTGTAAGTTCTGAGACACTGACTACACCTGTGACGATCTGATGATGCTCAGGTGAAGCTCCATCTTCCTGAGGCAAGGGAATTAACTGACTGTAAAAGTCTATGCATAGTCCAACCAAAATCGCTCAACGAAAACAACATCCAGTTCGTAAACTGCCATGCAGATTTTCATCGATTACAGGATTTGCAAAGCATATTTTCCAAATATTTTGTTTTAATCAAGGTGCTTACGTCATTTGATGCAAGTAAGACCCGTTTTATTACAATATAGATCTTGATTATCGATCAGATATCCATTTGAAACAAATGCAAGTGATATCAGAGGTGAAATCTGATTGGTCAATAGGAGGGACATACAAGGGACATAATTTGTAATAGCCAATGGTGCAATCAAGCCCAGAACTTCCAGCCTAGTTTGGCAAGGGTGAAAACTGGACTTTTTCAGTCAGATAACTCCCTTGCCTCAGGAAGATGGTGAAGCACAGGTTATGCATCAGTCACACTCCTGTGAGAAAATGCTCTGGTGAAGCTGTGGTTATGCAGTAGTTACAAACCACTGACACTTGGACAATGCTCTGGTGAAGCTCCGGTTATGCAGTAGTTACATACCAGTGACACTTGGACAATGCTCTGGTGAAACTCATTACTCCACGACTACCAGTAATGGATTTTAAACCTTTTTGTCAACCTAATAAACATGTGAATCAATATTTGGACAGTGACAATGACATCCGCAGACAAAATAAAACAGAATAAAAGAGATTCCCTTGCCAGTGATAGCTTACATCACGAACAACCTTCAACAAAACTATAACGTCCATAACAATGCACAAGGAATGAGATCCCAGGCTGATTCCTAGATGACCCACTGTCGGCACTCTTCGCCCCAACTCCTCTGGGTACAATGTTCATGTTAATATTCACTCTTGATTAGTCTCCTTTTCAAACAGTAAAAAAATATAGAATAACTGTATGATATGCATATTAACTAATAATACTTCATAAATATCTGAAATATGTGCATCATACAAATACAGCGATGAGTCGACGTGGTACAGAGGGTCTTTGCATCACCATTCAGGGCTTGATTCAGCTATAAAAAAAACATGCACCAGTGCAACCTATGATTGTAACATGCATCCTAATATTTATGTCTAAATGCGTATCAATTTTTTTCCAATTTGTGTCTAACCCTTACATGTCCATACAACATTGAGAATTGAACACATTCAAAACTTGAGAGCTTATTTTCCATACAAAAGCAATAATCTCCCTTATAATGTGTTATTTGCATTGCATTTCAGGGCTTGATGTCAAAATGGGAGTACTTCAAGATAATGTGCATGTTTTAACTTCGATAAATTTATAGGTACAGGGTGCAAGCAGTTTTCTTTTCTGGTACAACTAGGTTTGCGTGTCAACATGCACCTGGACAAGTTAAATCAAGTTCCTTAAATCAAGCCCTGGCAGTGTTGGTCCACCACGCACACAACAACTTGGATTTAGTATCAGTTGGTTTTCAACAAATTGGGCCTAAATTTAATGGGGGTGGTGGAAAGATTAACAAAGAAATCATGTATAAGTTTCTATGAATGGACGAAAAAGAAAGAAGTTTGGTACGTAATCGATGATTTGTCGCTAGTTCCAGCTGATTCTGTCCTCTTGACACCTGCAAACAGCAGTGGATGTTGAGGAGTGAGTGAGTTGGGTTTAACGCCGCTTTTAACAGTATTCTAGTTACATCACGGCGTGTCAGCTTAATGTGGGAGGAAAGCCCGAAGTGATGTACGTCTCATACGTTTACCACTTCGGTGAAACCCACGAGCACGGGTATGGTGCTGACAAACCTAGAAACATAATCGGGGCGAACCGGGATTTGAACCCACAATCACAGGTTTCTGGCATGCCCAAGGGACGCAACTCTGCACAGCGAATCGTGACGCCTTAGACGACTGGGCCACCCGTGCCCTTGAAGTGGAGAACATCAAACTGTGTATTGGGTTTCAGACTGTTTAGTTTCTGAAGCCATCAGCAGCCCTATAGATAAGCTGTGGGTTATTTGGGATTTTACTCAGGGGTTCGATTTTGAGTGTATATCCACAAGTTTTAGATGGTATTCAAAACATTTTTACCCACCTCTTTCTCGGCATTTGGGAATTTAACTTAAAACCTGTTTCGTAACAATCCCGTTTAAAACTATGTGAATAGTAGTATACCCGTCTGCGTCTGTTTGCGGCTCCCTCCCCGGGAAGACAATTTTTGTTTACAAAACCTAGCATTGTAAGAAAGCTATTGTTTTAATTACCAATCTACGACTAATTAAGATACAACACGTACATTTGCCTAGGCACAACGTGCTTTTCCGAATGTAACTGTCGGTAAGTGAATTTGGTGATCGTCTGATACACAATAATTTTTTCTAACAGTTGTAATGTTCGCAACGGTTAATTCAAATAGTTGTAATATACGCATTATTTTTATTTCAATAGTGTATTTATAGTTTTTGTTGCGTATTTTATACGCTAGTATTTTATTTGTCTGCAAACTTCAGTTTATTTAATGTGTATTTTACGCAAATACGCAACTTATCTCGAGCTCTGCATAAGTTTGAATACAGAAGTGGTTTCATCCTCTCACCGCCCACAAATGAAATTCAGTTCCCCATTGCAAAATATGTCAAAAGTAATTTCTTTTCTTCTGGTGTTTTAAAGTCATTCGGTCACAAAAATCAACCAACAGACAACAAAAGGCCCTGTGGTAGCACCAACACTGTCTATGAACCAGGTTCTGAAGTTCACCTTCACAATACCTGATAAAACCAAAGGACTGCGTCTCTAGGGTTAACTGAAAGGTGGCCACCCTACCCCAGTCACTCCGACAGGTCATCCTTCATACACACTGACCAAGGCAGTAGGATACATAACATATACGTTGTAGCAAGTGATATCAAAGGGCAACAGCTCCACCATACACGCAGTACTCACAAACTGTGGCTCAAGGTACGTTCAATATCTTCACATTTGGTCATGAAATAAAGTTTCTCATCAGCTCATTAAAACATGAAGTAAAGTTTCTCTCAGTTGCAGAATATTGATAAACTCATAAGCAATGATGGCATCAGATATATTGACACACTAAATAATGTTCAGCCAAATGACAAAAAACAAAGAAATTGGTTTGTGAGGCCTGAAGGCATGCTAGGTAATGTTGTCTGAGTTTGAATCCTCATTCCCGTTGTCATACCCGGACATAAGCTTCCCGTAACACTTGACTTGAAAGAGTCAAAATCAACTCTATGTATTCAAAGTGTTTCTGTATTGTTTAGACTAAAATTTCTTGCTGGCCAAAACCAAAATTATACATTTCAATGACACGGGATGAGAAACTTTATTTCCACTTTTCCTATCCGTACCTCACTGACGATCTGACAAGAAGTCTACTGATACAGCAGTCCTCTGTTTGTTGCAAAGCCTTCCCTGTTTCATGACAAGGAGCAAAGCAATTAACCCATTTTTCTTGGAATGATCCAATGTCACAACACGTTCACACACAGCCAGAGAGCCACACACAACTCCCTGCCTTTGACAAAGACGACTACCAGACGTTCCGTGACACAGTGACGTAAGCTCACAAGGCTGTGTGTACCAATAAATACACCGTAATACACAGATAAAAATATTGCATCCAAACTTGTAGTGTCACAAAGAAAGACTATTGTCACATTGACCACCGGCCAGCTCTACTCCACTTCATACTTGCTGTCGGGGAAGGTGTTTCCGTTGTGGTATCGGCTGGCGTAGGGGTCGTTGTTGATGGAGGCCATGGAGTAGGATGATGCGGGCTGGTTGACCACGCCGCCGTGCCCGGCAGCCCGCGCCTCCACCTCCTCCACGAGGTCCCCGTCCGTCATGTTGTAGAGCAACTTCTCCTTCATGTTGCGAGATCGGTGGCCCTGGGCGCTGCGGGCGGCGCTGTTCAGGGAGATGGTCTCAGGACTGAAGGAAGTCCCGTATAATCGGATTCTGTAAATAGAATGTCACATGTCTTAGGCTGGTACATCTTTTATTTATCCAACACTTTTGTAAGTGTTGAGTGTGATTATGATCTAATCAGTGTTCTAATTGAATAGCAGTTTCAAACCTGTATGTTTAAGATATTCTGGACTTAAGATAACCCCCGTAAATCAAAACAATACACTCTTGGCTGGTTGGTTTGTTGTTTTACGCCGTACTCAGCAATATTCCAGCTATATGACCGCGGTCTGTAAAATAATTGAGTCTGGACCAGACAATCCAGTGATTGATATCATGAGCATCGATCCATGCAATTGGGATCGATGACATGCATCAACCAAGTCAGCGAGCCTGACCACCCGATCCCGTTAGTCGCCTTTTACGACAAGCATAGTTGCCTTTTATGGCAAGCATGGGTTGCTGAAGACCTATTCTACCCCGGATCTTCACGGGTCCAATACACTCTTGAAACAAGTTAAAACTTGTAATGTATACAACACTACAGTAGACCACGGATATAACGAACACGGAAAGAGCGAACACGGATAGAGCGAACAAAGGGATACAACTACCTGTCACAAAATCCATGACTTATCTCCTATATATTATCATATAAAATTTACGTACAGGACAAACTCTCTTCAGCATATTTACGTATCTATCGAACTGATATCTGATCCCTGGAAAGCCCAAATACTACAAATTAGTGACATGTATAGCGAACTGAGGAATCTCATTCAGTGTCAAGTGTCACTAACAATTGGCTATACGCAATCAGCAGTGAATCAACACAATCAACTGCGAATCCACACAATCGCGGTGAATCCACAGAATTGCGGCGAATCCACACAATCGGAGTGAATCCACATAATCGCGGCGAATCCACAGAATTGCGGCGAATCCACACAATCAGAGTGAATCCACACAATCGCGGCGAATCCACAGAATTGCGGTGAATCAACACAATCGCAGCGAATCAACACCATGGGCTGCGAATCACAATCAGCGTCGCTTGAACGCAACCAGCTGCGAAACAACACAATCAGCGGCGAATCACAATCAGCGTCGAATGAACGCAACCAGCTGCGAAACAACACAATCAGCGGCAAATCACAATCAGCGTCGCATCAACACAATCAGCGGCGTATCAACACAATCAGCGGCGAATCAACACAATCAGCTGCGAAACACAATCAGCGGCGAATCAACACAATCAGCGGCGTATCAACACAATCAGCGGCGTATCAACACAATCAGCTGCGAAACACAATCAGCGGCGAATCAACACAATCAGCGGCGTATCAACACAATCAGCGGCGTATCAACACAATCAGCTGCGTATCAACACAATCAGCGGCGTATCAACACAATCAGCGGCGTATCAACACAATCAGCGGCGTATCAACACAATCAGCGGCGTATCAACACAATCAGCTGCGTATCAACACAATCAGCGGCGTATCAACACAATCAGCGGCGTATCAACACAATCAGCGGCGTATCAACACAATCAGCGGCGTATCAACACAATCAGCTGCGAAACACCATAATCAGCGACGTATCAACACATTCAGCGGCGTATCAACACAATCAGCTGCGAAACAACACAATCAGCGACAAATCACAATCAGCTGTGAATCAACACAATCAGCAGCGTATCAACACAATCAGCGGCGTATCAACACATTCAGCGGCAAATCAACCTTGTTAAACTTTATGCTTTATGTTAATCTTAGTATTCATACTGTTCATGTAATTGGACTAATCTTGTCTGTAAAACAAACATTAAATCTTTGCAGTTTCACGACTGCAGTTTGCAGAACGAGGCCAGAGCAAAATCGCCGCCTACACATCTCCCCATATGTAAATCGTGAAATGCTAAATACATATTTGATAAACAAGCTTCTAAAAATGATATGACTTAAATGTTATGAAATGTTATCAGTTGAATGCTATGACGTAATTACTGCTTATACAAGTCAATGCTACAATTATGTATTTTGTATTTTGCTTTATCCAACATCATGATGGCGGACATTTCCAAGCGAAAACGTACATCACAAACAACATATAACGAACTGATTTCTCCAATCTACAGGCAGATGGTCTATCCACTAGACGACGGAGGTGGTATATTGGCAAATGCTCTACCACTAGACCTCGGAGGCGATCTACGGGCAATTACACTATCCACTAGACAACGGAAGTGGTATATTGGCAAATGCTCTACCACTAGACCACAGAAGCAGTCTATGTGTAGATGCACTATCCACTAGACCACGGAGACAGTCTACGGGCAGATGCACTATCCACTAGACCACGGAGACAGTCTACGTGTAGATGCACTATCCACTAGACCACGGAGACAGTCTACGGGCAGATGCACTATCCACTAGACCACGGAGACAGTCTACGGGCAGATGCACTATCCACTAGACCACGGAGACAGTCTACGGGCAGATGCACTATCCACTAGACCACGGAGACAGTCTACGGGCAGATGCACTATCCACTAGACCACGGAGACAGTCTACGTGTAGATGCACTATCCACTAGACCACGGAGACAGTCTACGGGCAGATGCACTATCCACTAGACCACAGATGGCGGTCTACGTGCAGATGCACTATCCACTAGACCACAGATGGCGGTCTACGTGCAGATGCACTATCCACTAGACCACGGAGACAGTCTACGGGCAGATGCACTATCCACTAGACCACGGAGACAGTCTACGGGCAGATGCACTATCCACTAGACCACGGAGACAGTCTACGGGCAGATTCACTATCCACTAGACCACGGAGACAGTCTACGGGCAGATACACTATCCACTAGACCACGGAGACAGTCTACGGGCAGATGCACTATCCACTAGACCACGGAGACAGACCATGTTTTGTTGGATGAGACCAAGGTAATGGACCTTGAGTGATGTACATACCTCTGTACTATGAACACCGTGATGACAATCACAGCTGACAACACGTCCACAGTCACCCACAGGATCAGGTAGCTGGACGGCACCTGCACCAAACAAACACAATCGTTAACTCAAAGTGATGGACACTTCTCTCAACATTCAACACACATCCCCCATTTTCTGAAGAGACTGAGTGAGAAGTTGTTCATCCATATATCTTATCCTTACTTAGCCTGAGTGAGGTTTAATGAACAGAGTGAGAGTGACAGAGAGTGAGAGAGAAAGTGAGAGACGAAAGCGAAAGAAAGAGAGAAAATATAAAAAATGAGGCAGTGAGTGAGTATGGTTTTACGCCTCTTTGAGCAAAATTCCAGCAATATCACGGCGGGGGACACCAGAAATGGGCTTCACATATTGTACCCATGTCGGGAATTGAACCCGGGTCTTCGGCGCGACGATGCGAACTACCACCGACCACCCCTAAATGAGGCAGTGAGTAACACCAATGGAAACAACATCTTGCACCATAAGAACAGAACAGAACAGACTTTCATTCCAAACACAATATGTGATAATACTATCAATACTTGATTCTAATCATGAGGATAAGTGATTGATTGAGTAAGTCCGTGGGGGCATGGGTTTTCCTGCCTTGGTTCTGATAATGTGTGCGTAGATGGTTGGGTGTGCGTGTGCGTGAGTGATTGAGTGATTGACTCACCAGATGCCAGAGGGGCGCCTGGACGTGCCTGAGCGTGTGGCAGCTGTCTGCCGTGACGGAGGAGATGCCCATGCACCAACACAGGGAGTACATCCACTCGGAGTTCACAGTCCACATATTGATGCTGATGTTGGAGGCCTGGTACTCCCTGAAACACAAACAGTTGTCATAGTAACAGCTTGGAACTTCTAAGGAAGAGTCAGTGACCGAATTGAGGTTATCACAGCTGTGAACACTGTGTATATGATATCACAGCATGAAGTGGGATGTTTCACAGTGCTGACAAATCAGGAAAAATCTGGGCCCAAATCATAGGATTCTGGCATGCCTAAGGGAAGCAACTCTGCACAGCAAATTATGAAATTATGGTGTCTTAGATGATTAAACCATCTTTGGCCTGTTATAAGAAAGAAATAAGACATGGTTATGTCCCTTACATTACCAAATATTATTAGAACATGTACCCTACTGGTAATTTCCTGTGCAACAGTAGAACAGCCGACTTGTATTATTTGGGGTGGCATGTTTATTTTGTAATCAAATCGGTGCTACAGACATTCTGGGATTCTGATCCCATTGTGCTGGCCTGATATTGTGTCCAGCATGTTCAACACGTGACAAACTGGTCCACACTGACTGATCGTGTGATGCCTACTGCAGGAAATGCCTGGTTCTGTGACTCACTCTATCTGGTCGTCGGTCAGCTCCGTGTACTGGACATTGACGATGGACATGTTGGCCTTCCTGAGACTGCTGACGGGGATGTAGTATTCGCCCACGACGGTGACACCGGTGGGGCGGCTGTTGTTGAATGTGGTCTGTAGCCACCAGACCTGAAGCAGGGATATGACTGTAACTCACACTGGTAGACCTATCCAGCATTCCACTGTGCCGGGATGCCTGGAGATGCCCAGGGGTCCCGGGGGTTGCCTGGAGACACCTAGGATGCATGGCGTGTCAGGGTGTTTGGGGGTGTCTGAGCTGTCTGAGTGTGTGCCTAGTATGCCATGGAGTGTCTGAGATGTCTTGGGGTGCCTAGTTTGCCTATGAGGGTGTCTTGGGGTGTCTAGTATGCCTGAGGGTGTCTGGGGGTGTCTAGTATGCCTGAGGGTGTCTGGGGGTGTCTAGTATGTCTGAGGGTGTCTGGGGGTGTCTATTATGTCTGGGGGTGTCTAGTATGCCTGAGGGTGTCTGGGGGTGTCTAGTATGCCTGAGGGTGCCTGAGGGTGTCTAGTATGTCTGAGGGTGTCTGGGGGTGTCTAGTATGTCTGGGGGTGTCTAGTATGCCTGAGGGTGTCTGGGGGTGTCTAGTATGCCTATGAGGGTGTCCGGGGATGCCTAGGTTGCCTGAGGGTGTCTGGGTGTGTCTAGTATGCCTGGGGGTGTCTAGTATGCCTGAGGGTATCTGGAGGTGTCTAGTATGTCTTGTATGTCTGAGGGTGTCTGGGGATGCCTAGGTTGCCTGAGGGTGTCTCGGTGTGTCTAGTATGCCTGAGGGTGTCTGGGGGTGTCTAGTATGCCTGAGGGTGTCTGGGGGTGCTTAGTATGCCTGGAATGTCTGGGTTGTCTGGGGATCCACGGGGAGTCTGGGATGCCTTGGTGTCCAAATTATTTATTGTCAGGATTTAGAATATCAAATGGTTGGTCGTTAAGAGGCGAGAAAATGAATCGGGATGCGAGGCTGAGTTGACTCTATGTCTTGGTATTCTCCATTGAAGGCAATCATGATGGCAATAGCTGGATTGTCTGGACTTGACTAGATTACTTACAGACGCCGCTCATAACACACACAACAGGTTTGCCTATTGAGAGTCTGCCATGATATTGATGGACTTTTCCAACCGTGTCGTCACTCAATCACACATGCTGACTCACTCACACCGTATCCTTACGTTTTGTAGTGGGAATCCTGCTCTCGTGAGGGCTTGTATGGTGTAGTTGACGCTCAGATTGAAGCAGGGGTGTGACTGTGGCGGGGCCCGCAGGTCGAACATCAACACATTGTCACTGTAGTTTCGGCCCAATCGTGCAAGCTCCTCCAATGTCGGCAGCGTCTGATTGGCTACCTGTTTCCGTTGAGCATCGGTCAAGTCTCCGGCAGTCCAGAAAGGGTCATTCTGAGGAGAAGGTGAACATGGTTGTCAGGACATACAGTTTCAATGTACGACATTCCCATCAGAATAGGTATATCCCGAGAAACCAAGGATCATATCATCTTCCTGAGGCAAGGGTGTTAACTAACTATAAAAATCCAGTTTCAACCCTTCCTCTCTCATTAGTCTCAACCCCAGTAAACTGGAACCTGAACTTCTGGATGACGACTTAAAAAAATAAAAGAAATGGTTCTCAGGCAATGAATTTTGAAAATATAGTGCAGGCAGGCGTTGGGCATTTTTTGTTTGCTTGTTCAAACTGGTATATTACCAAACAAACAATATTGGAATCTGGAACAGGGCCTCCATACATTAAAAAGAATACAAAGTTCTATTTGCCGCTATGACCATAATATGAGATGCACATTTAAGCTGTGTGCATGTGAAGGGAAGTAACTGCTAGGGTTGGGAATTGGACCAAAAAGTGTATTGCGATATATTGCAATATTTCAAAAACATATTGCAATATTATTGCAATATATTGGGAAATAATATCTACCAAGAGAAAAGCTTTTTTTCATATCCCTTTGACAAATATTAATATGAAAGCTGCAATGTTAACAATTTGGTCAAAATTATTAACCAATTTTAATAAATTGTACTATTATTTTTATCTACAATCAAATAAAGAGTATGAAACATTTGTTTTGTCTTTGTTTTGATTTCATAAGGTAAGACTATACATCATGGCATATACATGTCAGTCACAGTTTGTATAATGAGGGAAAAACCAATACGCCAAACGAGATAAACCCGCACATCCCTAGTAACTGCTATATTGGATCGCATTGTTTTTGAGTATTAGGATTTATTTATATTTTTTTTAAATGGAAACGAAATGTGCTACAGATGTAATTATGATGTGATCAATGCCTGAGAACCAAGACTTTTATTTTTTTGCGAGTAGTATAAGGTGGTCTTGCTAGACTATAAGTAACTATACTTGACTCCGACTTTAGAATAAGGGTCACAAATTGCTGTTTATCAGCTGGTGTATAGATATTCAGTAAACTACATTTATAAAGAAACACGCTTATACCAAACTGATGAATATAATGAACTGTTTGTGTGCCTAGGATGATCTCAGTTATAACGAACTAAAATAAGGGTCCCTTTTAGTGTGTTTGTATGCTATTCTTATAAGTAAAGGGAGGTAAGTTGGTAGAGTAACCTCAACTCCCCACAAAGATATATCCTGAAAGGGCATCCTTCATTGTTCTGCGGTACTCACTTGTATAAACCAGGAACCAGCATTCAAAGCTTTTAAATCCGACATGTTGAAAGACGATGGATCATCATTTACTCGGTCCGGGAAAACATCTTTTATATTTGTGGTCCTCTCTAAGCTCCTGTCATGGAGGATGAAGGGCACACAGTCCAGGCTGAAACAGGCACCAGCCATCAGTGGTTGTAGTGTAACGCTGCACCTACCAATATTCCAACTATATACTCAAGTCTGGACCAGGCAATCCAGTGATCAATATTGTCAGCAACTATCCATGCGGTTTAGGTACAAAACTAAGCACAACTGATCCACATATCCCCACGTCATCCAGCACAACTGATCCACATATCCCCACGTCATCCAGCACAACTAATCCTCATATCCCCACGTCATCCAGCACAACTGATCCTCATATCCCCAGGTCATCCAGCACAACTAATCCCCATGTCATCCAGCACAACTAATCCTCATATCCCCACGTCATCCAGCACAACTAATCCTCATGTCCCCACGTCATCCAGCACAACTAATCCACATATCCCCACGTCATCCAGCACAACTAATCCTCATATCCCCACATCATCCAGCACAACTAATCCTCATGTCCCCACATAATCAAGCACAACTAATCCTCATGTCCCCACGTCATCCAGCACAACTAATCCTCATATCCCCACATCATCCAGCACAACTAATCCTCATATCCCCACATCATCCAGCAGAACTAATGCTCATATCCCCACATCATCCAGCACAACTGATCCTCATATCCCCACATCATCCAGCACAACTAATCCTCATATCCCCACGTCATCCAGCACAACTAATCCTCATATCCCCACGTCATCCAGCACAACTAATCCACATATCCCCACGTCATCCAGCACAACTAATCCTCATGTCCCCACATCATCCAGCACAACTAATCCACATATCCCCACATCATCCAGCACAACTAATCCTCATATCCCCACGTCATCCAGCACAACTAATCCTCATATACCCACGTCATCCAGCACAACTAATCCTCATATCCCCACGTCATCCAGCACAACTAATCCTCATGTCCCCACGTCATCCAGCACAACTAATCCTCATATGCCCACGTCATCCAGCACAACTAATCCCCATATCCCCACGTCATCCAGCACAACTTATCCTCATATCCCCACGTCATCCAGCACAACTAATCCTCATGTCCCCACGTCATCCAGCACAATTAATCCTCATGTCCCCACGTCATCCAGCACAACTAATCCTCATATCCCCACGTCATCCAGCACAACTAATCCTCATGCCCCTACGTCATCCAGCACAACTAATCCTCATGTCCCCATGTCATCCAGCACAACTAATCCTCATGTCCCCACGTCATCCAGCACAACTAATCCACATATCCCCACATCATCCAGCACAACTAATCCTCATATCCCCACATCATCCAGCACAACTAATCCTCATATTCCCACGTCATCCAGCACAACTAATGCTCATATCCCCACATCACATGTTTTCGAGCCCTTAAACAATAGGTCACCACAAGCCTTATAACGTAATTTAGGTGTTTTTTTTGGTTTTTGGTTTAACGCCGAACTCAGCAATATTCCAGCTATATGAAGGCGGTCTGTAAATAATTGAGTCTGGACCACACAATCCAGTGATTGTCATCATGATCATCAATCCAAGCAATTGGGATACAATGACATGCATCAACCAAGTCAGCAAGCCTGACCACTCGATTCCATTAGTCGCATTTCACTGCAAGCATGGGTTGCTGAAGACCTATTCTACCCCGGATCTTCACGGGTACATGGATGCGTTCATGAGCATAAGTTCACACAACATACCAGTATGTTTGTTTGTGCATCGAACCAATCTTATATCTCTTAAATATGAGTAATTCTTCATATATTAACCAAAATGCACGGTAATCACGTTTCTTTTGGGAGCAATGGGTCAGTGGCTTGGGGCTACGCTGATTTGAACACATCGTACCTGAAATCCTAGTATGTGTTTTGTTTGTTTGTCTGTTTGTTGTTTGTTGCAATATCCCGGCGGGGAACAAATGGGCTTCATACATTGTACCCATGTGGGGAAATCAAACCGAGGCACTGGGTGTGACGAGCGGACACTTTTACCACTGGGCCCAACCGCCCAACTATTCAAACAGTCCCTTATTGTGAGCATGATGTACTGGGAAACTGTTGAAGCAACTACAGCCTCCGGACCTACAGAGGAGGATGTCAGACTCACCTGATCTGCACGTCGCTCTCCACACCATAGCCTCCATCCTGGTAGGCAAACTCATACGCCATCAGTGTGTTCTCGGGTAAAATCTACAAACAGAACAGCTACATCATAACAACTTTAAACAATTAGTTGTACAACTCACCCACCCATGGTGGCTACACTGTCCATCTCACACAGAGACCTGTAGCATGTTCCAAGCTGCTGGAGATGAGTGTGTGAGTTGGGTTTTACGTCAGCTACAGATATTCCACTTTAGTGAAACCAACATGAAAAGGGGCCAGGATTCTACAGGACACAAAAGTATAGAATGGACACAAAAATAATTAAAGTGTGTTTTCAGGATGCACAGTAATATTCAGTGTAACAAATTATTGACAAGAAATATAAGGTCCATTAATGAAAGTGTTTACTAAATCTTACAGTAAAGTAAACAACACCGTATTATTACTTTACAGGAGCCTCATATTTCCTGTAAGGTAAGGGTAACAACAAGTACCATCTTTCAACATCTCTTGGTATGACGCGGCTGTGGATGGAACCCCACTTCTCCGGGTGGACGCTGTACCACTTGACCACGGAGGCGGTCCAAGGCATGATAAGAGTGGAGACATTAAGCGTGGAGCCATGTAACACTAACCTCTGATGCTCCTCGGTGGGCTAGTACGAGGGGCTTACTAGGCAAGTTGTCGGCGTGAGTGACACACGGGGAATTGATGAAGTACGGGGATATGTACAGTCCGATCATAACAGCAACATACACGGTCAGCCACAACAGCTTCAACGCTGAAAGAGGACACAAAAAGAAAATATGTGAGCCTTAATTCTGCATTGAGTATTTTGTTGTTTAACTGCACCATCAGTACTATTCCAGCTATATGACAGCAGCATCTAAATAAGAGAGCCTGGACCTAACAACCCTGTGACTGATATTATGAGCAACGATTCACGCCATCGAGGTATAATGAAATAATCCAAATCACCAAGCCTGCCTACTGGATCCATTAAGTTTCCTCATACAAGAAGCATAGGTTGTTTGGGGACAGTTCTAACCTGGAATCCCCACAGGGTCATGTAGGGGTATAATGTCCCTACATACTTTGTGTGATGACTTACACGTAGGTAATGGATTAGAATTGATCTTTAGCAACCCATGCTTGTCATAAAATGTGACTATGCTTGTCATAAAAGGCGACTATGCTTGTCATAAAAGGCGACTATGCTTGTCATAAAAGGCGACTATGCTTGTCATAAAAGGCGACCATGCTTGTCATAAAAGGCGACTATGCTTGTCATAAAAGGCGACTATGCTTGTCATAAAAGGCGACTATGCTTGTCATAAAAGGCGACCATGCTTGTCATAAAAGGCGACTATGCTTGTCATAAAAGGCGACTATGCTTGTCATAAAAGGCGACTATGCTTGTCATAAAAGGCGACTATGCTTGTCATAAGTGGCGACAAACGGGATCAGGTGGTCTGGCTCGCTGATTTGGTGGATGCATGTCATCGTATTCCAATTGCGTACATCAATGCTCATGATGTCAATCACTGGATTGTCTAATCCAGATTTGATAATCTACAGACAGCCTTCATATAGCAGGAATATTGCTGAGTGCTGCATTAAACAAAAAACTAACAAACAAATAAACAAACAAAAATATGTAGGAATCTGAGGTATACAACCCAGGGCCAATAAAATGTCCTATTTTTCTGATACGAGCAAAGTGACTCATCCATGCCAACATTTATGTCCTGAAATAAACTCATGAATAGCTATCAAATTCTAATCACGAACTAAGGACCAGGACTCTCACAAACATCCAAGTAAATTTGGAACCTGATCACATTTGCAAGTCAATATATGTTAATGCCAATTAGCTGTTTGTGAAGGAGCAATAAACTCTCATGTCAAGGGCAGGATCAGGACCTTTGACATGCATTTGCAATCACGGAAAGGCAGGGTTACACTGAAGCACTACCACTGTCAAGTGATCGTGTCACACAGAGAGTACGTGCAGGCAGAGTGTGCCCCAAGAACTGTGTTGAAACCTAAGCATGGAAGTCAGGGGGCACCTGTCACAGCCCTAATCAGGGCCCGAAAAAAAAATTCAACCCTACTTGTCCTGCAGGGCAAGAACTTTTTATTTTGTACTCGTCCTGCCAAATTTTCACTTGCCCTATTGCTCAATGCTGAACAGACAATATCATGTATCATGTACCAACCACTGAAAACAAAGTAAATAAATTGTTTCAAGATTTATTTTGTGTTTTTATTTCCACAGTAAGACAATATTGAATAAATTAAGGAAAAATAAGTTTAGTTATTTTGAACAGTTAAGTTATGATGAAAGACACATCAATCTGTCACTGTCAAAAACTTGGAAATTTTGAAAATGGTTCCCCTTCTATTGCAACATAGTAGGCTGATGTGAATAGCTTTTCATAAACTTCACTGTTTTTTTCGTCAACTTTTTGCATTGACTTCGCAAACTGCGCAGTCTGGGGTTTGTCAAAATATTTATCATGTTCACAGCACTGAATATGCTTCCTACTTTTAGGGTGAAATTTCAAAGTTTCTTTTCTGAGTCCACATTTGGGATCAGATAGTTTGGGGTATTTTCGATAGACGGTGTAATACAACTCGCTGTCATCATCGTCAAATTTTGCCCATTCAAATTCACTCAACCACGCAGATTGTACAACACGTTTCCGCTTTTGTGTATCGTATTGTTTTTGACTAAGTTTTTGTTTCTCCGCCTGTGCAGTCAATTTTTTGTCGGCACGACCGTCCGACGAGAAAAACTTTCTCATATCCGACATTTTAGTTTAGTTAGCAACTGGCCGCTTACATCAATAAAGACTGGTTTCAGCGCAAAGCCTGCGCAAAGATACATCAAGAGACAAACCTCAGCCTAATTGTTAATGCTATACATGACATAAATATCGATCGGCTGAATGGCCGTGATTTCCGTGTCAATATATTGCACATCAAAACAAATATAAATTAAACTGCTGTAAGCATCTGCTTGTCCGTCAGGACAAGTATTTGATAATTTTACCTTGCTGACATCAGTCACAACTCGTCAATACGAGCGGACGAGTGGATTTTTCGAGCCCTGCTAATGTTAAAAGTTGAGGACCCGGGAGGTCCCTAGATTCAAATACCATAGAAGACCTCAAGGACCCAGCAACCCCTAATATGGAACATTGCAATTCGATTTTTGTATAAGACTAGTCCTTGACAAGTGAAAACCTTATGTCAATAGTCCTCCGAGTTTGTAGCTAGTCCTGTCAGCCATCGTACCCACTCAGCCACCAAGGCCGTGCCAATTTACATGTCAGAGGGGTACTCCTAGTATGTGATCTAGACTACCAGTTGCCTGGCTTTCACTTTTGTGGCAGCCTCGGTGGCTGAGTGGGTTAGATCGCTGACTTTGTGTGCTGGTGATTAGGTGCCTCACTCTGGCAAGTATGGGCTCGAATCACAGATGGGACTCAACCCAAAAAAGAACGAGAATCTGTACTTTACTAAGAAAGTGTTATCCCAAATATAACATTTGTTACATGCGACCACGTTCTTGACGGCATCGTGTATTCCTGGTTTGAGGGGGTTAACATTTCCTGTGAAGGTGAGAGGATAAGGTTCAACAACAGCTGAATCAGTTGTGTCATTATTAGGATACCAGTGCACGTAATGAGACACATCTGTGAAATGAGCACTGCTTGCCCTCCTTTCATCACACCCACAGGTCAGAGGTCACGCAACTAATGAGCCCAATAACAGCCTGCAAAGGGAGATAACCCTTGTTGAGGCCCTCCCAGATGTGATCTGTGTGAAACATCCGATGACTGCAATGCTGCCCAAACTAAAACCTTTATCAGTTTTTCAACAGATGGCATAAACCATGATGGCAGTCATCATTGTTTTAGCTAAGAACCCATCAGTGTGGCCAAAAGGAACAAAACAAAAAATCACAAACATTAGACTTAAAAAAATAAAAGAATTGGTTCTCAGGCAATGACTTTTGAAAATATAGTGCGGGCGGGGAGTGTTTTTTATCCTTTTTTTTGCTTGTTCAAACTAGTATGTACCCAAATAAACAGTTGTGTACCATCAACCTGGGAAAGGACCTCCCTACATAAACAAGCAAACAAACTCCTATTGCCGCCATGACCATAATATGAGATTAGCAGTAAAGCAGTGCAAATGTAAAGGGAAGTAACTGCGTGCTGTATTGGATCACATTGTGTTTAAGTATTAGGAAGCAATAGTCTTGGTTCTCAGGCACTGCCTGCATCATCATAATATCTGCCGCACGTTTCGTTTTAATTTCCATTTTCCCCAAAAAATCAAAAGAAGTTACGCAGTTACTTCCTATTACTGCGCATCTCGTGATACGGTAGCAATAGGAGTTTGTATGCTTGTTTATGTTGGGAGGCCCTTTCCCAGGTTGATAGAAGACAACTGTTTATTTGGTTACAAACTAGTTTGAACAAGCAAAACAAACCCCGCCTGCCCGCACTATATATTCAAAAGTCATTGCCTTAGAACCAATTCTAAAAAAAAAAATTAAGCCTAATAATAATATTACACGGTGAACATGGTATCATGAGATTAACAATAAATATTAGGCTAAAAAAATACTAGTTTTGGTTCTCAGGCACTGCCCGCATCATCATAAAGTCTTTTATTTCGATTTAAAAAAATTAAAAAATCCTAATACTTAAAAATAATGCGATCCAATATAGAACAAGTATATGCTCCCAGTAGACAATACAAGCATGCTTCAGCTTTTTGCAGAACAACTCGGGTCCAACAGTTTGTTTCTTCATGCCATAGCCATCAATATTCCAGTCATGTAATGGTGGCTTATAGTTAATCTGTAAGACCTATAAGTGGTTGATATTACAGGCAATGTCTCTTGGCGTTGATGTTCAATGACACCCGACCCTTTCAGGATCATCACTAAATGAATAATTTAACCGTGACTTTACTGTTTAGTGGTGTTCAGAGCTGTGTCAACAGAAGTGCCTACCTACCCCAATGTGAGAGTTTAAACCACTGAAGGGAGATAACCCATGTCATCAGAGTCATCAGCACAACTGCACCGATCTGGAGGAAGGGTCCCGTGATCTGCAACCAGAGAACACAACATTGCACTACACTGATACACACTTCACATATACTCACCGACAAAAGAAACGTGATTACCATGCATTTTGGTTAATATATGAAGAATTACTCATATTCAAGAGATATAAGATTGGTTTGACACAAACTAACATACTGGTATGTTGTGTGTACATTCCATGTGACGATATAGATCCATGACTTGAGATGCACCATGTATCTCATGCAGGATTAGCGTGTGAAGATTGGAAATCACGTGGAGCATATCTTGATACGAATAAAGACACTTTGTGGTAAGACTTGACTGATTGTCAGTCTTGTCATTAAGTTGTACACATTGGAAACATGTCTTCTCAACTACATTCTTCTCTATATCAGCATATGTTTCTATGGTTTGCGTTTCTTTTGGTGGTGAGTATACTTGCGAGACTAGATTCAGTACATTGGGTGCTACAGCAAGTGTAAACCACCATCCCCAAAACACAAATTTGCATGGTCAGCATAGTGATAGTGAGGTGAGGTAAAATGGGGTTTGATGTCGCATCCAAGATTATTGCACTTATATAGGAAAGTGCATGCAGGTGTGTGTAAGTGTGGCTGCTCTTGCTAGACCAAATTAATGCCGATTTTATAGTGCTAGCCCACTGAGATACCACGCCACAGTTTAACATGAATATCCCACTCTGACACAGCATACTGACACCGAGCATAGAGTAACAACAAGTAGCATCTTTTAACAGCTTTTGGCATGACGAGGCCATGGATGGAACCCTGGAACTTCCGCTCTCTGGGATGATGCTCTACCACTAGACCACAGAGGCGGTTCAGTAGAGTGAGTGATTGATAGTAACCAGGCTTTCAACCAAAGAGTTTTTGTTTGTTTATTTGTTTGTTTGTTGTTTAAATTCCAGCTATATGAAGGGGTCTGTAAAAAATCAAGTCTGGATCAGACAATGAAGTGATTGACGTCATGAGCATTGACTCATGCATTTGGGACATGATGACAAACAAATCAGCGAGCCTGACCACCCGACCACCTGATCCTGTTAGTCGCCTCTTTAGACAAGCATAGGGTGCTGGTTACTAAGGGTGTGTGTTATTACCAGTATGTCGGTAAATTGAGGTTCACTCTTTCCACGATACGTATCATAATATAATTTTTAATGCTCGGTATATCGGGTGATTTAAAATGCCGATTTTGTAATGTGTTTAATTTGACACACTTGCCAAATACCCAAAGCTTGCATCACGAGCATGCATCAGCGCCTATTTATTGAATGGCTAAACATGTTGTACCACTCAGTACCAGCATCTTTTGTTCCATTTCTAAACTTCAAATCATACACTGGTGTTTCAAATTGCTTCTGAATTCAAAATGTAGAATCATACAATGTATCGTGAAACGTATCACAATACGGCCTTGCACATCATGAAGTATTGAGCTGATGAGGTGAACTCACCCTGAGAGAGAGTAATACTAGTGTCCATTCAGAGCGCCACATCAACTCCACGGCAACCGTGATGGCAACGCAGCCCAGCAGGCTGAAAAGGATGACAGCGATGTGGACCGGGTGGATGTAGAGTTGGTGGCCGTGCAGGACGTGGCACAACACCAGGCACTGCAAGTACAGCACAACACAGAGGATGTTACACAGCAGTCAGAACAGAAAATAGCACAAAACATAGGACATTTCTACCATGGTTAGAGGTGGAGCAATGGGTCAGTGGCTTGGGGCTAAGCTGCTTTGAACACATCGTACCGGAAATCCTAGTATGTGTTTTGTTTGTTTGTTTGTCTGTTGTTTAAAGCCGCACTCAGCAATATTCCAGCTATATGACGGCCTTCTGTAAATAATCGAGTCTGGACCAGACAATCCAGTGATTGACATCATGAGCATCGATCCACGCATTTGGGATACGATGACATGCATCAACCAAGTCAGCAAGTCTGACCACCTGATCCCATTAGTCGCCTCTTACGACAAGCATAGTTGCCTTTTACGGCAAGCATGGGTTGCTGAAGACCTATTCTCCCCCCGGATCTTCACGGGTCTACCTGGATGTGTGAGTAATGGGATGCAGGTTCGATCATACAGCAGTAGTCGAAGTATGAATGGAAATCAAGGGGTCCTTGGCTTAATCAAAATTAAAAAAGTTAAAGATATAAAGAGTTCCCTTGAAGCAAAAACTATGGGAGAAGATATCAAGGACCACAGTACCACCTGACACTGTACAGGATGTTAGTAGAACAACTAGTTCAAAACACAGGACATTGTCATCTTGCTGAAGGTAGGACCAGGGTCAGGGAAACGGCACGGTCCAAAGTAACCGCCAGCCCCCCTGGCCGTGACTGTCTAGCAGATAATTTTAAGACTACTTACATATTCATTTTTTTTATAACTGCTCACAGCTTCTCAATTAGTTGTTTGCATTATTTCAACTGAATCAAGATGGGATATGACTCTTATTTTTCGTGATTTTTCAACATTTATAACATCTGAAATCGGCAGATAACTTTGAAGATGGGCAGGCAACATTTATAGGTCACGTGTGGGGAGTGAGTGAGTATTGTTTTACGCCACTTTTAGCAATATTCTAGCAATATCACGGCAGGGAACACCAGAAATAGGCTTCACACATTGTACCCATGTAGAGAATCGAACCCAGGCCTTAGTCGTGACGACCAAATGCTTTATCCCCGAGGCCAACACTCTAGCCACTACACGACCCTGGCGCCCCAGGCCATGACAACCCAGTGTCAGCATGGTAAGGGCGGTGGTGGTGGGCTGGTATCCTGTACAGCTACCCACCATGACTATAATGAAGTAGGCCAACACTCTAGCCACTACACGACCCTGGCACCCACATGTCACACCCCCAGGCCATGACAACCCAGTGTCAGCATGGTAAGGGCGGTGGTGGTGGGCTGGTATCCTGTACAGCTACCCACCATGACTATAATGAAGTAGGCCAACACTCTAGCCACTACACGACCCTGGCCATGACAACCCAGTGTCAGCATGGTGAGGGCGGGAGTGGTGGGCTGGTATCCTGTACAGCTACCCACCATGACTATAATGAAGTAGGCCAACACTCTAGCCACTACACGACCCTGGCACCCACATGTCACACCCCCAGGCCATGACAACCCAGTGTCAGCATGGTAAGGGCGGTGGTGGTGGGCTGGTATCCTGTACAGCTACCCACCATGACTATAATGAAGTAGGCCAACACTCTAGCCACTACACGACCCTGGCCATGACAACCCAGTGTCAGCATGGTAAGGGCGGTGGTGGTGGGCTGGTATCCTGTACAGCTACCCACCATGACTATAATGAAGTAGGCCAACACTCTAGCCACTACACGACCCTGGCACCCCTGGCCATGACAACCCAGTGTCAGCATGGTAAGGGCGGTGGTGGTGGGCTGGTATCCTGTACAGCTACCCACCATGACTATAATGAAGTAGGCAAACACGGCGCAGGTCAGCCCCAGGATGATTCTGTACCAGGGAACCCATGTCCTCAGCAGCCCAAACATGTGCCTGAAACCACAAACCATATGTGAAATCATACAGTGAAACCACAGACAGTGAAATCATAGACAGTGAAACCAGAGACAGTGAAACCATAGACAGTGAAATCATAGACAGTGAAATCATAGACAGTGAAATCATACAGTGAAACCATAGACAGTGAAACCATAGACAGTGAAATCATAGACAGTGAAATCATAGACAGTGAAACCATAGACAGTGAAATCATAGACAGTGAAATCATAGACATTGAAACCATAGACAGTGAAATCATACACAGTGAAATCATACACAGTGAAACCATAGACAGTGAAACCATAGACAGTGAAGTCATAGACACTGCAACCATAGACACTGAAACCATAGACAGTGAAGTCATAGACACTGCAACCATAGACACTGAAACCATAGACAGTGAAATCATTGACACTGCAACCATAGACAGTGAAACCATAGACAGTGAAATCATTGACACTGCAACCATAGACAGTGAAACCATAGTGACCCACTTTTATAGCAAGCATGGGTTGCTGAAGACCTATTCTCTACCCGGATATTCACGGGTCTATCCACAGATGCAGTCTATTCATCGTAGGTAGTAGATGGATAAATACCCTTTTTTTACTTGTGGAAAAACAAACTCAACCCAACTCCATTTCAACATAAAGGCCCATGACTATATATTGTGCAATTAGTGTGGAGGTATGGCTGTGGCCACTCACCAGTTGAGGTCATCAAAGCTGTTCTTGACGATGAGCCAGAAGTAGAAGTAGAAGATGATGTAGAGGAATGTCAGGCAGAAGAGGCTGAACCAGAACAGGTCTCGCTGAAACACAAGCGTAAATCTCAAACACATGATGCAGTCTCGCTGAAACACAAACGTAAATCTCAAACACATGATACGGTCTCGCTGAAACACAAACGTAAATCTCAAACACATGATGCAGTCTCGCTGAAACACAAACGTAAATCTCAAACACATGGTACAGTCTCGCTGAAACACAAGCGTAAATCTCAAACACATGATACAGTCTTGCTGAAACACAAACGTAAATCTCAAACACATGGTATGGTCTCACTGAAACACAAGCGTAAATCTCAAACACATGATACAGTCTCGCTGAAACACAAACGTAAATCTCAAACACATGATACGGTCTCGCTGAAACACAAACGTAAATCTCAAACACATGATGCAGTCTCGCTGAAACACAAACGTAAATCTCAAACACATGATACAGTCTCACTGAAACACAAGCTTAAATCTCAAACACATGATACAGTCTCGCTGAAACACAAGCGTAAATCTCAAACACATGATACAGTCTCACTGAAACACAAACGTAAATCTCAAACACATAATACAGTCTCACTGAAACACAAACGTAAATCTCAAACACATGATACAGTCTCACTGAAACACAAGCGTAAATCTCAAACACATGATACAGTCTCACTGAAACACAAGTGTAAATCTCAAACACATGATACAGTCTCACTGAAACACAAGCGTAAATCTCAAACACATGATACAGTCTCACTGAAACACAAGCGTAAATCTCAAACACATGATACAGTCTCGCTGAAACACAAATGTAAATATCAAACACACGATACAGTCTCACTGAAACACAAATCTCATGAACAGATCACAGTGAAACTAAAACATAAATCTCAAGCACAGGATTTTGCTTTTGTTTTGTTCGTTTTGTTTGCTGCTTAACACTGCACTCATCAGCCTGTAAACAATTGAGTCTGGTTCATTCAATCCAGTGAGAGAGTGAGTACGGTTTTACACCGCTTTTAACAATATTCCAGCAATATCACAGCAGGGGACACCAGAAATGGGCTTCACACATTGTACTCATGTCGGGAATCAAACCCGGGTCTTCGCATCATGAGCGAACACTTTAACCACTAGGCTACCCGCCCGCCCCATTCAAACCAGTACCGATATCATGAACAACGATCCACACCATCAGGGTACAATGACACGCGATCAACCAAGTCACTGAGCGATCATTTAGTCGCCCTCATGTCTGGCAGAACCCCCATGGGGCTGTCTCAAAGAAAGGAACGGGTCATTAAGAAACACAGACACCGGGATGGATATCAGCACTAGACCGGACCAGTCTTGTTAATGTTAAAGATATCCTAAGAGCTGTTTCAATTATTTTATGGGGAGGGGGAATTGCTATGTGTTATCACTATTCAGGATAGTGGACGTTCTTGGTTAATTTCTCTCCCAGACATAGAGACCTCCAACACAAGACCAGGTCACAGAAACACACCCTATCTCCAACACACACAATCATGGTGTAAAGGAGATGTGCTGCCGTGAAACAAGAGACAGTTTCAAACAAACACTTACAGATATAAAAGCATCTCTACATCAACCCACTTGAGTACTTGACAGCCCATAAATCACATTCCATACCAACTCCAGATAGCCAGCTTCAGTGCATGTTCACAACTGATGTGCACGTGTTCCTCCTGATGGGACATTGGACAGCTAGGACACATTCCGGACAAAATATAACATAAGCCTAAAGCTCAATAGTGAATTTAGACGTTGGTCCGGAGCGGAATCTACGAATATTCAGGTTTGGTATTAGCTCAACTATTAAACGTCCATGTACAAAGACTGATCTAAACAAAATTCTATATATAACATGAGCCTAAAGCCAGTGATAGAAATTGGTGCTAGTCCTATAGTGAGTGAGTGAGTATGGTTTTACGCCGCTGTTAGCATTATTCCAGCAATATCACGGCAGGGGACACATGAAATGGGCTTCACACATTGTACCCATGTCGGGAATCGAACTCGGGTCTTCGGCGTGACGAGCGAACGCTTTAACCACAAGGCTACCCGACCGCCCCTCTAGTCCTATAGTCCTTGCCAAACTGCCCAATAGTTAAGGTATCCTAGGGCCGAGTAGAAAATTGCCCTTTTACCTTGTGGACTAAAACTGTTAGTTTCTACCGCACGCCACTAGTCCGGAGCGGAAGCTACGAATATTCCGTTTGGTATTAGCTCAACTATTAAATGTCCATGTACAAAAACTGATCTGAACAAATTTGTAAGTGTTGGCCTTCCAGACTCAAAAGCTTTTCTCACAGACTGGATTCTACCTGTTTCTTGCCTTAACCTACTGCATGTTCTCTGATAAACCAAACTTGTATTGTACTCTCAGGCCTCAAAGTTTACATTTTTACCAAGTGGCTACAAATATTTTTTTCCAGGTAGCCAGTGGTAAAATAAAGAGGTCAAGCCAATATTGTAGGTAGCCAAAAGCATTTGAAATGATCTTTTATGAAATAACCATTAAATGTACAGGTCATAGCACTAGTCTTGGAATTGTATATGAGTGGAAACTGTACTTGAGTTTTATTATTTATGACTTGAACAATGATGCAATACATGTATATATTACTAGATTATAGGTATATCCTTGCTTATCCAATAAACTATCAACTAAAATAAAATACTAATTACATTAATATTTATGTATTTCGGTTCATTGTTGACTTTAGGAGGAATTATTTGTGAGTACAATTAGTAGCAGACATGTTTATTTTTGTGTCTAGATATGTGTAGCAATAGAATTTAGTCGCCACAAGATATTTTTCAAGGTAGTCATTTGGCTACTTCTGAATTCTAGACAGTAGACAAATTGATCGCATTGGCGACCGCTTCAGTAGCAACTTTGAGGCCTGACTCTGGGCCACGAGTCCTCCAATACTGTAATGAAGAATCTTGAACACTGAATCTTAAATTTACACCAGGTGAGCCAGCTGACCATACCCAACTGTACACAATCAACCTTGCTCCACTGTCTGCAGTGTGGAGAAGAACTTATACATACAAAGATAATTAACAGTCGATAAATGGTGTCATTTCAGAGACGAAATGGTTATTAAGTTACTATATAACAACATTGCTACACATGGTAATCTCGTCTGACAAGGATGAGGCCCAGATGAAGGATTAACCCAGAGAAGCAGGGCCTCCCGTCCAGCAGACATCAGGAGCTGCTGTGTATTTTATGTGTTTGTTTTGCCGTTTTTGATAGACTGCTCGGACCCTCCAAGCCCATCACACAGAAGGAACTTCACATCAACACCAGCATCAATAGCCTCTGTATCATCACAGCGTGTAGCTCTGTGCAGACCACCTACCATATCAGTTTGTGACCAACTCGTGTTATTCCGGGACAAGCCGAATAACAACTTGTGCCCTTCTCATGGCCATTTTGGCGACCAGGTTCTGTCTTAGCGCAAATGGGCATACCTAAAACAATTGTCAACTCGTTGCGTAATGGTTCACTTATATTTCTTAATTATACAGTATGATTGAACACATTTCACTGTGTCTTGGGTACATTTTTAGATGCAAGACATATGTAAAATCAAAAATTATTTCTGAGGGATTCTTTGACAAAAAAATTGAAATCATACCCCCATTCTGTTTGGTTTGTCATAATTTCACACAAAACATTCATCTATAGGGGGACGAGTCTTCTTGCAGGTTATAGAAAGGAGCGAGCGGTGACGAATGCTACCATTTATGACTCCGATAAACCAAATATTGAGGACCAGTAAAATATTCTGTAGAAAAGGGTCAGCTTATGTATGGGTTAATCTTTCATCAAACTCTATCGCTTTGTAAAAAACACTGTATCGCTTCACGTGAAGGAACAACACCATAACAAACTTTGTCAACGAAAATGTGGAATTTGCGATTAAACATCACTAGTCATGATGATTTACCATTCAGATTGTATTTCTTGTTATGCTAGGCATTGTTTTATATGCAGGGATAAAGATTACCGTGTGTATTGTCTCGTAAACTAAGCCAGAAATAGCAATCAGCAGTATATATACACATGTGTTCTCCCAATCCACCAGTGATTACGTTACTACCTCGGTTTATCTATGAGATCAAATCAACTAAGGTTATATACGGTACTGAAGCACTCCCTCATCCCGATGATGTGTGAATGTGCACACCTCCTGTGTATACTGCTGCAGCTCCAGCCAGTAGGGCTGGCAAAAAAGATTGATAATCAGAATTATCGTCGATGTGAAGAAATATTAACAATTATCAATATGAGTGAGGGAGTATGGTTTTACGACGCTTTTAGCAATATTCCAGCAATATCACGACGGACGACACCAGGAATGGGCTTCACAGATTGTACCCATGTCGGGAATCGAACACGGGTCTTCGGAGTGGCAAGTGAACACTTTAACCACTAGGCTACCCAACCGCCCCTATCATCAATATGAAAATTGTGTCATCGATAATATCTTTTCACACTATTGTGATGAAAAAAAAGGTTTTAACTACTGAAGCAGACTTGTTTTTGTCCATTGCCGAAGACAGGAAGCAGCTGAGTTTGTTATATCTCAAATGTCCACAAAGTAATCCATGCATGAATGTGTCGCCACTAACCAGAGACGTGAAAAATGTTGTTTTGTCTCTGAACTTTTTGCATATTTGCTCCAAGTTACTTAACGATTTTCAATCTCTGAGGTTTATATCAATAGCCAGCCATACCGGCTGGCCTGTCTGTCAGCGAGCTGGCAGGATGCAGTAATCGACAGTCGGACAAGAGGCCTGCAGTTCATAATCAGGCCCATCAATGAAAACCAGCAGACAGCCACCAAACTACGGAATACGTACTTTAATCATTATGATGCACAATAGTCCTGCACCATGACTGAGGAATATATTTATTTTATGAAATAAAAAAAAAGCAAGTCCAGCCAGCTCTAGCTAGCTCACATATCAGCATAGGGAAAATTATTTTTTTAATTTTTAGATTCGAGAAGGGTATTGTGTAATATGAGATTTCATAGACCAAATGTTAGTGTAGCCTACAGGGGATGTACAGCAATCTTCAGACAAGAGTCTTGATCCCATGGGACTGTGACTGGGGCTTACTTCACACAATCACAGATACCCATCTCTGCAGGGAGGGCACACTTCCTGTGAAAAGGGAAGTAGAACTTTGTTGCAAGTAGTTGAACAACTTCCACTGATAACTGCAGTCGGAAATGGACAGCTGATTACGATTTTTCCAACAGTATACAGACAAAGTGAAGTACAGAACGCCTGTTGCCTGACAGATCCTGGTTATTTGAGGAACAACCACTGTTTCAAACCCATTTGTGACCATCACGCATCATCTTGTTTATGTACGCAGGCTACAACACATGGTTTGTTTGTTTGTTGTTTAACGCCACACTCAGCAATATTGCAGCTATATGGCGGCTGTCTGTCAATAATCGAGTCTGCACCTGACAATCCAGTGATTGATGTCATGAGCATTAATCTATGCAAATGGGATACGATGACATGCATCAACCAAGTCAGCCAGCCAAACCACTAAATCCAAATTGCTGAAGACCTATTCTACCCCAGATCTTCCCGGGTCGCAACATGTGGAACACCTCCCATTTTTGTTTGCTTGCACCAGCACACTTACCAAACTGGCCTGGAGAAATCACACTGATATTTCCCCATTCATGTTAATCACCAGACATGTTATTGATGGTGGTACTGCTGTGTAGAGGTGACCTGCACTTCACTGATAACAGGACAAATATAGAGGATGAGGCCTCAACAGTTTGGTTAACATCATTGCACTGAATGCAGTGTTATCACACCTGTCTAAAATACCACTGAATTTAAGAAAATAAGAATAAAATAATCGATTTTCCCAATTTCTCTTCCAGAGACCCTTAATCTCGAATCCTAGATAAATCCCTGGATATTATGAGCCACAATCTATGACATGAGAGTCGGAGGACCAGCAAGTCACCAAACCTCACCACCCAATCCACAACATGAGAGTTGGAGGACCAGCAAGTCACCAACCTGACCACCCGATCCACAACATGAGAGTCGGAGGACCAGCAAGTCACCAACCTGACCACCCAATCCACAACATGAGAGTCAGACCAACAAGTCACCAACCTGACCACCCAATCCACAACATGGGAGTGGGAGGACCAGCAAGTCACCAACCTGACCACCCAATCCACAACATGAGAGTCGGAGGACCAGCAAGTCACCAAACCTGACCACCCAATCCACGACATGAGAGTCGGAGGACCAGCAAGTCACCAACCTGACCACCCAATCCACGACATTAGAGTCGGGGGACCAGCAAGTCACCAACCTGTAACTAACCACAGCACTCTACTGGGTGCCCAACAAACACCTTGAGAAGCTGTAACTAACCACAGCACTCTACTGGGTGCCCAACAAACACCTTGAGATGCTGTAACTAACCACACCACTCTACTGGGTGCCCAACAAACACCTTGAGAAGCTGTAACTAACCACAGCACTCTACTGGGTGCCCAACAAACACCTTGAGAAGCTGTAACTAACCACAGCACTCTACTGGGTGCCCAACAAACACCTTGAGAAGCTGTAACTAACCACACCACTCTACTGGGTGACCTTACAAACCCACTGAGGTGTGGAGTAGGAAATTGGGTCAGTAGGAACACTCTCTCCTGCCTCTTGAACACACACTGACACAAGTCTCCTGGCCGACCTAAACTTAACCTGCTGGAGTAAGACTCAAGACACAGCGGAGATGAGGCCCAGGCCTGGAAGTGCACGCCAGGGAGTTTCCTCCCATCAAAGGCCAGCAATCACCTCCAGCTGCCGACTCACTCACACATCTGCCCAATCCTCAGTGAAGTAATTAAACATTTAAGTGTGTTATTTTCAACGTGTTAAGTCATATGTGATGAAAAGGGAACAAGTCATATTTTTCCCATTTCTTTGTCGAAAAATTGCCGACGTGTTGTTTTTATCTGTGAAGTCCATTTCCCCTGGCGACTTGGTCTCGCAATCTTATCCTGCGTTACACGTGTCTCAACTCAGGCATGGATGTCGACATGCTATACACTTCACAACTACCCATCAAAACTAATGACTTTACAACACCATCTTCTTGACAGCTTTTTCACTTTTAAAACAAAATACGAAACAAACATGATAAACAATTACATTTTTTGAGGAAATGAACCATTTTATTCAATATTCAAATGAAAAAAAAAATGTAAACATTTAAAATCAAGTTCTAAGAAATGAACAGCTTGACAACACCAAGCATGCTTGACATTGATTGGGAACTGCTGGCAAGCATGGAGGCGCCTCCCCCAAGCTGTTCACATCTCATTCCACACCACCTAGTTATAATCTGTTATTCAATGTTCAAATGAAAAAAAAAATGTAAACATTTAAATCAAGTTCTAAACAAGGGCAAAAGTGAGCGACCCCCGACCCACCTAGTGTGTCAGTAGTTTCAAATTAAATAATGGATAGGGTTAGGGTTTGAAAAATTCATAAAAAAATGGAACATTAATATAAACAATTTTTTTCTTTTGACTGCACCCCTCCATATGACACAGATTATATGTACTAAGTTCGAAATGAATCCACTGAATAGTTTAAAAGAAATCGCACGGATAAAATTTTCGGACGGACGGACGGATGGAACCTTGGTATAACTATATATTGACATTGACTGGGAACTGCTGCCAAGCATGGAGGCGCCTCCCCCAAGCTGTTCACATCTCATTCCACACCACCTAGTTATAAACTCCTGAGGAATGCTTCCTACAGATATAGACAAGTTTTATACATAACCTCTTATCACAACTCTTACTCTCTTTACGCTAAAAGCTTTTAAGTTGTGCGACAAGTAAAAAGTTCATTTTTAACCTTTCTGTGAGATTCGAGATACTGTGGTCATCCTATTATGATTAGTTCTCAATATGCAGTCTCTCAAAATGTATTGTTTTGATAGAAAGAAGCAACTACATGTAAATTGAAATGGAGCCCCTGTATCACGTGACTTTCGGAACCTGTGGAATATCCAGACTTGCTTGAGTTTGGGTCACAGTATTACAGAAAGGCCTGGGTGGAAGGGAAGATGATATGGTTCAGACAATGTGAGACAGACTAAGTGAGTGAGTGAGTGAGTTGGGTTTAATGCCGCTGTTAACAGTATTCCAGTTATATTGCGGCATGTCAGCTTAATCGGGGAGGAAAGCCTGAAGTGATACAGGTTTCAGACGTTTACCACTTCGTGAAACCCATGAACATGGGTATGGTGCTGACAAACCTAGAAACAGAATCAGGGTGAACAGGGATTTGAACCCACAATCATAGGTTTCTGGCGTGCCCAAGGGACGCAACTCTGCACAGCGAATCGCGGCACCTTAGACGACTGGGCCCACCGTGCCCCCAGACAGACTAAGAGTCCAGCAAAAAGGAAACAAAACAACATATAAAGGGTATGAGTCTCAGATCAGAATATGTACCCAGCAACCTTCTGCTTGTCGTTAGAGGTGAATTAACAGTATCGGTTTATTGCACGTGGCAACGTACCTAGATGACGTGGACCGTTCTTTTATCAAACAATAACTTGCAGCATTTGACATTAAGGGGGGTGCCAGGGTCCTTTAGGTCATATTTTAATGTCGTTTGAATGTTTGGACCTCCTTCATGTTTAACATTAGGGTTATGACAAGGACCCTTGACTTATTTCTGACTGGTTTGTCTTGCCTTGATTTATCATTTACAGGCTGCCATGGTGTAGCTCCTGTGTTGTTGATATGGCATACAACAACATCTAGGAAGATTTGACGAGACCAGAACGTTGATACACATACTCCAGATCGGTTACTGCAACCCCTGACCCGTGAAGATCTGGGGTAGAAGAGGTCCACAAAAGGTGACTATGTTTGTCTTAAGAGGCGACTAATGGAATCGGGTGGTCAGGCTCTCTGACTTGGTTGATGGATATCATGGTATCCAAATTGCGTAGGTCGATGATTATGATGCCAATCACTGGATTGTCTGGTCCAGACTCGATTATTTACGGACCGCCATCACATAGCTGGAATATTGCTGAGTGCGGCGTTAAACAACAAACAAACAATTTGGAGCCAGCATTTTGCCAGTGGTCCCTTGGACTTATCTGAGCCCCGGACATTCCACTCCAATCTCCCCTGCATCAACAGGTGGTCAGTGTATGGCGGCCCACTCACCCCACTGATGCCCCATGTCAGAATCTTATCTCCCTCCAACATGTGGGATGGTTTTTTTCCAGGTTGTAGTGATTATGACCCTTGACATACATAAACATACTTTAAACGCCACTCTTTGACTGGTCGGGCAGCCATCACTGATCTTTCTTTTATCTGGCTGTTCCCGAGGGCGAGATTTATCCTCCATTAAACAAAGCCCCTGCTTCTAATCAGCCGTGTGTGTTCTGTGTCTCACCAAGAAATAATGGCAGCTGTCCAGAAGTAAAATGTTATCATATTTTTTATGTGTGTAGAGATAAGGGTACATTAGGATACCATATATTTGCAAAAAGAGGCCCTCTCAACAGGAGTTACCTTCACTGTTAATTTCAGAGATTTAACTATCTCATTGACACTGTGTATTGAGGTGTATTTTGTCACAAGTGCTACTTTAGACGATCATTTGGCTATGAAATCTGAAACTACACAGTACCCTTCTTGACTTCTTGAAATAAAAAAAATAATTTACCCTAGGCTGATTTCTGTGGAACAGAGCTAGCTAGAGCTGGCTAGACTTGCTTTTGCATAGATTTCTATATTGTTTTTGTTTTTTCATAAAATAAATATATTCCACAGTCATGGTGCAGGACTAGTAGGACTGGGACGAGTCCAAATTTACTACCCGGGTACCCACCTCCCTATTACCAGACCCTACCCAGGTACCCGCTGTAGGTCTCAAGAGATAGGTAAACCATGTCCTATTGGGAATAGATTGAGTGTACTCCTGTCAAAATAAATTTAGATACACGTATAAACCGATCTGGTCATGCATTCACTGACGTTGACTGATGTTTTATCATTATGCATACATATAAAGTCAGAAGGAATGTGTGCAAAGTCAGAAAGAAATGTAAACATTTATCCCTTAAAATGTAACCATAGAGTTCTAGATAATTTTTGCCATTAAACAATATTATCGCGTGACTAACCACGGGTCCGGGTAGTCCTGTGGGTACCCGGGTCCTACTCAGTACCCACCTGACCCGGGTACCCGAGTTACCAGTCCCAGCCCTAAGGACTGGTGCTACTTATATACAAACAGTGCTCAAATCAAATTGTGTTTGCCAGCCAAGTCAAATGTGTTTGTTATTGTGTTGCAATATGTTTACACTTAGAGTTAGACTAAACCAGACCCTCTGAAATGAGAACATTTTACGATTTCTGTTCAAATTGTCTACTGATATAAAGAAATCTTGACTGGCCAATGTACTAATTTGGGAATTTCAGATCTGGTTGTGTTTTAGGGTCTGTATGGCATATCTGATCACCCACATTACTTATCATTAAACCCATGGGGATACCGGTAAAAACATACATCCCCATGCTACAGCGTATCCTTGTTGTAAGAGACGACTAAATGGATCGGGTGGCAAGGCATCCGATGAGGGAGTTACACGTGTAAGATGAAGTCTGAAGAACCTGATACTGCTGCCAGGAGAGTGGATGTATGTCTGACTTGGTTGATTGCATGTCATCATATCCCAATTGCATGGATCGATGCTCATGATGTCAACCACTGGATTGTATGGCCAGGCTCAAATATTTACAATTATGTACTGGCCGATATATATAGGGTGTGCATCCCTGCTCCCCCCCCTCAGGATCCTCATATATATCTACTATGTATCTTCTACGCAATCAGGAACTTCCTGCCACATCAATGTCAGAGCTGTCATCAGTACACATCCCGGTTATCAATGATGTCAGAGGGTGCCATGTGTTGTGCTTAATGTGTGGCAGAGTCAACCTTGAACTGAAGAGTCTATAGGGACTGTTCATGTGATCTTTTAGCATAGGCCTATTCCTGGTGATTAACACCAGGTACTTGTTATTGCCTTGAGAGTTAATATTCACCCTAACCGCTGAGTTAGCAGACAGTGGTGTTTGAATCCAACTTGTGGGTTGTCGCCAAATAGCCAGAGCCAAGCAACAAACGTTTCACTGCTGTGAGAGAATCTTGTTTTAGGTCATAGTCAACAACATTTTGTTTGTTTTGTTTGTTGTTTAAAACTCCAGCTAATATTCCAGCTAAACAGCAAAGACATGTCACTTTTACTGATGAGTATAAAAAGAAAGAGTGAGTGAGTTGGGTTTAACACCGCTTTTAACAGTATTCCAGTATTATCACGTCCAGTCAGCTTAATGTGGGAGGAAATCTCTTAGTGATGCAGGTCCGAGACGTTTACCACTTGGGTGAAACCGACAAGCACGAGTATGGTGCTGACAAACCTAGAAACATAATCAGAGTGAACAGGGATTTGAACCCATAATCATAGGTTTCTGACGTGCCCAAGGGATGCAACTCTGCACAGCAAATTGCGGCGCCTTAGACGACTGGGCCACCCGTGCCCCCATAAAAAGAAAGAAAAAAGATACCTTGCACTGAAGAGTCTTATCCAAATTTGGTGTGGTAAGAAAAGTTAGAAAAAGGAACTTGTGAGTCAGTGGTGACGACTGTGAGGCATGTATGGCATTGAGTGGCCTATCCCAGAGAGTTAACACTGATGAATAATATATACAGTCCCATATCCAGCCTCTTGCATTTGGTGAAACTTTGGCAGTGTCAAGTAATTACTTTGAAATTCTGTTTTCAATTTGTAACAACATCAATCATGGCTTGCAGTGAGAGATTTATGAAGCTGCACCCAATTAGCATTCCACACCACTCTTCACCTTGCTGTGGGCTCCCTGAGCCAGCCATGGTCATTTGTCAGTGCAACTAAACATTATAGAGAGTAAAGCTCTCTGGTGCTAGCTAGGCTCGTCTTGACAAGGTGCAGGCCAGGCACAGAACACAGCAAGAACAATACAAAAACCTGGATAAGATCAATGTGTGTTTGTTTGTTGTTAAACGCCACACTCAGCAATATTCCAGATATATAAGGCTGGTCTGTAGATAATTGAGTCTGTACCAGACAATACAGTGATTGACATCATGAACATCAATCCACACAAGTGGGATACAACGACATGCATCAACCAAGACAGCAAGCCTGATCATCCGATCCTGTAAGTCGCCTCTTACGACGCCCTTTACAGCTGAAGGCCTATTCTACCCCTGATCTTCGTGAGTGAGTGAGTGAGTCACACATGGCTTTCTGCCAATTTAAGCAATATTCCTGTTATATCATGGCATGGGACACAAGAAGTGGGCTTTATACAGATTAGGGGAATCAAACTCAGGTATTCGGTGGGATATTAGCAAACACTTTCACCACTCAGCTACACCACCACCAAAACCTAAGTGTGAACCATGGAGACACTGGGTGAGTAATATTCAATCAATTATTCAGCACTGCAGGGAACACAAGATCAGGGTTTCATTGTATCCATGTGGAGAATCAAACCCAGCATGGTTATGGTAATAATAAAGAAAAAATTAAAAGTGACAAAAACTAATGAAAGTGTGACAGATGGAGTGACTGATGAGGGATGTAGACTATGTAGGTAAAGTAAGAACTAATATTTTTTGCTTTGTGTGTGATCATACTTATATCAAATCGTGACCCACCGATGCAACCGTGTATTGTCCTACTACTGCTGCGTTGTGTCCATTCATGGATCTGACAGTGACTCCAGAAATGTTGAAAGTGCAAGGTTCGAAAAATCCACACTCGTAGTGGCAACATGTGCAGGGCGAGAAAGAATTGAAGAAACGCTCATCCTACCGGGGAGAGTACATATATTTCAATTATGTCTAATCGTTTTCAATACAATATGCAAGATAATTTCGAACCTAAAATATGTTTTCATCCCTTGCACGATCTAAGTAATAACAACCTCATACATGTTGCTAATATCATAAATAGACGATTTACTTGGCAACTGTCTATTACAGAACACATCCCCGAGGCAAGGAAGTTTACTGACATTAAAAGTCTAGTTTCCACCCTTGCCGAACTAGGCTGGAATTCCGGTGTTACATTTTGACTGGGCTAACAAGTGTATGCATAGTCCAATCCAAATCGCATAACAAACTAGACAACAGGTCATCTACAGGTATTTTGCAAATCTTTTTATAATTTTAATCTAGGTACTGACACATGATTTTATAGTCCTTGCCTTGAGAAGATCATCAGGTTACAGAAGTAAACAGGAAGTGGTTTGTGCAGCATGTATCGAAACTAGTTTTTAAACATGTTAAAAGAGATAATTAACAAAAAGTGTTTTTGTTGTGAGCGACTCGTTACTGACACTCAAATGTCAAAGCGATAGTGAACAGCTGTCATGATTGATTTTCTGGCATACGGAAGATATTAAATGGAGATGGTGGGGTTAACAAAAAAAACATGATTTCCCTAACAAAGAGCTCAAGAAAAGGAAAATGTCTCAAAAACAGTATGATAATTAAAAAACAAAAACAACCCTGCAAGACGCAGGGTTGAGCGAGTTTGAATTGGCGGAGATGAACGTAGATGGCAGATTTTGCACTGTCTTCCGTAAATAAAAACTGAGAACATAAGACTTGATGAAATTGAGTGAGTGAGTGAGTGAGTGAGTATGGTTTTACTCCTCTTTAAGCAATATTCCAGCAATATCACAGCAGGGGACACCAGAAATGGGCTTCACACATTGTACCCATGTTGGGAATCGAACCCGGGTCTTCGGCATGGCGAGCGAACGCTTTAACCACTAGGCTACCTGACCGCCCCTTATGAAATTTAACAGGGCAAGTGAAAATATTGCTGGACAAGTACAAAATATTATCTTCTTGCCCTGCAGGACAAGTTGGGTTTGAGAAATGTTTTGAGCCCTGAAGTGAATTAATGTGCCCTGAAGTGAATTAATGTCCCCTGACAATACCTCCTGAGCTGCCATCATGATGTGTCTCTGTACACATAAATCTACACTCATGTCGGAGGTAGAGAGGAGATGATATCACCTGTATCTACATCCCCCCACAGCAGACACTGTGAGGAGCTGACAATGTGTGACACCAGCCAGGATGAAGATGTTGAGATGGGAATGGGAGACAGCGTTTCCCTTGTATCCTACACTCCCTACACTGATGCCTTGCACCTTGACACACACACTGTGTGGGTGACAGCTATTTTTGTATAGGACTGACCCCACTGTGCACTTGTATTACCCCTACCCCTTCCTCCCGATATAGCCCACATAATGATGTGACATAATACACCACTCCCATGTCAGAATTGCTTATTGGGCTATTATCATATATACATGTGTGCATAGTATACTGTCACTGTTTATTATAATCCAGGGCTCCATTTAAGGAACTTGATTTCACTTGACATTAAAACTCAGCTGCACCAGACAAAACCAGGTGGCACCCTGGTTCCGTACATGTATCAAAGTTGAAACATGGGCTGGCCTGCTGCCAGTGTCAAATAAATTAATTGCCACTTCACAGCACTCAGTGAAGTCTGAGGCAAAACAAATATATTTTGAACCCGTTTCTTTTCAGGAGATCTAGCAATTATTTTTTGTAATCTGAAGCAAAATTACTTTCTTCAAGTATCTTCTGGAACAAATTATTTTGAAAAAAACAAAACAATCCAAGGCCCCAAGAACTGATAAGAAATGGTGGCTTCTGACCCCACATCTCACACTCCTAATAAATCTCTAAAAGTAGGAATAAGGCTAAGGACAGCTGGATGTCATCCTTAATCTAGAAAATAACCACACAACCTGGATAATTAAAAGGTCCTCTCTTCCATGAGTTCAGTGTGGTTATATAATGACAACATCCGTGGTTACTCCAGACACATCCCTCAATCCCAGCAGCTTCACATGGTGGTCTCTGCCCCTGACTGCTAACTGCACTGACAGAAGGTCACACCGGGCACACAGGGGATGCAGGAGACGGATGGCAGTCAAAGGGGATATACCACAGGTTATACCATGGCTAAAATATTATATACAGTCAGTGACTTGGGTTCAACCCTGCTTTGAACCATCTTCCCGAGGCAAGGGAGTTAACTGATAACAAAAAGTCCAGTTTCCACTCTTGCCGAAATTGGCTGCAATTTGCTAGTAATATCTTGGCTCGACTAACGAGTCTATGCATAGTCGAATCAAAATCTCGTAACGAAATCAACACCCGCTTCGTAAACTTCCGTGCGATTTAGGTCCATTGCAGTATTTGCAAAGCATGTGTACCGTCAACTCGGAGTTGACAGATATTTTCCAAACCTTTTCATGTTTTTAATCAAGGTGCTCAAATAATTGGATGCACTTTGGGAGGTTAAAGACTTGTTTTATTACGATCTAGATCTGGATTATCGATCAGATCATTCTGACTGGGTGCCGCCATTTTGTTTCAAGCAAATGCAAATATTATGATAGGTGGAATGTGATTTGTCAAAAGGAGGGACATAGAAGTGACATAACTTGTAATAGCCACTGGTGGCGCTACAATCGAGCCACGAAACTGCAACCTAGTTCGGCAAAGGTGGAAATTGGACTTTTATAGTCAGTCAACACCCTGCCTCGGGAAGATGGCTTTGAACAGTATGTACGTTCCATCACGACACGGTGTGGGAGGAAACACAGGTCTTTGGCATTACTACCTTGATGAAACACCAGGCGATGGGGTATTTTGATGACAAACCATGAACCATAATCAGGGTTTATTTCTGAGATTCAAACCCGGATAATTAGAACTCTGGCACACCTACGTGATGCCCCTGACATACAGCAAATTGCAGCTTACTGGGCGACCAGTCCCCACATCTCAGATATATTTTACACTGGCCTGAATAATACTTGGTAGACCCTGGTTTAGATAACAATATTGTGTCTATTTCCGAGACATAAAGTTTACTATTTCGGCTATGTGATAAGCTTTGCTAGAATCAGAATTAGAGTGAGTGAGTGAGTGAGTATGGTTTTGTTCCGCTTTTAGCAATATTCAAGCAATATCACGCGGGGGACACCAGAAATGGGCTTCACACATTGTACCCATGTCGGGAATCGAACCCGGGTCATCTGCATGACGGCGAACGCTTTAACCACTAGACTACCGACCGCCCTTCAGAATTAGAGAATGTTGCTCATCTGCACTTCTGCCAAAAATGATGAAGAGGACATTGTTAGTTTTGTGTTTACTTTATAGGGTTTTATTGTGCTGTAATGTTTTCAACGCTGAACCATTGTTTACAGATGACAGACAGATATGAAGGAAGACATACAAGATTATTTACGCTATGCGCTGAAGAATTACCGACCACATGGTACTGGGGAGGCGGCTGTAGCCAATACTGATGGTAATATTTATTTCTCCGATCTCATCCAGATACAGATGTTTCAAATTTTGATTAATCGCCTTGGCAACATTATTGTGATATAATCTATCTTGGTCTGTCTTTAGGTATATGGATTTCAGAATTCTTGTACCATCACAAATCAGGGGTAATGAGCACGTTACAACAATTGGAGCCCCACACAACCATCATCAATCAGTGTCAAACCCTCAACTACAGTAAAGTCCTGTAAACCCATCTGACATTCTACAGTGGAATCAGTCTAAACAGGACTCATGCATGTTTTGTGACAGTTTATTCCTATGTAGACAGAGGCCTCATGAGATAGATAAATAAAAAAAAAATTTTAAAAAAAATAATAAAAAAAATAAATAAATAAATAAATAAATAAAATATCATTTATCTTAGGGTTAGTAAATTTGGGCCATAAATGTGGTCCAGAATTGACATAAATCCAGATTAATCAGAGTCTAGTTTTAACAGATTGTTGTGAAATCGACTGAAAGTTCATCAAACTCACCATCTTGAGCAAATATTTTCCAAAATCTTTCACTTTAGTCCACATTGTGCCAGGTTATGTTTACAGTATGACTGTTCCTGTAGGTCCACAGTTGTGTCACGAACATGGTGACAGCTAGCCTGGATGTCGGGATGTAGGGACTGGTCATTGAGACTGACCTGCATCTGACCTCACAGATGACCCAATCAGTAAGAACCAATGAGTGCTTCAGGAAGTCTTACACATGTAGCACTTGGAACTCAGTCCAGCATCAGTTTCAAGTCTATCACCCCCCACCTCACCCCTCCCGAAGGAAGTCCTACAAATGTTGCACTTGGCACTCAGTCCAGCATCAGTTTCACAACTTTTGACCCCCCCCCCCCCCATCAGTTTGACAACTATCGACATCCCCCCTCCCCCCATCAGTTTCACAACTATCATCACAGACCTATATACAAGTCCATGCTATCACACGCCACCCCCCACCCCCCCCCCCCACACACACACACACACACACACCCTCCTCCCACAAAGGAAGCCCCCAGCATGAGTTTCATGACAGTCACCTCCCCCTCCCTCACAACACACACACACACACCCTCCTCCCACAAAAGAAGCCCCCAGCATGAGTTTCATGACAGTCACCTCCCCCACAACACACACACACACACACACACACACACACACACACACTCCTCCCACAAAAGAAGCCCCCAGCATGAGTTTCATGACAGTCACCTCCCCCACAACACACACACACACACACACACACACACACACACACACACACACACACACACTCCTCCCACAAAAGAAGCCCCCAGCATGAGTTTCATGACAGTCACCTCCCCCTCCCTCACAACACACACAGAAACAATCCCACTTCCCTCACACTCACACATAACCCCCCCTCACATTTACCAGTATTCAGTGTCAAGCCTGAGTCAATGGGTCCTTGTCAGGACCCTGATATTACTTGTTAAGATTTAGTGGGTCAAATACCATAGAAGAACACCTTCAGGACTCCCCTTAATTAGACCACTGTTTACTATGTAACATCTTAGGCTTTGACTATTTTATTTGGCTGTCTGGGATTCTTATCAAAACAACTTCCTTTAGTCATCTATTTTTAAACATAAGTAAGTGTGAAACGGAAATGTTTTTATAAGGACGGACATCAAATTATTTTTTATCCACCGTACATAAAACTGCCTTTCACCAGCATCCTCAATTACTTAACTCAAAGGAGAATTTTCTCTCTTAGAATATGTTTATGATTTGTTTGTCTGTTTACTTTTTAACGCCGCACTCAGCAATATTCCAGCCATATGACGGTGGTCTGTAAATTATCAAGTTTGGACCACACAATCCAGTGATTGACATAAGCATCGATCTACACAATTGGGATTCGATGACATGCATTAACCAAGTCAGCGAGCTCAGACCACCCAATCCTGTTAGTCGCCTCTAATTTTTACAATAAGCATAGTTGCCTTTTAAGCAAAAGGGAAGCATGTGTTGCTGAAAGCCTATTCTAACCTCGGACTTCACAGGGTAATATTTTATGAAGGATCCTAGACTTACTAAAATGATGATTGAATATAAGCTGCAACATAAAACAAATAAAACCAAGGGTCAGGTGGGTTAGAAAGTTTAGCCAAGCAAATACTGGTAGTCTCTTGCATTGGCCATGAAACAAAATTATCCCGAAACCACCAAATCAACAATACTTTAAGTCTAGAATGTCTCACTTTAACATGTTTAAGAAAATGAAGAGATTCTCTGGGCTCCTTTCCATTATCTATTAAAAGAAAACACAAAAATCTTCAACCATTTCTATTTCAGAGATTAAATGTTGATCTGAAACTGTGGGTACGGAGCCTGGCGACACATGTGGTTAAAGAGTACTCCAGTGCTCCAGCTGCTGGCAAAGCATCATGATAATCCACCAGATATTATTTCCATCTCATCTAGCGATCACATCAATTCCACAACTTATGTCCGATTGCCACATATTTCAATCCTGTCAAAGTAAGTCTGTGAAAGTCATCAAGGATAAGTCGGCTAACATCCTCTATTATCTTTATTACTTGACAACAATGAAGGGTTGTCTCAGCGTATAGAGGCCATTAACAACAAGCTTGGCTCGAGGACAATCAACAACGACACATGCGCATTACTCAGATAAATTCATGTTTTAACCAGCCACCAATCGCCCTCTACATCTGCTGTGACACGAATACAAGCTGTGTATACAAAGAAACATCACACTGAAGTTTGCTGATAAATGCAGGTATTAAAAAGAAAATAGAAAAACGACTTGATCGTAAACACCGATCGAGAATATGGGGAAACCCCGGAAAGTAGTTCCGGCAAAAGTTCCAATGATCAATTTCACATCGTGTGAACTTTTTCATCCGTTCACAGGTGTGTGAACTCCAAATATCAGATCACATGACTACCCCTTCAGCCAATCAGCAAGAAAGAAACAGTGTAAACTTCAAAGTATGAAATTACATAGAAATATACACATGGGTATACGGACATGTTGTCCAGTTTTATCAACAATATTTAGACTGATAACCCTAGACCTACACAAGCCTCTAAGGCAATTATTATTAGTTTCAACCATAATTCCCAGATTATATAATAACAAAAAGAAGGTGTCCCCATAAACAACTGGCATCCTTAGAGTACTGTCCCCATAGACTTGCCTATTAAAAGGTTAGAATTACTACACATCCATGGACTTATTCAGTACAGACTTGAAGCAAGTCTTTGCTAGCCCCAATAGTAATGGTTTGATATAGCAATTTTAACATTGGTATACATGGTATATGGACATTTTTCCATATACACATATACCCACTCTGACATACTTGGATAGGTACAAGAGGGCTAGTGTCTCATAAGACTATGTACTGAAATAAATATATCCAAGATCTCCCAAGCAAATAGAATTTTCCTGAAAAAGAAGAATTCGAACAAAATGTAAACCAACTTTCATTTCAGAGGCAATATGTTAGCACCATATTCGCCATAATAAGTGACCCAGGGGCATGGAAAATTGACAATGTGGGTACAAAAACCAGGCACAAGTTAAATTTGTTGTAGAAACTTGGTTCCAACATTGGTGACACCAAACTTTGTTTGATAACAGTAATATATTGATGTAAAATAAACAAACAAACAAAACAGTACCTTACCATGCGAATGTATTACTAGAGCAGGGTGCTTAATATGGCGAATACAGCTGCTACCATTGGTATAAAATCACCTACCTTACACAGTCTTCCATCTTGAAGAAAATATCAAGGTGCTGTCAGGAGGCTGTGTCAGGAGGCTGTGTCAGGAGGCTGTGTCAGAAGGCTGTGTCAGAAGGCTGTGTCAGGAGGCTGTGTCAGAAGGATGTGTGGAGAGGTGATGTCAGTGGCCACACAGCCATGTTGGTCTGGGTCTGCAACAATGTCCAACACAATGAACACAACTAATTGACAGCCAAAGGAAGAAAGATAAACCATAATTACTATGCAAATCTTAATGCCCTGATAAGATAGAAAGAAACTATACAAATTGAATTTAATGGAAATTTATAAATAAGGTGTTAATATGGGAGTTTTCCTCGTTCAGGATACTAGAAAAATTACAGTACTGACACCATGGATACAATCAACTGCAAACACGAATGACTAGTGCGGACAACGTTATTAACTTTAAGGTTACGTGTTTAGAAAAAAGAAGAGATTTTAAAGATAAAAAAGATGAGACAATGAACTGTTTCCTTGGGAGTGGGAGCCAGGGGGGAGAGGGCCGTGGTTGTGTGACATCGGGTCAGCAGGCCTGTACAGCAGCAATGGAATAAAGACAAAGAACTTGGTCAATAAATGGAGCATAATGAATGAATATTCATAATAAAGGAATTGTTTTTGTCAGAAATACGGTAGTTGAATACTTAGGTTTGTTTACACTGTTTGGGCATGGTCAGTGTGTGAAGGTACACACTTATAATACATACAAGAATACAGGAAGCACGGGGCCTGCTTCCGCGCCACAAAAACAATTGGAACACGCACCAGAGGGCGGCAAATACAGGAGACAATGTCTTGGAGGCCTGCGAATGGCCAAGGCATGTGACATGATTTCCAACATGCTTCCTCCCTACTGGACAGAATGGCAGCTACATGCAAGAAATACAAACTGTTAAGTAAAATATACGAAGGAACTTACAGCTGTCCCTGACCTTCGATGGAGATTTGACCAGACAGAACCAGCATGTTGGTGAAGCTGGGCACAAGAAATGTGCACATGGCCAGCTCATGGAGGCCGTTTGTGATCTCGCCTGTGATTGGTGCTTGCTACTTCGGGTTACGGAAAGGCCGGTGATCGGTATGACTTGCCCTACGTCTCTACTGAATGATAAGTACATTATAATGGATTATAATGGACTTGTCTACAACGAGGCCAGTCTTTCAGGAACACAATGTGCTCTTATTATTGATGTATTTAAGGAATTACAATTAGAACTAATAATCATATTCTAAGAGACTTGTGAAAGTGCAGTATTTGGTGAAATGGAGACCATGAGCTGGGTGGACGCCCACATGTGGTGGGTTTGTGTGAAAAGTGGAAACGAGGAGAAAAGAGTTGACCTATGAGGAAGAAGATCTAATTGAGACACTGGCTGCTTGTACTAGTCTAGACTTAATGCCGAGTGCCAGGCAAGGTAACAACAAGCACCATCCTTTACCGTCCCACCAGGGGATTGAAGCACCGACCTTGCTCTCTCCCAGTCTTATAAGCGCATGTGTGAGTGAATGAAAGTTGAACACTGTAGTCAGCAATATTCCAGCATCACCACGCCAGTAAATAAACAAATCTTGGGCATGGTATAGACATGGTATATGGACATGGTATATGGACATGGGTTATGGATAAGGTAAAAGGACATGGTATATGGACATGGTATATGTACATGGTATAGGGACAAGGTATATGGACATGTACTGCTGAAAACACTTCAGATGTTGGTATCATACTTTGTCAGGAACAACAGCACTCGTCTCTCCTACAGACACTGAAGAAGAAACAACTGAAATCTCCCAAGCAAGTCTACCAAGCTATGGAAAAACTCTTGATTTCTCCTGAAAATGAAGAGATTCTCTGGAATACTTTGTATCATATGTTGCCATGGTTGCAAGACAATTGAAACAAAAACATAAACATAGAACTAAATGTTAGCTGTAGTTAGCACCCCGGGAGCTTGGCAAATTGACAAAGTGTGGCGCTTATTGAAACCAACCATGAGTTAAATTTGTTGTCAGAGACGCAACGGTGCTCGAAACCTGATAAAAATGGAATGGATTTTCCAAAAATTACTTTGGATCACTTAAAAGAGATAGCTAACCCATGCCCTACCACACAGCTAACCCTAATGATTGTAAAGGGGTACCTAACCCTAATGATTGTAAAGGGGCGATTGATGGGAACCAGGTACCTAACCCTAATGATTGTAAAGGGTACCTAACCCTAATGATCGTAAAGGAGTACCTAACCCTAATGATTGTAAAGGGTACCTAACCCTAATGATTGTAAAGGGTTATCTAACCCTAATGATCGTAAAGATAGCTAACCCATGCCCTACCACACAGCTAACCCTAATGATTGTAAAGGGGTGCTTGACGGAAACTGGGTACCTAACCCTAATGATTATAAAGGGGTACCTAACCCTAATAATTGTAAAGGGTTATCTAACCCTAATGATCGTAAAGGGGTACCTAACCCTAATGATCGTAAAGGGGTACCTAACCCTAATGATTGTAAAGGGGTGCCTAACCAATGATCGAAAAGGGATGCTTGATCAGAAAGAGTTGCTGGTAACCTTCCCTAACACAAACACAACCACAACTTGTCCTAATGACTGAAAGAGGAACACAAAAGCTGTGAAGAGGGTGCCACAATCAGCGGCCTTAGCCAGTTAGCGCTAATTAAACCTGGCCCAGTAAACTGCATTGTTGACAATAACAGTTATTCCTTCACCATTGCCGTAATATACACACACAAAAAAGGACCAGTCACGTAAATCAATATTTGACCACAAGTCTGCAACAAAAGCCTGTACAACTTTCCAATTTGAAGTTCCCAAATTTGGAACAATAGTACAATTCCTTTCCCAAATTGACTGCCGAGGGAACAAACGGAACATTGTTTGGAATTCCAAGATAAAAGCCTGCCATTAATAGAGTGGGGTGCTTAATACCGCAAATACAGTATACCACATAAAAAATATTATTGAGTAAAATGAGACTGAAGTTTAAAATCTCCTACCTTTCACAATGTTCCATAGAGAAGAAAATATCAGGGACTGTGGTAAGGAGATTGTGTCGGCGCCGCACAGCCATCTTGGGTCTGCAAAAATGTCCAACACAATGAGCACAAGTGATTCACAGCCAAAACAAGTTCAAACATAATTACTCCACAACTCTTAATGCTCTGATACCTTGGTAAGCACCAAAAACATCAATTTCTTGGAAATTTAGATAGATGGCATAATGAATGCATATGACTGAAACAGCGAAGGAATCTGGGTCAGTATCTCTGTATTCGTAACAACATGCCTGACAAAACTTGTATTGTCATCAAGTTTGCAACGTGACTTGGCGCAACAGATACAACATACAACTCATCGACTATTATAGGCATAGTTACAATAAAGTGTCTATGTACCAACTTAGTTCTCTCTGTTATTTATGTCAACACTAGTCTAGATGACATGAGCCCCTTCTACAATAGTCATTGATAAACAGAATGGTGACCAGGATCAATATTAACTTTCAAAAAACATGAGAACCATAAATCCTATCAATAAAATGTATTATCCATTATTCCCAGTACAAGAATAGTACCTATACTTCAAGCAGCATGTACTTGGAAATGAGTTTAACAGTAACTCTACTTGAAATATCAAGTGTTTTACATGGAAATATACTACAGAATAATACTCCAAAATGATCAATTATGAATATCAAGAAATTAGACATGAATGATAATAAATGGATTTTGAGTGAAAAGCATTACATTATAACTTTACTTTTCAATTGAAGCGCCCTGCAAATCACTATTTAAACAAGACAATCAGAGTTGTCTCCCATACACCCAGGACAGATTTTATTACAATGACTAAGGGAAGTTGAATTGATGTACCTGATGATAAAGAGGGGATAACTGACACCATGTGTACAACAACCAGGGAGGTAGTTTATATGTTGATTTTACAAGCTTCAATATCTACTAGATCTGGTACTACGCCCAAAGTGTGTACGTGATAGGGGGAAAGTCTAGATTACCTTACCTACATCATGACTTATATTGCGGCCTTATTTTGACCATAAATTGTAATACAAACCAGAAAACAGCAAAGGGATTTGGGTCAGTATATTTGTATTCATAAGAACAAGGCTGACAAAGCTGCATCAGCCAATGAGGTAAACGCATTTGGTCATGAGGTGACGCTAAGTTGCTTGAACCTGGAAGAATGACAGAGTTGTTCCCCTTTGTCCATTGCTGAGACAAGTGATACATGCTTAAAGAATTACTGTCAGCAAGATTTCCAGCAATGAGACGCCAGTATCAGTTTGAATGTGGGATGGGGCCTTGAACAAATACATTTCCAACAGAAAAAAGTACTATGTATAACAAATACTTATTATAAAGGGACGTGTTTTTGTGGGAAATACGGTAGTTGAATACTTGATTTGTTCACACTGAGGGGTGTGGTAAATGGTGCATGTTGATTAATGATAACATAGAGCAGTTCTTCTGTGGGATGAAATACCGTAGTTGAATACTTGATTTGTTTACACTGAGGGGTGTGGTAAATGGTGCATGTTGATTAATGATAACAAAGAGCAGTTCTTCTGTGGGATGAAATACGGTAGTTGAATACTTGATTTGTTTACACTGAGGGGTGTGGTAAATGGTGCATGTTGATTAATGATAACAAAGAGCAGTTCTTCTGTGGGATGAAATACGGTAGTTGAATACTTAGATTTGTTTACACTGAGGGGTGTGGTGAATGGGGCATGTTGATTAATGATAACATAGAGCAGTTCTTCTGTTGGATGAAATACGGTACAGATACTGTTCTAGGGCGTGGTCAGTGTGTCAAGTTAAGCATTTGTCATACAAACATACATACATACATACAAGAATACAGGGAGCACGCTGCCTGCTTCTTCGCCACGAAAACACTTGCAATGTGCACCAGAGAGCGGCAAAAACGGGTGACAATTTCTGTGAAGAAAATTCCGAACTTGCAAATAGCCAAGGGGATTTGGAACGTGCTTCGTCCCTGGTTGATAGAATGGCCGCTCTTTGCGATAAACAAAAGATGTGGAGTGAAATATATGAATGAAGTTACCTTCAGATGCATGTGCATAACTGTCCTCTCCGTCGATGGAGATGCGACAAGACCGAGCGAGCACGCTTGGGTGTGGCGATGCCAGCCAGCGACATTCAGCTCCGTGCTCCGCCATGGCCAGCCGATGGAGGAAGGAAATGACGGCCTTTGGCATTAGTGATCTCGCTTGTGATTGGTGCTTTGCTGTTTCCTTCCGGGTGGCTTGGTGCCGGCTGTCTAAACTGCGTTTTTTGGTGGTGGGTGCAATGCCCAGATGCTCTCGGTGCTTTGACCGGTTGCTTTTCCGTGTGGCTTGGTGCCGGCTGTTCAAACTGCGCTTTTTGGCGTTCGGCGCTGTCGGTGTAGCCGGTGTAGTCACGTGGTGGATTTGTGTGACAAGTAGAAAGAAGTAGAAAAAATGGAACTACATGTACGATGAATAAAAGCTATTTCCTATATTGAAAAAATAAAGTTTACTATTATGCAATCATTTGTTTTACAGGAAACAGAAAAGTGTATACAACTGTATGAAACCTGCAGACCAGGTGGAAAGTGGAAAGAGAGTTAAAACTGCATGGCAAGAAAAACAAGAAACAAATTATGTCACATAGTGAAGCAAGTAAAATGAACACTTTAAAATTCTATGATTTTAAAAAAAAAATTGTTGTGAAATTTTCTTTAAAAAAATGATGAAATGAAATGAAATGAAATATAAGAGAAGTTAATTCACAATATTGTGTTTGAAAGAGAAGCGAAGCCGAAACTGTGGGTAAAATATTACACTTGAAAATTTTATCTGATTGAAAACTTGAAAATTGTAGAGAAATTTTCTGAAAGAATTGTGTAGTAATGTAAGACAATATAAGACCATATTGAAAGCAAAGCCGGAATTGTGGGTGAAAGCGAGCAAAAGCGGATAATGGATCCAAAAGAACGGAAAGGGAGAAAAGCGCTTTGTCGTAATAATAAGCGAAAGCGGAAGAATAGCGGGTTAAAAGCGGGGAAGAAGCGGGTTAAAAGCGGGGCCCGGATAATGGATCCAAAAGAACGGAAAGGGAGAAAAGCGCTTTGTCGTAATAATAAGCGAAAGCGGAAGAATAGCGGGTTAAAAGCGGGGAAGAAGCGGGTTAAAAGCGGGGCCCGGATAATGGATCCAAAAGAACGGAAAGGGAGAAAAGTGATTTGTCGTAATCATAAGCGAAAGCGGAAGAATAGCGGGTTAAAAGCGGGGAAGAAGCGGGGTAAAAGCGGGCCCGGATAATCGAAGCGAAAGGAGGGAAAGGGAGAAAAGCGATTAATCGGCCAGTGAAAAGGGAGGGGTTCGATTGGCCAGGGTTGAGGGGTGAGAGTTGAGTTGGGGGTTCATGTAACTGTTAAGAAGTTCTTGAAAAAAAGAGTTCCTGCTGGAAAGGGGGTTTGAACCCGCTCGGGGTGCCCCTAGGCCAAATCGAGCAGTGCCAAGAGACCGCGGACTGAAACTGGAGACACAGGAACTTCCGAAAGGACCCAAAAGCAGCCCGAAGTGGATTTGCAGACGGGTGTGAATTGTCTGGAAAACACCCTTTCTATTAATAAACGTTCGGATATAGCGCGATATGAATAAGATGACTGGCGGCCACAATAGCGCTGTGAAATAATACATTCTAGCCCATGCGCGTACAGGATCGATTGTCTGGCCGTGGTCTAATTTATTTGGAGGTGATAAGCTCGCAACATGTCCCGTTAACCACCAGTGCAGGTTTCCTTCCTGGGGCCTAAAACTGAAGACCAGACGTACGTTGCACGTTGCATGATGTTTCAAGTTTTGTAAATACGCAAAAGATGCCTAAACCACAAAAATGGGATACTATTGATTAATTCGAAAACGGAAAGAGCGACACTATTTGTTGGGTATGAATAATATTTGTGGAATATTGTATGTTATATTTATATAGATATAACCATTCCTCAGCGCACTTTTTGAACTATAAATAAATAATTGCTTGTCATGATTCTTTGACTCGAACGATTAATATGTTTAACTACGAAGATAGTGATCAGTGATATGGAGAGTGTCACTTAGTATACGCTGCGCTTTAAATAAACGATAGTCAACCTATAGCCAGCCCTATGTGGGTCAGAGAAGTCATTCTACATCATGAACTTGTATTAATGAAGTCATTCTACATGATGAACTTGTATTAATAAAGGAGGTGACTAAAACTCATACAGTATGGGGAGGGAGGCTGCATGGCCGTTTTGCTCTGGATAATGTTGCACAATGTTGGACATAATATACATGGTATCATAGCTGGTAAAGTTTCATTCAATATCAGATCATTGTCAGCTAGGAAAGTCATGTGTATCGCCCGGAACATCAATACACACACCCTCCCCTCCCCTCCCCTCCCCTCCCTCCCTCCCTCCCTCGCACGCACGCACGCACGCACGCACGCACGCACGCACGCATTTTGTCATCTACCCTTATCCCCGCCCCCATGCAATAATGGTATAACAGCTTTTGCTATTATATATCTCTTAAGGATATTTATATCTATAATTTGGTATTAAAGGATCTTTAAACAGCCGCTGTTGTCTGAGCTTACAACGTGAAGATACGGGGTAGAATAGGTCTTCAGCAACCCATGCTTGCCGCAAAAGGCGACTATGCTTGTCATAAGAGGCGACTAATTGGATCGGGTGGTCAGGCTCGCTGACTTGGTTGATGCATGTCATTGATGTCAATTGCGTGGATCGATGCTCATGATGTCAATCACTGGATTGTCTGGTCCAGACTCGATTATTTACAGACAGACAGACAGACAGACAGACAGACAGACAGACCAACCAACCAACCAACCAACCAACCAACCAAACAAAACCAACCAACCAACTTGTCGTAAGAAGGGTTGTTGATATGACTGAGTGAAGTGGCAGAGAAATATCGTAAAAAACAGCCGTTTTCGGCCCCCCCCATCGCCCTGGGCTTGACGTGAGAAGGGTTGTTGATGTGACTAAACTGAGTGAAGCGGCAGAAAAATATCTGAAAAAATAGCTGTTCACAGAAACCAAGTTTGATAGTGCGGCTTCATGCCCAGGCATCAATGGCACTGATTCAGAATATTCACGATAGACATGTCAAACGAATGTATGCTAGATAGAGTGGAAAGTAAACGGTTGGATGAAATGTGGGAGGATAATAAAAGAGAGTTCTGGAAGAAGATTAGTGAGATTGGGGTAGGAGGTGGGGGAGAGACGAAAACAGATCCCTGTGAGAGCCTGGTGACACATGTGAACTACTCTCTTTGAAGTAACTAGAGCAGTTGATGGAAGCCACTGTGGCAAGGCTCCTGGTGTTGATGGTATCCAGATGGAATGTCTTAAATCCCAAAATGTTATTTAGGCTTTACACATTATTTTTAATATCCGTTTTAACACAGGGAAATACCTGGATACCAAAGTGTTCTACTTTAGATCCTTGGGATTTTATCGTATAGAGGTTTGATCCTCCCCAATTCTATGTACAAATGATATTGGAATATTTTAAATAACCGTCTGCAATCTTGGGCTGAAAGTACAGGAGCTCTAAATGGTGCACAAAATGGATTCCGGAAGCGTAGATCAACTACGGATCATATTCACCCTGTTTGTTCTTTTATTGAAAAACAAGAAATGGTATTAAAAAGACACTTCTTTCTGCTTTTATTGACTTTCATAAAGCGTATAGCATTAACAGAAGTGTGCTGTGCTGTGCTGTGCTGTGCTGTGCTGTGCTGTGCTGTGCTGTGGGAGAAATTATGTAACATTGTTTCTTACACTTCAATCTTTATCTTCAAATGTGAAATGCAGTGTACTATAAATGGTATGCTTATGGTATGCTTATGGTATGCTTATGGTAGGCTTTCACCCTGGTTACAAAACTGGTTTTGGTATTTGTTTTTATCCCTATTGCAGCCTTAGCATATGATGACGATTTTGCTTGCAGAATCGGCAGATGATATGAATCGTCTATCAATTGAACAGTGTGTAGACAATAGTATCCTTATTGATAATGACAAATCGATTATGGTACACTTTAGAAATGTAAGCGTTCCAAGAACAACAGCTTTTTGTAATATTGGTAACTCTGTTTTAGACATTGTTGATTGTTATAATTACCTAGGCCTACTGCTCTGCTCACGGAACATCTTGACTTCAATGCTATGGCAAAAGGAGCAGCTAAATATGGCTAACAGAACATGAGGTCTTCTTAAAAAAATAGAAGGCAATCAAAGGTGTGCAATCCAATACTTATTCCAAATTGTATGATAATATTCCAAATTGTATGATAACATGGTTTGGCAAGTTTTGAGTTATGGGGCATCTATTTGGGGTCATCGTGACATTTCTTCTGTAAATGCCGTTCACCATCATGCTTTGAGATTTTTGTGAGTGGTAAAATACGCTGTTAATGATGATATGGGATTGATTCCAATTGTTAGAAAGTGTATGTGTATTGTTACACAGTTTTGTCGTTTTACTAATGTAAAATGTCCTTCAGATTAAAGATTAAACTGGAAATTTCGCGTGAGGGCAAAGTCATGAACGAATGGGGTGTGAATATTTCTGAGAATGTAAGCGTGAAAAGCGTCCTTGTACGTGTGCATGATGTCTGCATTGGAAAGTATGTGTCTGATTGGAATGAACTGTTATGCAAGCTTGGAGGGAGAACGGCTGGTAATAAATTACGTACGTATGGAATGTTGTATGGGTGTGAAAGTTATGTAAGTATGTATATGCCTCTGCCAGGCACTGATCCTCAAACGTTAGAAACAGGCAGATATACGAATATGAAAGTGAACGAAAGAGTGTGTTTTCAGTGTGAGGAAAGTATTGAGGATGAATGTCATGTATTGCTGGATTGCCCTGTGTACGACGATCTGCATGAAAGTTTCTACAAAGGTCAGTTTTAGCTATCCAAACTTCCTAGAGTAACGTAATACTGATAAACTTATTTACTTTTTTAATATTATGTAGACTTTACAGCCAAAACCGTCTTGTTAATCCTCTACACAGAGGAAAATGGCTGATGGGTAGTATAGTTTATATACCCCTTTTACACTAATATATTTATACTGTGATATATTCCAAATATCCCATAACCCTTAACGGGTGGCTCACTTGTATGTCCTGTTATATGTATCTATGTAAATATTTTTGTGAGGTGAGATTTAAATAAATATTCTGCCTGCCTGCCTGCCTGCCTGCCTGCCTGCCTGTCTGTCTGTCTGTCTGTCTGTCTGTCAAAAGACAATACTAAAAAGGCTAAAGGCTAAATGTTGAAATGTAGATATAGTACATGTACATAAATTCGGTTTTGCACCCCTCGCCTTGCCTGACAGCCTCAACATTACCATTTGTTCAATAAAAACAAAACATTCTCGTTATGTGTGCATGTATAGGCCTACGTATAACTGATAAAAGTAACCCTAAACTATAAAATTAATTATACAGAATTATACAAAAAAAAAACCAAAGGTATCTGGCAATTCTATATACCATTACAGACCTATACCAGACAGTAATTAATTGTTCAGACCTATACAAGACAGTAATTATTTCTTCAGAATATAATATCATGCAAAGTTCTTTTTAGAAAAAAAGGAAGCTCTTCTTTGGAAAGGAATACTGGTGGAGCTCTGAGGAAATGCATTCTATTTTTCCATCACAGCTGTAAATATGTGGATCTATGTATGAATGGGTAAATCCTGGATTCAAGAAATGTCTTTATTACAAAGGTTTGTGGGTAGACAAGTTTCAACTGTGAGAGTGGCCTTGTAGACTCCCCAACAACAAATAATTTTAATGATTTTAATTCTGAATCAAATTGCAGTCACACTATTATAGTCATTGGGTCATTCTCTTTGATTTTGAACACTTTCAATAACATAGCATGCTTTGGACACAGCGCTCCAATAATGGGAAACGTACACCATTTCGTCAGGCGGGCGCAGACAGGTGTTGTAATTGGTGCACTCGTCATAACAATTGTTTACAGAGAAGATAGAACTAACATGAATTTACCATATGTAAACATACAGTGAGTACTCCATGGAAACGTATTTGAATCAAATGATACTGGAAAACCAAATGGCAAGTAATGAACAGATTTTTTTCCCTGTTACCTTTAAATAAAATATGGTTACTTTTAATTAGAATCTCGTTACGACATGACCAATTCTTCCTGATTGACTATCTTACCAATTTTGAACCTAAAACTGCTTATTTTTATGGCGTACCCAAAGTACTTAAAAGTAAATGTATTTATTCAAAAGGAAATTAATGATAAAAATTGTGAAGTTAATTCTATTGAAAATACCGAAGATTTACCATTTAGACCAATTGTGGGAGGACCCGAGAGCTGTACTCAGCATTTTAGCAATTTCATAGATATTATTCTTAAGCCTTTATGTAAACAGGTAAAAAGTTTTCTCAGAGATGGCATTGATTTTTTATGTAAATTACCTACTGAGGTACCGGAAGGATCTATGTTAGTTAGTTTTGATGTTGTTAGTTTGTATAGTAATATTGAAACTGAGCTCGGACTGGAAGCTATCAGATACTGGCTGAAAGAATACCACCATGAAATATCAGATAGATTTTCGGATGAGTTTATCATTGATGCATTGAAGATGGTTATTACCAATAACATGTTTTATTTTGATGGATCTTATTATTCACAAAAGAAAGGAGTAGCCATGGCTACTAAGGTAGCCCCTACTTATGCAACCCTTGTGTTGGGATTTTTAGAGAATATGTTTTATGATAAGGTGAGAGATACTCTTGGTGAATCTATGAAAGAACAAATTGAATATTCATGGAAAAGGTTTTTAGACGACTGTTTTATCATATTAAAAACCAGTGAAAGTCAACTTACAGCTGTTCATGAAATTTTAAATTCACTTAATGCGTCACTCAATTTCGCAACGGAAAAAAGCGAATCCAATTTAATCTTTCTCGATGTAAGAATCAATTTAATATCTGGGAGATTTGTACAAACTGATATCTTTTATAAAGATACTGATACGCACCAATGTTTGGATTTTGGATCATGTCACCTGTATCATACAAAACGAAATATCCCTTACTGTCTCACAAGACGTATTTGTACCATTGTTTCCGCGAATGATGTTAAAACTACTCGCCTTGCTGAACTTAAGAGTTTCCTACTGCATCAAAATTATCCCACAAAGCTAATTGAAGATAGCATACAGGAGGCGATAAGTATTAAGCAACTAAAACGGGGAGAAAAGAAAAGAAGAATGAATCTTCACCGTTCACAAATAAAGCAGCCACACAACCGCACGATTCCACTCAGTGAACATTTAGAAGCATGTGGATACGGCAACTTTTTAGTTTTCCCGCTTTATAAGCTAAATTTTGACCATGAACCTACATTGTTTCAAAAAGAGCAACATTTTAATCATAAATATGCGCCTAAGTTTAATGTAAAGGCGTAAGTTGTTTGTCCATTGTCACCTTGGTATTGTGACGTCATAGTTTTCCTAAATGTTATGATGTCACGTAACTATATGTTACTACTTCATGTTCGTTATTCAGTTATTGCCTGATGAGACTCGTACGTGGTACGAGTTGAAAGCGCTAGCCTATTAAAACTGTGTTCAATCGTGTCAGTGTAAAATTTGAGTTGATTAAATATGTAAGTAATTTTGGGAGTCATGCGTTACCCTGCACTATAGCCGAGTTAGCGCTATATTTAGGGGCGCAATAGCGAGGGAACACTGTATTTCTGATTCTCACTTCTGTGGATGTAACATTTTACCGAATAAGTCGCCTCTTACAACTTTTCAACACCACACTTAGTAATATTCCAGATATATGACGGCCATCTGTAAATAATCGAATCTTGATCAGACAATCCAGTGATTGACTCTATGATCATTGATCCAATCAACCAACTCAATGAGCCTGACCCCCAGATCCCTTCAGGCAAGCATGGGTGACTGGGGACCTATATTCTTACATGAACCCCCCACGGATTACTGGTAGTTTTACATTGATATAAATCAAAATGTAGATATTTATATAGCTTAAACACACAATATCAAAACACAAACACACCCATAATGGACAGTTTCAAGATTTTGTTCAAATGCATACAATGTTACACGGGTTATCAATGCATAGTTTTATCTGATATTGACACAGTGAGCCACTGTGGGCCATGCCATGTTCTTACATGCCAGGTGCAGGCATTGCAAGGGGCAGATAGTGTTGAAACCAAAGTGATGCTGGTGCATGACATTCACGTGTCAAACAGACATCACATACCACTGACCATATCCTGGTCTCATCACTGGCAGCCAAGGATGCAGATAGTATACAGTAGTATAGGGAATGGGGGTTCTAGGAATATTTCCTAAGAAGCCATCATGCTATCATTGGGGTAAGTATGTATAAGATACACTAATTCTCACGGTAGATATAGCCTTTGCAGTGATATTGTTGTGGGAATGCACTGGGTTCGACTTGCCTTGAAATGGCATAGAATGGTCTCGTTTGGCGATCTACGAAGGACGCGTAATAATAGACTCACAATATTTGTACTTGGAATATTTCCTAAGAAGCCGTCATACCATCATCTGAGTAAGTATGTGTAAGATATACAAATTCTCTCGGGAGATATAGCCTATCCAGTTAGATTGCTGTTGCGTATGCCCATACGACTTGCCTTGAAATGGCGTAGATTGGTCTTGAAGGACGCAGAATAATAGACACACGATATTCGTACTTGCAATATCTGCTAAGAAGCCACCATACTATTAATGGTGTTAATATGTATAGGATACACTAATTATCATGGCAGATATAGCCTTTCCACTGATATCGCTGTTGTGTATGCGCTGTGTATGACGTGCCATGAAATGGCATAGAATTGTCTCGTTTGGTGACTTACGAATGATGCGTAATAATAGACACACATAATTCCAACTTGGAATACCTACAAAGAAGCCATAATACTATTATTGGGGTAAGTATGTATAAGATACACTAATTCTCACGGGAGATACAGCCTTTCCAGTGATATCGCTGTTGTGTATGCGCTGTGTACAACGTTCCATGAAATGGCATAGAATTGTCTCGTTTGGTGACTTACGAAAGACACGTAATAATAGACACACATAATTCCAACTTGGAATACCTACAAAGAAGCCATAATACTATTATTGGGGTAAGTATGTATAAGATACACTAATTCTCACGGGAGATACAGCCTTTCCAGTGATATCGCTGTTGTGTATGCGCTGTGTACAACGTGCCATGAAATGGCATAGAATTGTCTCGTTTGGTGACTTACGAAAGACACGTAATAATAGACACACATAATTCCAACTTGGAATACCTACAAAGAAGCCATCATACTATTATTGGGGTAAGTATGTATAAGATACACTAATTCTCACGGGAGATACAGCCTTTCCAGTGATATCGCTGTTGTGTATGCGCTGTGTACGACGTGCCATGAAATGGCATAGAATTGTCTCGTTTGGTGACTTACGAATGACGCGTAATAAGAGACACACAATCTTCCAACTTGGAATACCTGCAAAGAAGCCATCATACAATTATAGGGGTAAGTATGTAGAAGATACACTAATTCTCACGGGAGATACAGCCTTTCCAGTGATATCGCTGTTGTGTATGCGCTGTGTACGACGTGCCATGAAATGGCATAGCATAGAATTGTCTCGTTTGGTGACTTACGAATGACGCGTAATAATAGACACACAATATTCCAACTTGGAATACCTGCAAAGAAGCCATCATACAATTATTGGTGTAAGTCTGTATAAGATACACTAATTCTCACGGGAGATACAGCCTTTCCAGTGATATCGCTGTTGTGTATGCGCTGTGTACGACGTGCCATGAAATGGCATAGAATTGTCTCGTTTGGTGACTTACGAATGACGCGTAATAATAGACACACAATATTCCAACTTGGAATACCTACAAAGAAGCCATCATACTATTATTGGGGTAAGTATGTATAAGATACACTAATTCTCACGGGGGATATAGCCTTTCCAGTGATATCGCTGTTGTGTATGCGCTGTGTACGACGTGCCATGAAATGGCATAGAATTGTCTCGTTTGGTGACTTACGAAAGACGCGTAATAATAGACACACATAATTCCAACTTGGAATACCTACAAAGAAGCCATCATACTATTATTGGGGTAAGTATGTATAAGATACACTAATTCTCACGGGAGATACAGCCTTTCCAGTGATATCGCTGTTGTGTATGCGCTGTGTACGATGTGCCATGAAATGGCATAGAATTGTCTCGTTTGGTGACTTACGAAGGACGCGTAATACTAGACACACAATGTTCTCACTTGGAATATCTCGGAAGAAGCCATAATACTATCAATTGGGTAAGTATGATTAAGATATACAAATTATCACGGTAGATATAACCTTTCCAGTGATATCGCTGTTGTGTATGCGCTGTGTACGACGTGCCATGAAATGGCATAGAATTGTCTCGTTTGGTGACTTACGAAGGACGCGTAATACTAGACACACAATATTCCAACTTGGAATACCTGCAAAGAAGCCATGATACTATTATTGGGGTAAGTATGTATAAGATACACTAATTCTCACGGGAGATACAGCCTTTCCAGTGATATCGCTGTTGTGTATGCGCTGTGTACGACGTGCCATGAAATGGCATAGAATTGTCTCGTTTGGTGACTTACGAAAGACGCGTAATAATAGACACACATAATTCCATCTTGGAATACCTACAAAGAAGCCATCATACTATTATTGGGGTAAGTATGTATAAGATACACTAATTCTCACGGGAGATACAGCCTTTCCAGTGATATCGCTGTTGTGTATGCGCTGTGTACAACGTGCCATGAAATGGCATAGAATTGTCTCGTTTGGTGACTTACGAAGGACGCGAAGGACGCGTAATACTAGACACACAATGTTCTAACTTGGAATATCTCCGAAGAAGCCATAATACTATCAATTGGGTAAGTATGATTAAGATATACAAATTATCACGGTAGATATAACCTTTCCAGTGATATCGCTGTTGTGTATGTGCTGTGTACGATGTGCCATGAAATGGCATAGAATTGTCTCGTTTGGTGACTTACGAATGACGCGTAATAATAGACACACAATATTCCAACTTGGAATACCTACAAAGAAGCCATCATACAATTATAGGGGTAAGTATGTATAAGATACACTAATTCTCACGGGAGATATAGCCTTTCCAGCTTTACTGCTGTTGTGTATGCGCTTTGTAAGACTTGCCTTGAAATGGCGTAGAATTGCCTCGTTTTGGTGATTTACAAACGAGCGGAATAAACCACAAATTACAGATACGTTTGATAGATTCGCAAAACTAAAGAGCAAACATATTTGTTGGATAGGAAGAATATTATTTTTTTAATATGGTATATTATATTTAGATATACTAAACCATTTCTCAACGCACTATTTTAACTATCAATAAAAAAAATGCTTTACAAGGCTTAAATGCTTGCAAAAATATACTTGCGGATTTTGAGCTATATCTTGAAAAGCGCCCATTAATTGCCCAATTAACAAATTAATGATAACTTCAGGGCTTAAATATAAAACCGACATGAAAATGTCATTTCACATGATGTGAAAATACTGAAACACTAGCGAAGTATGATCTGTGTTACAGAGAAGTACAAGGTTGGTTTTCACTACATGCGGTTGGAAGTTTCATTGTGTTACTTACAGAAAAAAAATCATCAGCTTCTGACCATGCAACATTGAAACAGGTTTTGTTGAACAGTCTTTCAGGTTTGCAACTTTTATTTATGGTAGAGGTGAATAAAACCAATATTGTATGGGCTGGGAAGCCGGAATGGCCGTTTTACTCGTTATGATGTTTAACATTGTTGAACATTACATACATGATATCATAGCCACCAAAGCTTCACCCATTGTTAGATATTACAGCTCGATGTTCTGTATTAAATGCAATATTATGAAAGATGCCCATTGAGATCACACTGGTGGCTTTTATTTTTTCATACTCTTCAAAATAGTGTAATCTTGTCCTATTTATTATGATGATGTTGTATCTTGTTGTGAAAGTGGATATGTGTGACTTTGAATGTCATGCAGCCTCGGGTGACAAGGATGGTAATAAACATTATCTTAAAACAAATATCTACAAAGTGTTTAAAGTAGGAACCAGGGATCATGTAGGAACTTTCTTTTGTCAAACACAAAGTGCATGAATTGGTAGATAATCTGCAGCTTACCGGGCGCAGCGTGTCAAACTCCCACACTGCAAAGACACTGAAGGAAGCGCCCCACAAATATACTAATATCTGCCATTCAAAGGCCCCCATAGACCTAAGAGCATCACACAGTCTTGTCGCAAATGTGTTCCTCAGTATCACCGATGACTGTTATTTAAATTTGGGTTAACCACATACGGTTACCACGTGCTCTATAGTTCGATTTTGATTTGTTTTTCCTTTCAATGAAACTGTCATTGCCCTATGATTGGTTTGATTTACAAATTATTTATGTCGAGTCTACTCTTGATGATGATAATATATTGCAAGTCTTTAACTTTTATTTGATCTGTTAATTGTAGTGTCAGCTATGAGTAAACGCTTTGATTTTTCGTTCAATGGAGTTGCTATCTGTAATTTTATTTGAGTAGGCTAACACTGCCGCTGTGTGTCTGGACAGGTGCGAGTGATTTGACCTCGAGTGTAGTGTTGTAGATGACGTCAGGTCAAACAGCTGATCTTATGTTGTGGCCATATGATGGATGCACGCGGTTTCAGTTTCTAAATAATAATATTCTATAAGAACGTAGATTTAATATATCAAGATTGGGAAGACTAAATGAGTAAATGAGACGTTTATCACTTAACTAACATCCTTAGAACTTGGCGGGGTTTACTAATTTTGGTATGTTTACATGTGTTTTTCACATCAAGGCGTGATATTCCAAACACAATACTGAGCATATAGTTCAATGAGGAAATAGAGTGTTTTACAGAGAGAAAGATGTCAAAATGGATCTAAGGTTAAAAAGCCTTTTTAATATTTTATCCATACTCATCGCAAATGGTTGAATAAGCAACACAAATAGTAGCAGTAATTACACAAGATTTATACATAATAGATTTTGATGTTTGAAACAGTTTTCCTTTCTATATTTTCCCCTGCATTATCTTAATTATCAGATACTTAGATCAATGCCTTGTGATTAACCTACGTTTTAAGTGATATTTAATTAAAGTTGGGAGATAATGGAACCATGTTCGATCTTTCCTTCGCTCCTTCTTCTCTAAAACTATTTCAGTTAGAGAAATTAAGATTTACCCACTGGGATCTCAAATGAGTTATGGTGTCCTAAATTCCTTTTCCACAGCCATACGGCCTTTGCACACAACAGAGTATGAGGTTACATGAATGAAAGCTTGCATGCCCATATAAGAGATACTTGTCAAGACTGAGTTCGAAAGTTGGTACCATAAATTATTTTCCTAGAGAAGGGGCCTTTTGTGTGTATTAATTTCACATCACATTTCAATATTTGTTCTGATGAAGGGACCTTTTGTGTGTATTAATTTCACATGACATTTCAATATTTGTTCTGATGATGTAAAGCGACCTTAGTTCTTATTTCTTCTTGAGGCTTCATAGGACTGGATTTTTTTTGGTCACTGCTATGCGAACAAACCAAATTCATCTGTGCTCCATGGTGTGGGATAGTGATAACGCTGTTTTCTTATTTATTTTATGTTCTTATTGAAAAAATAATGAATTTGTAAAAGAATAATCTTGCCTATAAGCAAGATGCAATCTTGTGTTTTATTTAGATTGTTTTTTAGTTTACATCATAAATCAAGTTTAAATGTTCCCTCAGTGCTGAAGCTTGGCCAACGGAAAAAGGGGAAATATATAATTACTGAAAACATGTTATATATAACGATGTTGCTAGTTGTATTTTCGTAATTCAATTTCATATTCTGCTTTCCCTTCTATGACAAATAATTCCATAAGTTTCATTAATCTACAATCACCATCTTTTTCAAACTTTTCCTTCTTTAAGAATGGGATGAAATGGGAAACTTGAAATAAACGTAATATTTTTTAAATGTACATGTATATAATATGTACATGTATATGGAGGTGTAAATCTACCAAACAAACAATAATATGAATAATGCCCATAAGTAGGTCACTGGACGAGGCGATGCCTTATGTTGTTTAGTACTTCCGGTGACAAACAACGTCTCGCGGCAAACGCAACAGCAGTGTTACTTCAGATAGGGCCTGGCGAATCATATTCGGAACATCCTGGTGTAAATTAAAAAAACATGACATTGTCACAGGCATTAAAACACTCGAGTAGCACGAATAGCAAGTGTTGGCTTGTCAAAGCAGTTGCAGTGTTGTCAGGACGTCCTATGGTCAATGTCACACTGGTCACTACCCATTCATAAATATTGAGGTAACTTTTCACTATCCTCGGACTTCTGATAGGCTGGTATAATTATCAGTGTTGATAAGTCAATACTGATCAGTTAATCATCACATGTACAGTAATGATGGCGTTGAAATATGAGCATAAACAGTCGTGCTGTGACTCGTTTGATTGAATTTGTTGTTATTTATTGTCAAAAAGAAAGACGGTATTTGCAACTGCAATATGCTTCTGGTTTATACATATAGAATACTAAACGAGCTCCCGTGTAATACCAATTTTATGAAACAAGTGAATAGTTGTGGTATCTGACGAGCGAAAGCGAGTTAGATACCACAACTATTCACGAGTTTCATAAATTGGTTTTACACGGGAGCGAGTTTAGTATTTTATCTATTACTTGCCATTTATAACGTTTTTAGTATTATACTGTTGAGTATGAATAGGCTGACACCTACACGATCCACGGCATAGTACAATTGAGTTTAACAGAATAATACTTCAAACACGTCAAAAGTTGAAACGTATGAATTTAATACCATACAACGATCCACCTTTAGAATTCAGGCGTCCCTTCTACAAAATTATCGTAAAGCTAAGATTATCGCAACTCACTAATACTTTAACTTGGACTAACGACTGTCGTTGCGCTACAATACAATCGCCTTGTGGAGCGGGCCTTGCACCTCAAAGTTTACAATCACGTCACAATACCCGATGGCGTAAATTGTGGAATTTTGTTGCAAGATCCATCGGCGAAAACATGCCATGTGACGTTAGCCTAGCAACAAGTTTGCTGGGGTCATCGAGTGTGCATAAACTCCTCTCAGTAATCTTTCATCTCCACACACAATGTCGTTGAATAAGCCAAGGGATGTTGAGAGCTTTCAATATTTGTTCGTTAAACGCGTTCCGAGAGTACATAAGCACGCGTTTTGGTATTACACAATGTGTAATACAGATGTATCATACAGTTTATTAAACGGGTGATCTCTTCACGGGCAAGTAATAAATCATACAATCAAATGTTATGGCAAATTTCCATTACATCTATCCTGAGCCTTTCCCAATATTTAATGTTCAGCTCTGACAAGGAACGTCACAGAATATATTAGTGTGTCCTGAGGAGATGACACAAACTATAGTCGTAAGAAGGCCTATTATGTGCATGTTGGCAATGTAAATTGCTGTGACATTTTGTCAATACTTGTAATATCACTGAGTAATAATGTTGGGCAAAGAGACTTATAGGGGTGCCTGTGTTTATCAAAAAGATATGTGCCAACACCTCACTTAAATGTTTTCTGTATGATATGAATTCTCCTAGAACATTCAACAGGTGATTACCAATGAAAATTAAACGTAACCAATGGCATGGCATAGCAGTTGTTGTTTTATGGAATTAATTCTTTGAGGAAAATCAACATGTCTTGTTTTTGCAGCGGCTGTATAAGGGTTAAGAATGCAAATACACTGATTCATAGGGCAATAGCCAATAAGCATTACTCTTGACCAGTAATTTTAAAACAGATTGGTACAAATTGATACTTGAAAATATGAAATGTCAGTTTTCTTATTTGTTTTACTTGGCTTTATTGGCTGAATATTTGAAATACACAAATATATGAAGAATAGGTGCCATTGTTTCTCTGCATCAAATAAATATCGTTGTACTAAATTGTGTTCATCAGTGTTCACTGAGTGATAAGATGAGGGTATTAATGTTTTGGCCTTCTGGCAATTTTTTTTTAACTTGGGTCGTTTAAGCCTCACAACCAGAAATATTAATAAAAAAGCACAACCGTTCATCACAATGAATTTTGCCTAGCTATCAACCACACTCTGCAGTGTTAAAACAATAATATTGATGACGTGTATTTTCTACAGCTAAAGAGCTAAACAATAACAGATAATGGGGTGAATACGGTAATTGTTTACTTCAACGATGCGCGTTTCCATGTACTTTGTCGCGAAATACAAAAGAGGACTACATATGTATTTATATGACTTCAGTAATGTTTTTGCCTGTTTTGTACCTTATATAACGGTATGCATACTTCAAAGATGCGCGAAATATATGAAGGAAGACCATCAGCGTATTTGAATGACTATGGTAATGCATTTGGCAGACAGGCTGTTTTGTCCTGTATACAAGTGAGTAATATATCTAAATACTTATACATTGTAATAACACATAAAAATGTGGAATGGGTTGTTGTTATAGCTCATACTTGTCGACGCTCATGGTATCAATCACTGGATTGTCTGGTGCAGGCTCGACTTATTACAGACCGCCATCATAGAGCTGGATATTGCTGAGTGCGGCGTTAAACAAAGAAACAATCAGAACAAACTTACTGAATGAAGAGGCTGAACTTAAGAAAAACATCGGTTTTGGTACCCAGCAGCCTGTGCCTGTGGTAAGTGAATCTGGTGTTCAATACGACAGAACTGACTGAAGCGGCAGAGACATATTTGAATACAGCTGTTCACAGAAACCAGATTCACATCACATCACACTCACATCACATCACACTCACATCACATCACACCCACATCTCATCACACCCATGCACATCCACATCACACGCAATCCGCACCACACCACATTTTTAATAACTGCAATATATATTTGTAAAGAACGAAATACCCAAGATACGGTTATTAGCATTAAAACTGTTCTTTTATAAGCCCGCCCGCCCGCCCGCCCGCCCGCCCTCACTCATGACAAAGCAGACCCTAATTTGTTCTTTTATAAGGGCCCCCTGAAACAATACAGACCCTACTGTTCAAATAATGAGAGGCGAGCCTTTAAAATTACAAAACTTCAGCTGCACGTTTCCTGTTGGGATTTAGGGCCAGAAAGCCACAAAAGAACCCCAGGCTGGTCGCAAAACCACTCAACTTAAACTCTGGTTAAGATATGTGAACTCAGCGATTGTGTGCTGTGCTGTTCTGTGCCGTGCCGTGCCGTGCCGTGCCGTGCCTCCTGGTGTTAGATAGATTTGCTCATGCTATCGACCACTGGTTTTTATCCCTTGCCTGCACGCATTATGTACATGTAGCTGGCATAGGATTGATTTGCCTGTTTGTTGAGAGGTTCGCGAAATAAATTGGACATGCCAGATTTTATATGAATATGTACGGTAATATACAAACGACTATGGAATAGTAGGACGCCGGGGATGGTTTTGTGATGTACAACAGGCCCGTAGGAGCTAGCGTTTCTCACAGTGGGAGTGGCCGACACACACATCGTAGGGGTCGCAAGCATACCCATGCATCAGTGGCACCGATTAAGACTATTCACGACAGACATGGCGAAAGACAAGTACTTTATATGTAGTTCTGGTGTATACATTTAGATTGAATCTAAATTCGGTTTTGCAATTAAGACAGTAGTTAATTTCAGGATTTTAAAGATTCACTTATTTACAGAGCGAAAAATGAAACTTTTGGAAACGTTTTACTGATGAATCATTTCGGGTTTTTTTTTTAATCAAAGCTATGCACATGAGCTGCGAGTAATGGGTGCTTAATAAAAAGGGTCGTGTCTGTGAAAAATCAAGAGATTCAATACAGTGAGTAAATATAAAAATAATATGTAGATGTATGTGTATCTGTTTGAATGAATTTTAAAAAAATAATGAACAATGCACACAGCTTCCTATATATGGTACATATCTTTCCAAATGTAGCTGGTCTATAATAAAATTAAATAACGATTTCGTCTTTACGCCCCAAGGCACTGAACTTGGATACGTCTATAGAAGAGCGCACAGATTGTTTTAATAAAACCCAGTCTGCTTGAACTTGTTTTCCTCTCTCCCAGCGCGATATTTGAGACGATAAGAGACGGAACCAAGCTTACACTAACGCCTTCTCGATACTGGTTGGACTGCCGACAGCCGACTTGAAACCTGTGACGTCAGAACTGGCGATGATGACGTCACACTCTCTGTACTTGAACTCGGTGACCTTGGTCCTGAGACAGCTGACAAAGACGCTTTATGCGGTCAAATTTCTGTTGAATTTGGCCACAAAACGGGTCAACTTAAAGATGACGTTTACTGCACAAACCGTCAGTGTATGGGGACAGATTTGGAATGGAACAAATGTCATAATTTCACTCCTAATTGATATGCATTAATAAGGGGAGGGATTGCGTTTTTAAAGGAGATACAGAAAGAAAAAGACTTATATTACGTTGATAAATTATCTTTCAAGTCACGTGACCACCGCCATACTGGTCAGAAGCTAGACCCAGAGGCGAGGCGACAGTGACGTTAGTACAAACATAGAATGAGGGTAGTCGGCACCGTTTTCGCTTCTCTTCGAATTTAGAAGATTGGCATGTGGTACAGAGTACATTGTCATTGCCTTGTCTTTTATTTCAAGCACAAGCAACGAGCAGATAATGAAATCAGAAGTAGATATAATGAACATTTTTTTTATTACCTAGCTGTTACCATATTAGGTGGGACACCACCCATACTTCGGCTGGGTCTGGAGTGGGCCATACCCCTCCCCTTTTTTTTTTTACTCTCCCCAAACCAGGAACTATATATAAGTTAATATATAACATGATGGTCGTCAAAGTTAAATAAATAATGGTGTACATATTGTGATATTTTGGTTGCTCTCTCTCTCTCTCTCTCTCTCTCTCTCTCTCTCTCTCTCTCTCTCTCTAAATGGAAGACTTCGCATGTGTAACATATAACGGATCCAGTGTGGTTGACTATATGCTTTAGCCATTTCTACTTGTTTGTGCATTTTATTGGAAATATGATGTCACCTTTAGTTCAACTCAATCAGTGCCCAAAAATAATAATACTGAGGATACAAGCAATAAGGCTGTACACCCCTGGACAAAGCATATAGGAAACAGAATATATGTAAGGGTTTTTAACAAATTTTCAGGATATATTTCTTGTGACACCTGACCAAATATTTGCAACTGTTGAAGAAAATTGTTCCAGTGTATCAATATTATAACGTATGTAGCAGTCTGCAGCTAGTGCCATGAAGAATCAAAACAATTTCGGCCAATCACAGATAAATCAAACTGCCTTTATGCAGTTGATTTAAATGTATGTTTTTTTCAGCAACAAAAACTGTGTTAATAAATCCAAGAAAGGATCCCAGGTGTTTTTAGAAAAATCCTTCAAAGCGGGAGAAGCAGTCGTACAATCACCATGAGAAAATCAGTTGAACTGTGGTGTAACCATGTCTGTCAGTGACACTGTATTTGATTACTCAGCTATGACTGACATTAATCTGTCTCCATCAGACAGAACATTTTAACAACATAAATGATGTAAACAGACCATTTACAGACGAAGAAATATATTCTTGTTTAAAACTGTTGAAATACATTCCCTCCCCAGAGGGGAAACAGTATTATTTGTCCACTGCACAAGGCAGGAAATAGCCAAGAGCCTCCTTATTGACTCAATTTGTAAAATACTCTGTGTTGTATTCAAGAAAAGACTGGAGTTGTGGGGTGATAGAAATAACATGTTATCTGTGCAAGCCAGTTTTAGGCCAAATTATTCAACTGTTGACCAGATATTCTGCTTGCAGGGTGATCTATATGTCTGTGTATGTCTAAATGTCTGTGCATATGTCCATATGTTTATGTCTATTTGTGTATGTCTATATGTTTATGTCTATATGTCTTTGTCTATATGCCTATATGTCTATGTCTATATGTTTACGTCAATGTCTATATATCTATGTTTGTATGTTATGTCTATGTCTTTGTCTATATGTCTATGTCTATGTCTATTTGTCTGTGTCTATTAGGCCTGGGACGACTCGGGTACCCGAGTCGGGTGGGTACTGAGTAGGACTAGGGTACCCCCAGGACTTCCCGGACCCGTGGTTAGTCATGTGATATATTGTTTAATGGCAAAAGTAATCTAGAACTCTATGGTTACACTGTAAGTCACAAATGTTCACATTTCTTTCCGACTATGAACACATTCCTTCTGACTATATATGTTTGCATAAAGATATAACTTTAGTTAACTCCAGTGTATGCATGACCAGATCATTTTATACCTGTATCTAAATACATTTTGACAGGAGTATGGTCAAACGTTTCCCAATCGGACATTTTGTACATTTCTGTTGAGACCTACAGTGGGTACCTTGGTAGGGTCAGGTAATAGGGGGGTGGGTACCTGGGTAGGGTCTGTTAATGGGGGTTGGGTACCTGGTTAGGGTCAGGTAATAGGGTGTTGGGTAGGCGGGTAAGGTCAGGTAATAGGGGGGTGGGTACCTGGGTTAGGGTCAGGTAATAGGGGGTGGGTAGCTGGGTAGGGTCAGGTAATAGGGGGTGGATACCTGGGTAGGGTCGGGTAATAGGGGGTTGGGTAGGTGGGTAGGGTTGGGTAATAGGGGGTGGATACCTGGGTAGGGTTGGGTAATAGGGGGTTGGGTAGGTGGGTAGGGTCGGGTAATAGGGGGTGGATACCTGGGTAGGGTCGGGTAATAGGGGGTTGTGTAGGTGGGTAGGGTCGGGTAATAGGGGGTTGGGTAGGTGGGTAGGGTTGGGTAATAGGGGGTGGATACCTGGGTAGGGTCGGGTAATAGGGGGGTGAGTACCCGGGTAGGGTCTAGTAATAGGGGGTTGGGTACCTGGGTAGTAAATTTGGACTCATCCCAGCCCTAATGTCTATGTGTCTATTTGTCTATGTCTATATGTAAATGTCTATATGCCAATGTCTATATACCTATGTCTATAACTATATGTCTATGCCAATGTCTATAACAATATTTATATGTCTATGTCAATGTTTAGATGTCTATGTACATATGTCTATGTCTGTATGTATGTCTATGTTTAAATGTCTGTCTATATGTCTATGTGTCTATTTGTCTGTGTCTAAATGTATGTGTCTATATGTCTGTCTATATGTCAATGTTGATATGTCTATATTCTATGTCTATATGCATGTGTCTAAATGTATATGTCTATATGTCTGTGTCTCTATGCCAAAGTGTATATGTCTATGTATTTATGCATATATAAAGGGGCATTGTACCCTATCCCTGGTTCCCTAACAACAAGACTCTAAAAGGGGCATTGTACCCTATCCCTGGTTCCCTAACAACAAGACTCTAAAAGGGGCATTGTACCCTATCCCTGGTTCCCTAACACCAAGACTCTAAAAGGGGAATTGTACCCTATCCCTGGTTCCCTAACCCCAAGACTCTAAAAGGGGAATTGTACCCTATCCCTGGTTCCCTAACACCAAGACTCTAAAAGGGGAATTGTACCCTATCCCCGGTTCCCTAACCCCAAGACTCTAAAAGGGACATTGTACCCTATCCCTGGATCCCTAACACCAAGACTCTAAAAGGGGAATTGTACCCTATCCCTGGTTCCCTAACCCCAAGACTCTAAAAGGGGCAATGTACCCTATCCCTGGTTCCCTAACCGCAAGACTCTAAAAGGGGCAGTGTACCCAATCCCTGGTTCCCTCACCCCAAGACTCTAAAATGGGAATTGTACCCTATCCCTGGTTCCCTAACCGCAAGACTCTAAAAGGGGCATTGTACCCAATCCCTGGTTCCCTCACCCTAAGACTCTAAAAGGAGCAACGTACCCTATCCCTGGTTCCCTAACCGCAAGACTCTAAAAGGGGCATTGTACCCTATCCCTGGTTCCCTAACACCAAGACTCTAAAAGGGGCATTGTACCCAATCCCTGGTTCCCTAACACCAAGACCCTAAAAGGGGCATTGTGCCCTGCCCTGGTTCCCTCACCCCAAGGCTCTAAAAGGGGCATTGTACCCTATCCCTGGTTCCCTACCCCCAAGACTCTAAAAGGGGCATTGTGCCCTGCCCTGGTTCCCTCACCCCAAGACTCTAAAAGGGGAGCCTACCCAGTCTGGACAGACTTGTTACATCGAGACATATTGTGTGACACAGCACGGCACAGCACGGCACGGCAACAGCACGGCACGACCACAGCACGGCACGCCATGCCACGGCACTGCCACAGCACAACATTGGGAGTTCACAGGCATGGAGCTGTGTCATCAGGCAAGACCTGAAATGAGAATTTGAAACTTAGACCATGTTGCTCTTCTTCAATATATACTGAATAACAGAATAACAGAAGTTTATTGTATTTCAGGGCCAGGCGGGCTCCAGTACAGTTTCCACAAGTTTTTAGAATATGTATACATATTAACACCTGTCAACACATACTGTGCATAATCATTCTTATAAAATGCACACATATCAGTATGGAAAAATGATATCTAACCATTAGGGTTATGACAAAGACCCCTTGACTTTCATGCTTAATTTGAACACTCCAAAGGGCATGTAAAACTGTTCTGGACAATCAGCACCAGACCTCAAAGTTTAAATTTCTACCAAGTAGCCATTAGGCTACAAGCATTTTTTACCAGGTAGCCAGTGGTGAAGTCAAGCCAATATTGTAGGTAGCCAAAAGCATTTGAAATTATCTTTTATCAAATAACTATTATAACATGTACAAGTCATAGCACTAGTCTTGAAATTGTATCTTAGTGGAAATTTTTAGTCAGTAGACAAATTGAAATTTAGGTCGAATTGACGACCATTTTAGTGTCAACTTTGAGGCCTGAGTTTGTGTGTGATTCTTGGGTAATGAAACCCCCCTGGTATATGAGAGGTGACTACACACAGGACGTCATGATCTGATAGACAGGAACTGCACCTCTGGTTATTTTCATAACCAGTGACACTGACAGCACTGCAGCTTTGACAGCTTACTCAGCAGGATAAAGACGACAGATAAAAACTATCCTACAGATAAATATGAAGGTTTCTAGGTGCAAAAAGGTCAGGTAGGTACTACAAACATGTCGCTTGTCCATGCAATGTCCAAGCAATGTTCCAGCAATGTTCCATTAATGTACCATTAATGTCCAAGCAATGGTCAAGTGATATACCAGCAATGTCCTAGCCATGTTCCAGCCATGTCCAAGCGATGTCCCATCAATGTACCAGCAATGTCCCAGCAATGTCCCATCAATGTCTCAGCAATGTTCCATCAATGTCCCAGCGATGTCCCATCAATGTCCAATCCATGTCCCATCGATGTCCCATCGACGTCTCAGCGATGTCCCAGCAATGTCCCAGCCATGTCCCATCCATGTCCCATCCATGTCCCATCCATGTCCCAGCCATGTACCAGCAATGTACCAGCAATGACCCAGCAATGTCTCAGCAATGTCCCAGCAATGTCTCAGCAATGTCCCAGCAATGTCCCAGCCATGTCCCAGCAATGTCCCATCCATGTCCCAGCAATGTCTCAGCCATGTCCCAGCCATGTACCAGCAATGTACCAGCAATGTACCAGCAATGTCCCAGCCATGTCCCAGCAATGTACCATCAATGTCCCATTAATGTCCCATCAGTGTCCAAGCCATGTCCTATCAATGTCCCAGCAATGTCCCAGCAATGTCCCAGCAATGTACCATCAATGTCCCATCAATGTCCCATCAATGTCCAAGCCATGTCCTATCAATGTTCCAGCAATGTCTCAATGTCCTAGCATGGTCCCAACAATCTGACAGTCCGTATACAAGAGTAGTTATCAAGCTATCAAAACAATACCATGGAACTTGGATTCGGAACTTTGAATTTCTGTGTCAGGTTCACACAACTATGAACAGAGTCAAAGTCAAAGTTGTTGCCATGGAAACAGAAAAAGATATAAATTCTAAACACCCATAAGTAGCAAATGGCACCATTTGGCAACCTGGTCTCTGTGTGTGCAGTTTCAAGAAAGAATACCTATTAGTTTTAGAGATATGGTCCGGACAAACACACCACTATGAACTGAGTCAAAGTTAAACTTGCTGCCATGGAAACAGGAAAAATTAATATGTTTTAATTTCCTATAAAATAGCAAAAGGCACCACCTTAGCTCTTGATTAATATATGTACCAAGTTTGGATTAAAAATGTTGAAAAGCTTTATAGTTCTGCTCCAGAAATGACACCAGCCTCCTTTTCAGCTAAGTTTAACTTGTTTCCACAGGAAACTGGGAAAAATCAAATTTTGAAAATTTTCTAAATAGCAAGAGGCACCACTTCAACTAATATGTAATACATGTAGCAGGTTTGGAAGAAAAGTCTTTCACAGTTTTCAAATTGTGCTCTGGAAACGACACTGACCCCGACCCTTTTTGAGACTAAGTCTAAATTGTTTCCATGGAAATCGAGAAAATTAAAAACGCCAAATATCCACAAACAGGAAAAGGCATCACTTCAGGATCTGTTTGATACATCTGGCAAGTTTTGGTGAAAAATATTGGACAGCTTTCAGAAACAAAATTTATCCCACCTTTAGAGACAAAGTCCAAACTGTTTCCATGGAAATCGAGAAAAACTAAAAACTGCCCAAAATCCATAAACATTAAAAGGCACCATTTCAGGATCTGTTTGATATATCTGCCAAGTTTTGTTGTAAAATATTGAATGGTTTTTGAGTTGTGCTCCAGAAAAGAAATGATTACAGATGGACGGACACACACAAGGGCTGACAGATGGACAGACAGACAAGACGTCGACTATATTAACCCCCCATTACATGCCGGGGGGAATAACAAGGCGACCTAATATGTGAGGAATCAAACCAAGGACTTTATTGTGACCAGAGAATGCCACCTTCCCCGCTGACTTACAGGTTTTTGTCACATCTTCAGACGTTTGGTTCCAACAGAATTACACAAACAGTTTACACATGTACAAAATCTTAAATCTCAAACTTTGCAACAAAGAGAGTTCCCTGCAGGTAGATTAAGAGCAAGATGGAAGCTAAATGCACAGTCTGCAACTTTAGCCACTGGCCCCAAGCCCCCGTCAAGTGATGTGCTGTTCAGTCTAGTAGGCTCAGCCTATAAAAGTCCACACGATAACACTAAAATGTACAACACATGATACTTGAGCCAAGAGACAGTATGACAAGACTCAAGTGTTCGATCTAATAAAAGTCCATACCATTACACTAAAATGTACAATAATAATAATAATGACCATTTATATTGCACATATTTCCACACCACTCAGGGGCATGCTCAAAGTGCTATTCTTACGTAGGTAGGTAGGTAGGTAGGTAGGTAGGTAGGTAGCCAGCCTCAGGCACAACTGATTCTCATTAAGTGTAGTAGAACCAGACACAGCACAAACACCCTGAACTCTTTCAACACAAGCCAACCAGAGTTATTTCCCTTGGTACATCAAGTTCCTACAGCCATTGAACGCCTGCACACCAAGTTCCCAGAGACTTGTTGAAGAAAAGTATTCCTGTTTCTTTAAACTGTTCTGGTACATTCATGTTTTGGCAATACCAACAAGCTACCTATCACTGCAATGCCCAGATTGTGTTGTACTTGATAATTCATGAAAAAATGTTTTAATCAGGTGAACAATCAGTGAAAAACAGACAACATAACAAAATAGGAAGCTATAAATAGATTGACTGTAACAGAAAATGTGATAACAGTAATAAATAGTGTCTTCTGATCTTTTGGCAGCAGGAGGAAAGTCATCTTCCTGAGACAAGGGAGTTATCTGACTATAAAAGTCCAGTTTCCACCCTTGCATAACTAGGCTCGAAATTCTGGAGTTACATTGTGGCTGGACTAATGAGTCTTTGCTTAGTCCAATCACAATCGCGTAAGAAACTAGACATCCAGTTCGTAAACAACATGGATTCCATCAGGCAGCTTTCGTTCGACTGCAGGATTTCCAAAGCAGGTGTACCATCAACTGGGCGTAAGACCCATTTTATTACAATATAGGTCTTGATTATTGATCAGATCATCTTGACTATGCACCACCATATTGTTTGAAGCAAATGGAAGTGATATGAGAGGGAGGTGGTCAGTTGGATGGACATAGAAGGGCCATAACACGTGATTGCCACTGGTGGCGCTAGGATCGAGCCATGAAATTCCAACGTAATTCAGTAAGGGTGGAAACAGGACTTTTATAGTCCCTTGCCTTGCTTTGGGAAGATGGAGGAAAGTAGCTGACCCAGGCGTTGCACAGGTGAGAACTGGTGGTGTGGAAATGCTTCACCTGAAACAATAAATAAAATATTTGTCAAATAATACAGGTTTGATTTCGGAAACATGACTGCTATTTAACCTTGTTGTGTTATATTTTTCAGTGGAACAACAGAACAGGTGTGTAATGGCTGCTGCTGCTGCCTACTTGAGGTATACTCGTTAGGCCAGGTAAACTGGTTAGCCAAGGTAAGTAAATGTGAGAAATAACACAAAAGGTTGAAACAAATTAGAATGTTATCATGTAGCATACAAAGACAATAGGATTTAATTATATTTACATCACTAGACAGCATAGGTTACTGAAGGAGCTTGATTTGCAGGTGCAATGAAAGTGGATTATCTCCCTTGGATGTGGCAGTGTTCTTCATCTGAAAATATAACAAAGGATTTTAACAGTTTTTTTGTTGAATAGTTGAAATATGAATGCCTTTGAGTTATATGAATGTAATATTTGAACCTAGAATAATAAAAGTTCATATTTTGCAGCAGCAACACCCCAAAAATATCATCTCGTTAACTTTGGTTAGCGAGACAAGTGAAAAAAAGAGAGGACAAAATACAAAAGGCTGAAATAATTCACTTTACTATCCAATATCATACACATACAGCGAACTAATATGTTTTCAAACACCAGATGGCACAGGTGACAGCAGGAGGTGGACTGACAGGTGTTGAATGAGTGGATTATCTCCCTTTGATTATTCTTCACCTAACATGAAAATTAAACAAAAATTAATAACACTTTGATGACTTATTTGGTTCTATTGGTTTTGTATTTGAGATCAGGTTGAGTAGAACTATATTAAAATACATGCCACCCCTGATAGAAGGGGGGATTGTTTGGATTGTTTGTTAGTTTGTTGATGCTACAAACAGCAATATTCCAGCTATATGACAGTGATCTGTAAATAATCAAGTCGGGACCACACAATCCAGTGATCGACATCAAGAGCATTGATTTAAGCACTTGGAATACAATGATATGCATCAACCAACACACATACATATATTTATCTTGTTTGTTTGTTGTTGAACACTGCACTCAGCTCTATGACATCAAGAGCATCGTCGTCGAAAAGTTTGCGTATTTCCCGTTCATCCTCAGGATTTAGTTCAAGCATATCAAAACCGCGAACATCTTCAATAAAATCATTGTCTGACATCTCATCGCTATCTGAATCATGACTCGCAGTCACAACACCCGCGTGTTCAAAGTCAAATCGCAACGCAAAGTTTACTTTCCGAAAATTCAGCTATCTAAAGAAACTTTCAAAATAAACACCCCATAATACACCAACTCTTGTTTCCTGTAGTCACATGACTTGTTAACGCGAGTATAGGATGTATACTTATTCGTAGTTTACTTGTATACACGTTGGCTGGTAGGCCGGCCTATGGTGTCTGGAGAGTCATGACATCTTGGCTGGTCTACTGGCCAACAGTTAAGACACCCTGTAATCTAAATCTACTCATGCTGTGATGTATCTGACCACTAAACAACAGAACCGCCTCCGTGGTCTGGTGGATGGGCGTCTGCCCGAAGGGCGAAACTATATGACTTTAACTATAAACACCACAAACCACCCTTAAGACACCCTGTAATCTAAATCTACTCATGCTATGATGTATCTGACCACTAAACAACAGAACCGCCTCCGTGGTCTGGTGGATGGGCGTCTGCCCGAAGGGCGAAACTATATGACTTTAACTATAAACACCACAAACCACCCTTAAGACACCCTGTAATCTAAATCTACTCATGCTATGATGTATCTGACCACTAAACAACAGAACCGCCTCCGTGGGCTGGTGGATAGAGCGTCTGTCCGAAGGGCAAAAGGCTGGGAGTTTGATATGAAACATGTCATACCAAGGACATTAAAGAATGGTACTTGTTGTTACCCTGCCTGGTGCTAGGCAATAAGGGGCTAAAACAAGGACTGGTCCTCTTGGAGTTAGTATACTGTGTCTGAGTTGCGTATTCATGTTAAAGTGTGAAATGGTATCTCAGTGGGATACCACAATAAAATTGGCATAAGTTCAGACTAGTACAAGCAGCCACACACAAACATCCATGCATGTTTCTATATAAGTGCAATAATCTTGAACATGATGTTAAACCCCACTTTCACCTCACATCACTAAAAAGCAGTCTATTTGACCACGTGATCCATGTCCAGAGAATGACTTTAACCAGAAACACCATAAACCACCCTTAAGACAACCTGTAATTATATCAACCCATGAATGAGTGAGTAAAATTTAACGTCACATCGGCAGTATTTCAGCCATATCGTGACGAAACATTTATAATAATTACATCGAGATTGTATAAAAAGCTGTCAACGATGAACAGTATAATAACTAGAGTATCACAGTTTCCATTTTAAAACTAGTTTAGAATATTCAAAAGAATACATCATTATTCAACAATACAATATAAAAATGGGCTATAAATAACCAGCAACCAAAGTTAGGCCATATCTACCCATGATATGTTGTGTCTGATCACAGAACATGAGTGAGTGAGTGAGTGAGTGAGTGAGTGAGTGAGTGAGTGAGTGAGTGAGCGAGCGAGCATGTGAGTGAGTGAGTGAGTGAGCGTGAGTGGGTGAGTGAGAGTGCGTGTTGGTGAGCGAGTGAGCGAGCGAGTGAGTGAGCGAGGGAGTGAGCATGTGAGTGGGTGAGTGAGAGTATGAGCGTGTGAGTGAGTGAGTGAGCGTGAGTGAGCATGTGAGTGAGCGTGTGAGTGTGAGTGAGCGCGTGAGTGAGCGAGTGATGAAGCTCTGATACTCCCTGATTTATCTCCTAGATATTATCAGGATGCCTGAACCTGAAGCTACATCCAACACCCTGAAGACACCCTGTAATCTAAATCTACAATTGCTATTATGTATCTGGTCAGTATACAGTCCATTTGACCCCTTGACCCATCTGAAGAGGAGGACTTTAACCAGAAACAACACAAAACACCCCTAAGACACCCTGTAATCTAAATCTACCCATGCTATGATGTATCTGGTCAGTATACAGTCCATTTGACTCCTTGACCAATCTCAAGAGGAGGACTTTAACCAGAAACAACACAAAACACCCCTAAGACACCCTGTAATCTAAATCTACCCATGCTATGATGTATCTGATCAGTATACAGTCTATTTGACCACTTGACCAATCTCAAGAGGAGGACTTTTACCAGAAACAACACAAAACACCCTGAAGACACCCTGTAATCTAAATCTACCCATGCTATGATGTATCTGGTCAGAATACATACTCTATTTGACCACTTGACCAATCTCAAGAGGAGGACTTTAACCAGAAACAATACAAACCACCCTTAAGACACCCTGTAATCTAAATCTACCCATGCTATGATGTATCTGGTCAGTATACATAGTCTATTTGACCCCTTGACCCATCTCAAGAGGAGGATTTTAACCAGAAACAACACAAAACACCCCTAAGACACCCTGTAATCTAAATCTACCCATGCTATGATGTATCTGGTCAGTATACATAGTCTATTTGACCCCTTGACCCATCTCAAGAGGAGGATTTTAACCAGAAACAACACAAAACACCCCTAAGACACCCTGTAATCTAAATCTACCCATGCTATGATGTATCTGGTCAGTATACATAGTCTATTTGACCCCTTGACCCATCTCAAGAGGAGGATTTTAACCAGAAACAACACAAAACACCCCTAAGACACCCTGTAATCTAAATCTACCCATGCTATGATGTATCTGGTCAGTATACATAGTCTATTTGACCCCTTGACCCATCTCAAGAGGAGGATTTTAACCAGAAACAACACAAAACACCCCTAAGACACCCTGTAATCTAAATCTACCCATGCTATGATGTATCTGGTCAATACATAGCCTATTTGACCACTTGACCTCTTGGATCGATGCTCATGATATCAATCACTAAATCGTATTGTCCAAACTCCCGTATCTAGAGATTGTCCACACACAGCCTGACATTGCTGAGTGTGGGATAACAAGAAACATACATCTGTATAACAACCCTAAGTGTGGTCCTATGTTAGGGGTGGCACGATATATCAAAATAGTGATATATATCTTTTGGCAAGCACTTAAAGTCAATAAATCAATTGTTAAATCAGTTTCCAATCAATAGTATTTACCAGTAACATAAGAGTGTAAAATTTCATTTCTCTGACTTTAATAATTTTTGAGAAAATTTGTTCCCTTAGAGAACTGGACAGACAGATGGAAGGAAGAAAGGAAGGACAGACGGATGGACGGACTAACTCCCCATATGTCCTCCACCCCACTTTGTGGCGGGGATAATAACCTTGATACACATTTTGTAAATTCTTTGGAACTTGAAAATTTAAGTAAGGTGAAATTTTCTTTCAGCTGTGGTGACATATATGTCAAACCTGTAATACCTAGGAATCGCAGATTTTGAAGATTTTATTGAATTAGGTCCAGCACACCTCATATAGTTTCACAAAACCTGCAAACTTAAATACAAAAAAATACAGGCCACACTCAGACAATCCAGTGATTGATATTAGGACTAACGACCCATGCTGTGTGGGTACGACAGGCCAAACTCAGCAATATTATTTGTCTGTAAATATTCGCATCTGGACCAGGCAATCCAGTGATTGATATTATGAATAGCGACCCACACTGTGTGGGTACGACAGGCCAAACTCAGCAATATTATTTGTCTGTAAATATTCGCATCTGGACCAGGCAATCCGGTGATTGATATTATGAATAGCGACCCACACTGTGTGGGTACGACAGGCCAAACTCAGCAATATTATTTGTCTGTAAATATTCGCATCTGGACCAGGCAATCCAGTGATTGATATTATGAATAGCGACCCACACTGTGTGGGTACGACAGGCCAAACTCAGCAATATTATTTGTCTGTAAATATTCGCATCTGGACCAGGCAATCCAGTGATTGATATTATGAATAGCGACCCACACTGTGTGGGTACGACAAGCCAAATTTAGCAATATTATTTGTCTGTAAATAATCACATCTGGACCAGGCAATCCAGTGATTGATATTATGAGTAGCGACCCACATTGTGTGGGTACGACAAGCCAAATTTAGCAATATTATTTGTCTGTAAATATTCGCATCTGGACCAGGCAATCCAGTCATGGATATAATGAGTAACGACCGATGCTGTGTGGGTATGACAGGCTGTCAACCTGGCCACTGAGTTGATCTACCCTTGTTGATGGGATCAGTTGTAACCCTGAATCCCTCAGGGTGTCAGGATATAACACAGCAATTCCTGACTGCACGAACTTTCAACATCCTATATGACTAGATTAACACAATCTATTCTTAGTGACATAAGACTCTCAAATAATAAACAAATTTGTCTGTAAAGAAAAGTAAATATTTACACTGGATGGTGTGTACTTGTAAACATATACCGAAAGTTATCTTTTTATAGCTAATTCAAGTTTGTATGGGTGTTGTCGCCACACTATTCCAATATTCCAGCTATAATTATAACGGCATCTGTAAATAATCGAGTCTGGATCAGACAATCCAGTGGTCGACACCATGAGCATCCATACACTTTAAGGAGATTCCAGGACATGCAATCAACCAAGTTACTGAGCCTGACCAGACTGGCTACCGGTAGTTATAACGCTGATAGAAATCAAAATGTAACTATTCATATAGTTTACACACACAAGATCAAAAGACACACACATTTACACATTTGTAATTTGGACAGTTTCAAGATTTTTTCAAGTGAATCGTGTTACACAGGTAATCAATGGCGCATGTCAGGGGTTTATAGCATTGATAATGATATTGACAATGTCAGCCACTGTGGACCATGCCGGATATTTTTACATGCCCCGTGCAGGCATGGCAAGGGGGCAGACTGTGTGAAACTGAAGTGTTGTTTGATATATGATGGCGGTCTGTTAACAATCGAGTCTGCACATGACCATCCAGTGATTGACATCATGAGCATCAATTTAGGCAACTGTGATACAATGACATGCATCAACCAAGTAAGTGAGGCTGACCACCCAGTCCCCTCAGTCCCCTCTTGTGACATGCATGGGTTGCTGAAGGCTTATTCTCTACCCGATCTTCATGGGTCAGAACTGAGGTGACACTGGTGCATGACATTTACATGTCAAACAGACATGACATTCATCTGCCCATACCCAGGCCCATCATGGCCGCTAAGAATGCAGATATTTCCTGGGGATTATTATACTCAGGCCAAACCAATACTAGTCTTTGTTCTCAGGCACCGCCTGCATCATCATAAATTCTGCCACACGTTTCGCTTTCATTTCCATTTTCAAAAAGAAAACCTAAAAGATCTTAATATTTAAAAACAAAGCGATCCAATATAGCACGCAGTTACTTCCCTTTACATGCACACTGCTTTACTGTGGATATCGTGTTATGGTCATGGGGGCAATAGGAGTTTGTCTGCTTCTTTACGTCGGGTGAAGTGTATCTGATGATCAGGGTAGTAATACGACATTGTCATCTTTGAGCTCATGCATGGATATAGCGCTGTGTAGAAGGACTATAATTATTTAACCTGCTCGTTGCAGTATGTAAAAATCCTTAATGTCTTTTCCCTTCTGTAAAATACATCATTTGCCTATTTAATAACCTATCATTAATGATGCACTGTACAAATCCTTCTCCATGTCTGCATGTACAGGACATGGCAGCTCAGCTGTAAGAGTAAACAAAAGAACAAACTTGTCCGTGCAGGCTGGGGGCTCTGATATCCTGTAACGGAATCCAAAGAAACCGAACGGTGATTTAGAGGAATGAATCACAGACTGAAATCATCCAATCTGTTACTCATGGAGCTGAAGAGGTACCCATTATTTCAGTGGGCTTGCTATATAAAACTGGCATAAGTTCAGACTAGAAGTGTGCATGCATGCAATGTACGTGCATGCTCGTGGCAATGTAAGTGAAGTCATCTTGAACACGTTAGCCCCATTTCTCCTCACTTCACTAAACCAGAGGCCCTAGATACAAATGTAGCATAAAGATCTGAACCATTTCCATGTTATGATCCAGGTTTCAAGACGCAAGGCTGGACCCCAAGGCAAATCCTGTTGGCATAAATGTATTATTCTCTTTATAACAAACAAACATATACAATTTATCTGTTTAGTGTAGGGTGGGGATAATATCGGTTTGCAGCCCCGCCATTTGTACAACTGTGAATTCCCATCACCTGAGAATACTTCCAACCAAATATGGTTGATGTCTATCTCTTAGTTCCAGAGAAGAAGTCGCTTTAAGCAATATAGCCAAATTACCACTACTTGGCGCTGCCCCTCAGTCCATTGTTGGGTCAGCCCCACCATTTCTACAATTTTGAATCCCCACCACCTAGGGATGCTTTGAGTCAAACTTCATTAATTTCCAATAAGTGGTTCAGAAGAAGAAGTTGTTTCAAAACATTGTTGACGCAAGGACGACGGACAATGGAAGGATGACAGACGCAATGGTATGGCATAAGCTCATCTTGGTCCTTTGGTCCTGGTGAGCTAAAAACAGTCCATTGGACCACTTTACCCACGTCCAGAGAATAACTTTAACCAGAAACAGCACAAAGCACCCTTTAGACACCCTGTAATCTAAATCTACCCATGCTGTCATGTATCTGCTATTGGGCCAGTTGGGTAGCCTAGTGGTTAAAGCGCTGGATCGTCAGGCCGAAGACCCAGGTTCGTTTCTGGTGTCCCCCGCTGTGATATTTCTGGAAAATTGCTAAAAGCGGCGTAAAACCATACTCACTCACTCAGTATGCTCTGAGAACAGAGTCTATTTGAACACTTCATTCATGTCCAGAGAATAACCTTAGCCAGAAACTGCACAAATCCATCCTTAAGACACCTTGTAATCGACACCTACCCATGTTATGATGTGTCTGGTTACTATACACTGTCTAGTTGGACACTTCATTCATGTCCAGAGAATTACCTTAGCCAGAAACTGCACAAATCCATCCTTAAGACACCTTGTAATCGACACCTACCCATGTTATGATGTGTCTGGTTACTATACACTGTCTATTTGAACACTTCATTCATGTCCAGAGAATTACCTTAGCCAGAAACTGCACAAATCCATCCTTAAGACACCTTGTAATCGACACCTACCCATGTTATGATGTGTCTGGTTACTATACACTGTTTAGTTGGACAGTTGACCATTTCCAGAGAAACAGCACCCTTAAGACACCCTGGGGGTGGGGTGTGGTATGGTGTTGTGTGGTGAGGTGAGGTGGGTGAGGTGGGGCAGGGTGCAGTGGAGTGTGGTGAGGTGGGGCAGGGTGCAGTGGAGTGAGGTGAGGTGAGGTGGGTGTGGTGAGGTGAGGTGAGGTGAGGTGGGGCAGGGTGCAGTGGAGTGTGGTGAGGTGAGGTGGGGCAGGGTGCAGTGGAGTGTGGTGAGGTGTGGTGTGGTGAGGTGAGGTGAGGTGAGGTGGGGCAGGGTGCAGTGGAGTGTGGTGAGGTGAGGTGAGGTGGGGCAGGGTGCAGTGGAGTGAGGTGAGGTGAGGTGAGGTGGGGCAGGGTGCAGTGGAGTGTGGTGAGGTGAGATGAGATGGGGCAGGGTGCAGTGGAGTGTGGTGAGGTGAGGTGGGGTGAGGTGGGGCAGGGTGTAGTGGAGTGAGGTGAGGTGAGGTGTGGTGTGGTGAGGTGAGGTGAGGTGAGGTGAGGTGGGGCAGGGTGCAGTGGAGTGAGGTGTGTTGAGGTGAGGTGAGGTGAGTTGGGGCAGGGTGCAGTGGAGTGTGGTGAGGTGAGGTGAGGTGGGGCAGGGTGCAGTGGAGTGTGGTGAGGTGAGGTGTGGTGTGGTGAGGTGAGGTGAGGTGAGGTGAGGTGGGGCAGAGTAGTGGAGTGAGGTGAGGTGGGTGAGATGAGGTGAGGTGGGGCAGGGTGCAGTGGAGTGGTGAGGTGTGGTGTGGTGAGGTGAGGTGGGTGAGGTGAGGTGAGGTGAGTTGGGGCAGGGTGCAGTGGAGTGAGGTGAGATGAGGTGAGGTGAGTTGGGGCAGGGTGCATTGGAGTGAGGTGAGGTGAGGTGGGTGAGGTGAGGTGAGGTGAGTTGGGGCAGGGAGCAGTGGAGTGAGGTTAGGTGAGGTGAGGTGGGTGAGGTGAGGTGAGGTGAGTTGGGGCAGGGTGCAGTGGAGTGAGGTGAGGTGAGGTAGGCGTGCGTGCGTGCGTGCGTGTGTAAAAGTCCAGACTCATGCCAGTTTTATGTCAGCTCACTGAGATTATGCTGCAATTTAACACGAACACATAATCTATATGGCCACTCAGATCACAAGACCTCAGACCATAATTACTTTCCTTCTCTGCTATCTACAGTGACATGACAGCCCACCATAATTAATATTGGTTATAGGCTGTTCTCCTGTTGCATGCTGACCACCCTGCCACTTGTCACTTAAACCCCAAAATTATCAGCCTGGATCCAACATCTAGCAAACAACAATATTAGTCAGGTTAAACCTGTATTTTTTTTGCCTATTTTTAAATACTTACATGCATGTTTTTATAAAATAATTGAACTAAAGTTTTCAACAAAAATAAAAATTAAAACTATTAAATGTTCATTCAAAAAAAGCCCTATCTTTACTCATTAAACTGATACATTGCACAGGTGGCTGTGGTACAGCCAATCAAGTGCAGCGAGCCACCAGGGGAGACCACTCTCAGCTGACAATCAGCCAATACCCCAAAATTATCAGACTGTGTGCAGAGCTCAATTGCAATTTGGACTGCTGGCACAAGACATGTGTTGATCTTGAAAGTTTCTAATAAAACAATCACGATGAAAGTCAGTGGCAACAGAATCAAGTCACAGTTCAGCTAGGGCCAAGCTGCCTGGAACAAAGGTCTCACCTTTCAATCTGAAGAGTCAGAAAGTGCCTCTCCACCCCAGATATCCAGGACTGTCACCAGGATGAGTGCTGACTTCTCACTGGTCACCAAGTCCAGGTTGGATGGCACTGGGCTGTCCACGCCACACTGTGACTGCATCTCTACCGCTGTGTGGCTGTTGGGTGAAACTGCGGCCAGCAAGCAAGACCTGAAACAAGAGTCAAGCAAAGCTGATATGGAGGGTGTATGACAATGAAAAGGTGGCCGAGGCTAGGAACACAGCTCTGCGATTGCATCATTCAACTTTGACAAGGCTCACCTGCAGATAGCCAGGGAGAGATAATACATGCTTGAAAATGACATTGAAATGTGTCATGTGTGACTTCATAGCACCTGATGTGAAGTTGTACAACGGAATCAAGACAAGCAACCCTGGACAAAACACAGCAACATCTAACATAGGACTTGCCTTGGGTCTACAGTTCAAGACACACCTATTGGAAACACAAGAGCCATATTACTGATGGCAAACATGGACATTCCACCCCCTTGCAGGAGCAGTATGGGTCAGATGGTCAGGTCATTGTAACCAACGGAATGGGTCAGATGGTCAGGTCATTGTAACCAACGGAATGAGTCAGATGGTCAGGTCATTGTAACCAACGGAATGGGTCAGATGGTCAGGTCATTGTAACCAACAGAATGGGTCAGATGGTCAGGTCATTGTACCCAACAGAATGGGTCAGATGGTCAGGTCATTGTAACCAACAGAATGGGTCAGATGGTCAGGTCATTGTAACCAACGGAATGGGTCAGATGGTCAGGTCATTGTAACCAACAGAATGGGTCAGATGGTCAGGTCATTTTAATCAACAGAATGGGTCAAATGGTCAGGTCATTGTAACCAACAGAATGGGTCAGATGGTCAGGTCATTGTAATCAACAGAATGGGTCAAATGGTCAGGTTATTGTAATCAACGGAATGGGTCAGATGGTCAGGTTATTGTAACCAACGGAATGGGTCAGATGGTCAGGTCATTGTAACCAACAGAATGGGTCAAATGGTCAGGTCATTGTATCCAGCAGTTGAAACTGGTTAGTCAGGCCATTGTTCCCACCACTGTGGACCAGGTGGTCAGGTCAAAGTATGCAACAGAGTAGATCCTTGCTCGCAATGTCAATCACTGGATTGTCTGGTCCACACTTTTTACAGGTCATGGTCATAGAGCCAGAACCACAAACTAAACCGAATCATGTGGTTGGTTTGTTGTCAGAGCTCTATGTAAAAGTCAAAGGAACTTTATAGAATGATGATTAACAACTGATGTAAACCAGCACCACAGTTTCTGAGAAGTAAACGTGCTGCGAAATTAAGCATAAAAATCAAAGGGTCCTTGTCATAGCCCGATAAAAAAGTTAAGTGTATTGTTATTTTTTACTGGCATGAACAGCTTTGAGTCCCCTTGTGTTTCTCCATATCACTCACACTGCATCCCTGTAGCTTCTGGGAAGATCTGAAAAAGTTAAAATTTATTTAGGTAAAATATCAATTCATAAAAAAATAAGGTCTTTCTTTACATTTTTTGTCAAAAGTAAATCCAAATGCATAATTACACATCATAGCAAAAGTTCTAGGTCTGTGGTTTCTGAGAAAATGTTTCTGAAAGTACTAGATGTAAGTGTATTTTTTAACATTTTTATGTCTAAATTATTCTACAAGCAGAAATTTAATTGTGGCGGGGTGCTGGTGGACTGCATTACAAGTTACATTTGGCGTCTTGGGATACATCCCAAATTATAAATTATTTAGGATAGGGTCCAGCAGGAACCAATTTATCCATTCTGCTTTACAGCGGATGGTCAGCTTGGCAACAATAGTTGCCCTCGTTCATGGTTTGGCAATGGTACTTGCCTTGCAGCACTAGCTGCATAGCAACATGGGTTGCTTGGCAATGGTAGTTGCAGGGCAACAGGCGCTGCATTGGTAAGCAACATGGGTTGCTTGACAACGGTAGTTGCAGGGCAGCAGGTGCTGTATTGGTAAGCAACATGGGTTGCTTGGCAACGGTTGTTGCAGGGCAGCGGTTGCTGCAGTTGGGGTCGCTTAACAGGGGTTAAGCTCATTTCTGCAGTCCACCAGTACCTCCACATCCGCGACCATTTCATCCAATAATATGTCTTGTCTTAATTTGAAGTTCCGCTATCATGAAACCTGCTATTTCAAAACCAAAGTCAATGGCCACATCAATAAATTTAAATTATCTGAACAAATAACACAGGGGTAATGGCTAACAAAAGCATGCTTATCTTTTGAACTTCAGGCTGACAATATTAGAGCGATCTTCCGAGTTTCAGCTTCCCGGAGTGTTTTTTCTGAGAAAGACAAAACAATCCAATCCGCACTGGAGACACTTACCGTGACTCTATGGATAAAAGAATGCGGTTCATTCACAATTAGCGGTCATAATATATTAACGAACATTGCTCCATTATTTCCTTAGAGGAGAGAGGATTGACACCAGTGAGCATGTCTTGCCTCGGCCGCACCCAGTGCCCGTTGGTGCAGTCGAATGCAAGTCTTGCTAGATCCGTGTCTACAACTTATTCTATACTTTCAAAATATATTTTAAAACTATAAATAGTGAAGATACTACCTTATGTATCCACGGGCTGATAAGGTATCCCATGACATTTCATATTTAGCTTATAAAACAGCAAACACTATCACGTTCACTTCCAAAACTCACTTCCTGGTCGCCATTTTCTTGTTCAAGAAAGTTCAAGGTCGTGTTGGATGGCACTACTGCGCTGGCCGCTGGACACATACGAAAGCTTGGTCCCGTCTCTAAGTTTCGGGCGCAACAATATCGTGGAACTAGTTTTCCTTGCGTTTCAGAAAAAGCTCCATTACTTTGCATGCTACCCTCGGTATTGATACTGTATTGAATGTGTTTGGAAAAATACATCGATGTCAGGAGCTTATTAGAACTGGTTCCAAGAACTCGTTGCACCACACACAGAAGGAAACCAGTCCGGCTGAAACCTCCCAGAGCAAATCTTGATCTAAATCTTTCACAGACGGCCTGAAAATGCTGACAACATGACGTCATTACCTTTGTCCGTGCACGTTCGAAAACTTGGCAGTGACTCAGCTATCAGCGGTATCAAGTCGAATATCAGCTTAGCTTGAAAAACAGGGAACTTTAAAAAATATTTTCAATCAAAAGGCCTCAGATTTGCACTTAAATGCAATCATTATCTGTAAAGGAACAATGGATACAAACTTTAACTTTTATTGTGTAGAGGAAAAGGGTTCTGCATTATGTTCGGAAATTATACCATATGACATAATGTGACTTGTGTTGGCGGGTGTGGGCAGAAATTGAGCAGACAACAGGAGTAAACTGAAAAAAATGTTGACCCTATTCAGATAAAGAAACTTTTAGTTCTTCACAACTGACTTTAAATACTTATGAGGACCTTGATATGAATTAAAGTGCCAAAAGAGTTTTGGTTTGCTGTAAATCTAGATTCTACTGAACTTCTAAGCTGATTACTGTTTTTCTTAGCATAGATTTTCTAAATAATAAATGTTACTGGTATTAACGTTACAGCCAAAGTTTGAAGCATTTGAGACTGGTAAAGATCCGGGGTAGAATAGATCTTCAAGAACTCATGCTTGCCGTAAGAGGTGTTACAGCCCTGTAGGCCAAATAGCTGGTTCTTAATTATCTATCATGTTTAACTGCTGGGTGTCGAGTAATTTTTCTAACGCACATTTTCATAAAATCTGAAAAGTGAGGGTTGTGCGAGAATTCTGACACGTAAGTAAGCAGAAACATTCCGAGAATCTGTGTACTTTGATTTGTTTGTATATTTTTCAAGAAATACCGATGTGGTTGTGCGTGATTTTGCGTCAGTCATGGTGTCACGCAGGACGGAAACTTTGACATTTGTTGAATTTTCCAAATCATTGCAATGTATATATTTTTAATTCCCTACTTCGTGCTACGATTCTCTTCCCATGCAAAGTCTAAAATGGTGCGCTAATAGATGCAACGAATAGACGAATGGATAGCTCAAAATAGGAGAAAATTCTACACTGTGTAACATCTGAATTTTGCTTTGTTTATATTTCTAAGAAGTATAGTTTTCCTCCGAGCAGAGCGTTCGTTTCCAAACCTAATTTATTTTTCTTGATTTCTCCTGGACACTTGGTGTTGGTGACAAGGACAAGGACAAGGACCAAAGCATTCAAGGATGAATGTATAATAGCTGAGTGTGAAACATACGTGATGTTATAGGCGTCTCTTAATTCGACGTAGGTGAAACGGGATTTTGTAAACACTATCCAATATATGTATGGCGGAAAGTTTACGACGGCGTTCGTGTTTGCATATTTTCTAAAACATTCTAACGATTCTTGGGTTATCGGCGACGTTTTGGAATGATCATGGGTGATTTGATAAACGACAGATACCCGTGATCACTAATATGTTCTTTTTGAAATTCATTTCTCTCAGTAATTATCCGAAATTTAAATTTCAGAACATGCTGTAAATAACGCCGTGAATTGTGACTTAGTAATGTTTAAAAATGGCGTGATTTTTCACGTACCTAATTTACAGAGGTAATTGTCAGTAATTCTGCTTTGCCTAAAATGGCAGTGGATGTTATCACAAAACCGGGAATTTCCCATAGAATGAAAACCTGTGAAGTGTAATTGTGTGCGTGATGTGTACTGAATTTTATTCGACTCCAAAGTGAGGTTTGAAGAGGTGGGATATATCAGTTTTAGATACTGTAGTAATCTAGACTTGCTAAATGTCATAGACTTGACCTCACCTGTAAATAATCGAGAGTGGACCAGACAATCCAGTGATTGACACCATGAGCATCAGTCCACGCAAATGGGATACGATAACATGCATCAACCAAGTCACCGAGCCTGACCAACCGATCGCGTTAGCTACCACTAACACAAGCATAGTCGCCTTTTGCATATGGGTTGCTGAAGACGTATTCTACCCCGGACCTTTTCTTCACGGTCCGATCACCTATAAGTCGCCTCTTATGACAAGCATAGTCGCCTCTTAATGCAAGCATGGGTTGCTGAAGGCCATTCTAAGTCGGATGTTCACAGGTCCTCAGACACAATATACGGACTCCGAGCCGACCAGTCCTTGTTTTATCCCATTAATGGCGAGCATGCAGCACACAGGGTAACAATAAGTACTGGTCATCTTTTACCATCTCTTAGTATCAGTATCAGGCCAGGTGATCTAACCACCGACATTCGTCCTCCAGATCAGACGCTCTATTCACTCGACCATGGAGGCGGTCCTGAAAGTGGGAGTGACGTATGATATAATTATGGTGGGGCACAATGTATGATACTCTAAAATCGCCCCATGCATGGTCTGTTGTGTTCAGATTGAATGCTTTTATGACGGACCAAACAATCCAGTGATTGATATCATTGATCTTTCGGAAACGATGGTCGATATGCATCAGCCAAGTCATGGAGCCAGACAGATCCCGTTAGTCGCCTCTTATGACAAGCATAACCTTGAACTGTAGTCAACTTTGAGTGTAACTACAATTGTTTAGAATTGATTCATTTGTTCATTCCTTTGTTTGCCTTTACTGTGATTGGGTAGGTGCAAAGGTACTGGCACTGACATTTTATTGTCCGACCGCCGGTCATCCTTTCTAAAACTGTTCAATATTTTTCAACAACAAAAAAATGGTAGATATATCAAACAGATCCTGAAGTGGTGCCTTTTGCTATTTACAGATTTTTGGCATTTTTATTTTTCTCGATTTCCATGGAAACAATTTGTACTTAGTCTCAAGAGGGGGTGGTGGATTTCGTTTCCGGAGCACAACTCAGAAACCGTCCGATATTTTTTGAACAGCAAAGCGTGGTTGATATATCAAACAGATCCTGAAATAGTGCCTTTTAGTATTTGCAGATTTTTGGCATTTTTATTTTTCCCGATTTCCATGGAAACAATTTGGATTTAGTCTCAAAAGGGAGGGGTAGGTGTCGTTTCCGGAGCACACCATGACAACTGTGAAAGGCTTTTCACCCAAACCTGGTACATGTATTAACTAAGGGCTGACGTGGTGCCTTTTGCTATTTAGAAATTTTCTAAATTTGATTTCCCTCTGTTTCCATTTTTAACAAGTTAGACTGAGCTGAAACAGAGGTAGGTGTTTCCGGAGCAGAACTAAAAACCTAGACTGACATTTTTCATCCAAACTTGGTACATGTATTAATCAATGGCTGAAGTGGTGCCTTTTGCTATGAAGGAATTATTTTTGAAAAATATGTTGCCATGGCAACAAGTTTGACTTTGACTGTTTATAGTGGTGTGTTTGTCCGGACCATGTTTCTAAAACTTACAGGTATTCTTTCATGACACTTTACACACACAAAAACCAGTTTGTCAAATGGTGCCTTTTTCTACATTGAATTGATATTTTATTCTGTTTACACGCAACAAATTTGATCTTGACTTGTTCATATTGGTGAGTACCTGACGTAGAAATACAAAGCTCACAATCTTGTATAGGACAGACAGATTAGATAGATATTCGCTCATCAAGTTGGACTTAAAGTAACAGCCAGATGACTTTTTCTTTCGAATTTGTGGGGGCCTGGGGGATTTGTCACCTTCTGATGACTTGCATCAACATGCTATACATAATATTCCAAGACTGTTTTCAGTTTTAGCTACATACTACAACAGATCGAGTCCGTGCCTTGTCCACAATCATTAATTGCGGTTTTATTAAAGAACATGCTTGAACAAAGTTGCTTTATTCCGAGGCTGCCATTTGTATGTGTAGAGTGAAGGAAATAGTATCTCGGTGCATTCAGTTCTGAAAATTTCACAGGACTACCCAGCTACTGTGTCACTTCATACCCCTGGCAATCAAATTCATGTGTTGCTTGTCAAACGTTCCTATCTCCATGGTTACCATATATCTAACTGGCTGACTGACGCACCTGTCTACAGTCTGTCCAAGTTTTATAACCTGGCTAAGGCCGCATCACCATAGGTTTCCCGTCCGCCGTGAGTCGGAGCGACTGTAGTGCACGCGCTGCACGAAATTCACGTGGTTGAAACTGACACGACACACTGGGAGATGTTAAGGACAGCAGAAACTTTGCAATACACACACGTATAGTCTGAAGATATTAAAGCCAACTATACTCTCGCTTGTCCTCATAATCGCCTTATAAATGATACTCTGGCTAAGAAATTTCTTAAGGCCTTTGAAAAAACTTTCGAATTCACATCTTCTACCATACCACAGCGACGCCTGCACATTCCGTTGGACCATGCTTTCAAATGAATAGATCGGTTTCAGATTTTTCGAAATGCTATTGAAATTAAAATTTATGTACGGCTGAATGAAACATTAAAACTATATTACAGGTAGATTTGATTGAATTAGGTCTAACACACCTTATACAGTTTAACAAAATCTGCAAACTTACACCTTATACAGTTTAACAAATCTGCCAACTTACAGCCTAAATGCAAAGCTATGACACCTGGCCAAAATGCATAAAATTGTAGGCCGTAATCAGCAATATTCCAAATAATCAAATAATCGCATCTGTACCAGACGATCCGGTAACTAATATTACGAGAAACTACCTACGCCGCATGTCATCGGATCCCAATTGCGTGGATCGATGCTCATGATATCAATCACTGGATTGTCTGGTCCAGACTCACAACACACAAACAAACATCACTGAGCCTGCAGACCACCCTATCCATTAAGCTGCATCTTACCACTAGCATAGGTTGATGGGAATCAATTCTAACCTCGAATCCCCACCCTGTGTAAGAATATAATACATCATGTTTAGAACATACGAACTTTTAACATGCTTGATAACAGGATTAAGGCACAAGGATAGCACAATCTATTTTTAGTGAAATGAGATTCACAAATAATAAACACGTTTGTCTAAAGAAAAGTAAATTATTAATACGTTCGTTGGTGTGTGTTCCTGTACTGCAATAGATATATACTGTCTTTTTATAGTTATTTCAAGTCGGTGTGGTTATTGCTTAACGCCGCGCTTAGTAGTATCCCAGCTATATCACGCCGCCTGTAACTGACCCGTGAAGATCCGGGGTAGAATAGATCGTCAGCAACCCATGCTTGCCATAAAAGGCGACTAACGGGATCGGGTGGTCAGGCTCGCTGACTTGGTTGATGCATGTCATCGATCCCTATTGCGTGTGACCCGTGAAGATTCCGGGGTATAATAGATCTTCAGCAACCCATGCTTGCCATAAAAGGCGACTAACGGGATCGGGTGGTCAGGCTCGCTGACTTGGTTGATGTATGTCATCGATCCCAATTGCGTGGATCGATGCTCATGATATTAATCACTGGATTGTCTGGTCCAGACTCGATTTTTTACAGACCGCCGTCATATAGCTGGAATATTGCTGAGTGCGGCGTTAAACAACCAGCCAACTAGCCAACCAACCAACCGTCTGTAACTAATCGTATCTGGATCAGACAATCCAGTGATCGACGCTATGATCATCCGCCCTCTTAACGGAGATTCTAGGATATGCATTCATCCACTGAGCATGACCACCCGATCCATTTCGTCGCCTCTTACGACAAGCATGGGTTTACTGGGTATAACAGGGAGCCCAGGTGGATTGCCAGTAGTTATAACATTGATATATATCAATATGCAACTGTTCATACAGGTTACACACTCAATTGTCTTTCAAATTTATACAGTGTTACACCTGTTGTCAATGCAGGATCAAGGATTTATAGTATATTAAATGTTCATTGCTATTGACACTGTCAGCCACCGTGGGCCAAGGCAGATGTTTACATGCGAGCAGGCATGGCGAGGGGCAGACTGTATTAACTGAAGTGACGCTGGTGCATGACATTCTCGTGTCCCATTCAACTGGCCATATCCTGGCCTCATCACTGGCAGCCAAGAATGCAGATATTTTCTAGGAATATTATACTGGCAAATTGTCACAAAAACTTCCCTGCGTTGGACAAACTCAAGAGACAAAGAGTCGGATATAGAGATTGCTTGCTGCGCCTTCAAATATCACTCACTCTTCCATCTCCGAACTATGCGGACATTCTGCCCTATACAGTAACATTGTATGTGCCCCTTCCAAAAGATTTAATTCGTCACTTGGGAACAGATCTGGAAACTGTAGACAACAATATACATGTATTTATCATGCTACTTCTTGCTTACTGTATTTGATATAGACATGTGTCAGTGTTGTCAAATTGACTATGGTGCACATTAGATGTGACATATTGAATACACCCAAAGAAAACTATCAGTACCAAAGATGATTGATAACATGCGTGTTAATAAATACACCATGGCTGTCAAACACATCTGGAGCACTGACTGTAAATATTAAAGGCATCATTTGCAATGTCCCAGTTATTGCCTAAACTATACTACTCAAAAGAAGTTAAGGATAACCCGATTATTTCATATTACTGCAGGTAATCTCTCATTTCAGGGCACATTAACAATAGTAATATGAAAGAATCGATGATCCTTACCTTCTTTTGAGTAGTATACATTGTGTAACATTTAGATGAATCAAACAGGCAGAATTGTTTGATATATTAAGAGTTTGGTGTGCGGCAGATATCACTTCTTTAAGCCTTTGAATTTGTTTCAATATGTTAAAAACACTCGAGGCCCTTGGTATCATTGCCAAGACAAAAATATCTGTCCGATCAACAAATAATTCATATTTTGTAGCTTTATGCTCGTTGGAGCCGACCAAGTGTGTGCTTACTTCAAAGTTTCCACGTGCGATGATCTGTCAATCAGATAGAACATTGTGGCGAAACTAAAAATCCCTTTTAGATACCGAACATTGTCGTACATTGAGAACTGGGCACAACCTCGTTATAACGTCTCGTTACTGAATTTGCACCACATCTCTGGCACGAATTAACAGAAACAGTTAGAAATTTGCCTCTTGTTTTGTGATATTATTACTTTTGAACCACCTCTTTGGGAGTCTGACGTAAATAAGCTCATCAGAACCAAATTAGGTGGAACGATTGTAGATGTATGTCAAAACGTTTGATACAGTTAATGACAATAGTCCTCGTTAGTTTCTGTACACTGAAGAAACGTTGCCTTGTATATTATTAATTATTATTTCCAGGAAGAGGATACTTACAACCTGAGTGTTCACTAGCAAGTATTATGTTTTCTACTTAAAGAAACAGGGTTTTGCTTTATTTATCTCTGGGCTGGGCTTCCGTTGGAGACACTGACTGCTTGGAAACACAGTTCATTTCTGTAAAGGGAATTTTCTGGAACAAATTATTTGCTTTCTCTGGAAAAGGTGTGTTTATGTTTAGAAAATTAGACATGCCTTCAGCGTACCAAATTATGGCTCCCTATGAATAGTGGGGCAAGGCAGTTAGGAAAAACACTATTTTCTTTATGTGACCTTAAACACAGCTATTTTTTTTCATTGAAGGGAGGGGTCAAACCACAAAATATATAAGCAATGATCCTGATTATGTGATTGATTGCTGGTATATGTTTTGCATCCTTGTGAAAAATTAGTTTTCTACTGTTTACCTTTTTCTCAATATTTATGGTCACGTGGTTTCTTTTTTTAAGATCATACATATTCTGAAGAACAGCTGCTGTGTATATTTAAGAAATTTACTAATTTCGAGTGAATGTATATAATTGTCGTTTTTCATTCAACATGAGTGGTTCTTTTTTTTGTTTTTAACATTTTATCGTATTTTTTTTACAAATTTTCAACAAGATCTTATTTCCTGTTTTCCGTGAGAATAAAAAGTTGTCACGTGATTAGGCAATATATTTAGGGCCGTGATATGGCGTAATTTGAAAATAAATTCAATTTTTTTTCTTGAAGTCCCCTTATGTAATAATTGGTTTTAGTACATTTAGGGCCATTCTTGCTCAAGTTATTCTGTTCACGTTTTCATTTCATGCTTCAAGTTTCCTTTTGGGGCATTTGGGGCCTTGAAAAAGGCCGTCGAGGAAGCTAGGTTCCTGACATTGATGTTAGCGGCGGCCGAACTCCCTGTGGTCGATGAAGCCCTCCACTCCTCGTCTGAAGTCCCCGTACTCCCACCGGAGCTCCGCACCAGCACTGACCCCCGTCTTGGTCACCATCCAGAACCTCGTCCGTTCCCCCCTCCTCCCCTTAACCCGGGTTAACTTACAGTTAGCGTTATCCCTAGAGTGGTTCATGGTTGCCCCCAAATTTGAATCAGGGTCAATACGATTACCCTGATGATTTCTATGGCCGTCCAAAACAAGTTCCTCATCACCATGAAACCCCTGAACGTGAATAAACCGGTAAGTTAAATTTAGCCTGTCGTACTCATCCAATCTCCCATCAACGTCTGCCATCGGAATCAGCTGGCCAAGATACTCGCACACCACCTCCTTCCTCCTATAATTCCGAGTGGCAAAAACCCCCTTTCAAATTTCTCCACCGACAGGTGCAACGATAGGTGCCGAAAACATATCCCCCCTCCTCTCCCTCTCCTGCACTGCCCTACGAGTATTGTGACCCCTCAAAGAATACCGCAAAGGTTCCCCCAAAACGTCCCTATCTCCCTCCCCTCCCCCCAAATTTCGACCTATCCTGACCTTCCTAACCTTATACCCACGGCGAGGAGATTCCACGTAAGCGAAGCCCACGTTGATGGCGACCGCCCGGAACTGAGTGGTGAAGGCTTGGCGTCTACCGGCGAGAGCTAGGAGTTGCTGGTCTTCAGTCCAGGCTGCCACTTTGGCCTTTTGGTACTCCGTGAAGAGTTCCAAAGTTGGGATGACACTGTTGTCCGGGCTTGGAGCAAACAGGTTGGCAAACCTGGAGAGGAATGGACAGTCGCACTGTATATCCCGATCCACAGAGAGGCCGCGCCGAAGTAATCGATTTCCAGACATCTTTGGTGTTCTTGGAAATAAAGAGCAGAATGACGCTGCACTGATGGCTCTCTCTTTTAAAGTCCCGCTAAAACTACAATGATTGACAGGTACACGCGTAAGAAATATGAACCGCGGTCGTCACTGATTGGCTCCCGCTAAAACTGTCATGATTGACAGGTACACGTGTAAGAAACATAAACCCAGGTCGTCACTGATTGGCTCAACTTTGCAAAATTTGGCGCTTATATGTCTCCTCGAAGAAAAGCGTTTAATTGCATACATTAATCTGTTTTAAATAATGCTGTGATTTCATTAGAATAATTCTTCCCATAAAAAATAAAATTTATCCCCGATGCTCAGTTTTGGAATGTGTAAATCCAAACATACCCATTCATAAAAATCATTAACGATGTTGTGTCATATTGATTTGAGATCCAACAAATTTTGTTGATTGACAAACTGTGTAAAGACGTTATGCCTAGTCGCCGATTTTTCTTGAGAAATGCATAGATATGAATGATCTGAAAATGTTAAAAATGTGTTAAGTCAAGGTACGTCCTCCTTATCACCGTTTGAAGCATAAGAAGATCAAACCAAGATCAGGTGAACGTGCATATGTGTTGTGGATTATCATAATTCATAACCCGTTCTCCCCTATCCCCATAAACTTGGTCCAAATTTAGTTATATACATAGTATTTTCCTCAGGCAGTTCTCTAATATTTATATTTCTTTGAATACTGAATTCATCCCATACTAAATATTACATAGTGGGCCCCTTATGTGTCAGTTAGATATTAATATATATTGGAATGAAGGAGTTTTGTTACATAAATCAATAACCCAGTGACTCAATCTTTTGAGTCGGAATAAAAATAAGGGAACGAGAGAGATCCAAGAAACAAAAAATGCTTTGGTCTAGGCCTTATCAAGCTGCAGACACTGTTTCCATTTTTCACACATCAGGAATTGGCTGCGAGCCAAAACTGCCCGTCCAAAGCGACAGGCGTATTTGCGCGACACTGTGTATGGTTTGCGAACAGCATTTTTCCTTTCCCATATATACAATGTTGTATACGTACAGTCTCCAAGTTACGTGTGAACAATATGGAGATCGGAGTTTGTTAATTTGGTTGTTTTTTGGAGTGTGTTTTTGTTGTTTAACGCCGAACTCAGCAATATTCCAAATATATGATGGCAGTCTGTAAATAATCGAATTTGGACCAGACAATCCAGTGGTTGATATCATGAGCATCGATCCACGCAATTGGGATCCAGTGACATGCATCAACCAAGAACCATAGAACCGAGAACCATAGTCGCCTTTCTTGGGTTGCTGAAGACCTATTCTACCCCGGGTCTTCAAGAGGAGTGTAGTCACGCGCAGTAGGCTGTGAGTAAAAGCATGGGCACTTTTAAAACTGAAATAACGATTACAATATGGGTCTGTATGTCAGGCCCGGTTGTGCATGGAGAACAAGTCTGTCGGGTGAATCAACTCCCAGGAATTAATCAGCACTTGGTGTATAAATATTACACTATTGCACATGGCATTGTTATCATCTGCATTCTGCTTGTTAGTGCGAAATCGGAAAGCAAACTCATAAACACAAAGGAAGATTTCCATGACAAAGCTCACACAGGGAACGTGTTGCGAGTTACGAGCCCCAAACACAGCCATGAACTTTCATAGGCAACACTGTTTCAAAGTAATGTCTGATACTTCCTGTACGTCGCGCCTTTGAAAGTCATGCTATGTCCGAATTATTTGCCGATGTAACTTAAAATCTTAACTCATTCATTCATTCCTATACGTCGCATATCTTATAATAGGGTTCTCTCTATAAGGACTGAAATCGGAGATAAACAGTTGTTATTTCAATTAAAATTACACGTATATAATTTATGTTTTGAATTAGGGAGTTTGTAACTGTGGTAAATAGTTTACTTCATGCATTGTCACTTTATATAGTAAAACATGTCACTTTTAATTTCGGAGAGAAACTATAGTCTCTGTGAATTTGATTGGAGGAATGCCTGAAGCACGAAGATGAATATTTATTTATTGAATATTGATATAACTGGTGACTGGAGAAATACATGCATGTCTCAGAAGTACAGCGTACTTATTTACATCTGGATAAGATGACTCGAGAGTGGCACAGTCTAAATGAAAACAGGAAATGTTTTGACAAATCCTCTATTAAACGCCATGTTGAAATACACACGGGAGTCTAACTGACGCCGGGTCATAACTTCTGTCCCAAAAGGAAGCCAGGACTTCGTAAGACCCCAGGGCCCATTTGCGCAAAACAATCTTGGCCCTCCAATTATTGTAAATCCTTTGGATAGCGATCTCAGAGTTTTAGGGAAAGCTCCCACAAATATGATGCGTGTGTAACAATGATATTATAACAACCAATGGCAGATCACGCATTGATGTGTTAAAATATAAGGGAATAATATAATTGTCTATTTTAATTTTCATAATAATTATGTCATTAAATCTAGACCCAAATTAATTTATGGTGATTTATTATGACCGTTTTCTACAAAGGTATGCTTGTATGACTATATTTGGCATTGCCTACATGAACCTAATAGACCCTAGGCGTCTATTAGAGGAAATACGGTATGGGGCTGACAGTCGTTTGGGTACATTGTGATGATGTGTGGTTTAGTTTTGCACGTTCGGGATTATCCAGGGTATTGTCTACACATAGTTTTGTTAAATACGCGGAAACGTGCAAGCTGTTAGCTTTAACTAGGAAATGAGTCCCCGATAAAAAATACAATGAGTGAGTAATGTTTTACTCTGCGTTTAGCAATACTCCGGCAACTTTCATGGTGGGCTTTACACATTGTACCCATATCGGGAATTGAACCCGGGTCTTCAGCGTGACGAGGGATCACTTTAGCCACTAGGCAACCCCGCCACTTCTCTACAATATACCAACATTACAATCTTAATAGAGTTGTTAGCATAGAATGTTTTTCACAAACTGGTGAAGTTATATGCATGTCGCATGGAAGTTAATATTGTCGGGTATAATAAGGTCCTTATTAAACGTGTTTAGTTGACAAATAAATCATGGGACTTTAAAGTTTCGTCAAATGTGTGTATTTTGAAACAGGCCTGTAGTTACATTCTTCCTGAAGCTGAGGAGAGTTAATTTTTCTCATCGTAAATGGCGCCGCCTTAAAACGGCAACTTTATGCCACAAAGTGAGCATACAGCTGTAAATTTGTCCTCAGACACCCGATCCAGGAAATATTACCTGCCACTAGCACCGAGCTGTGAGCTGCTACTAGTAGGTACAAAGACGGTCTCTAAGTCTCTGGAGACTAACATTTACTGCTACTACTAGCTAACAGCAAAGTAGCATGTCTTTAATGTCATTGGTCAACGAGTCAAGTAGACGGTACGTCTGTTTGTTTAGGCTGAAGAAATTAATCAACATGCGCCCCTTGTTCAAATCTTCATAGATCATGGATAACCAATCAGTTTTCAAAAATATGTAAAACAAATATTGCCTCCAAGTATATTTAGCTGTCCTTGCAGACGGTAGCCCAATCTCTTGTCACGCTTAGTTGCGTTAGCGAGCAAATCTACTCACGATCCTAGCTGCCAGTGTCAGACAGCCGAGAAGAAGCAAGAGATTAGTGCCCCTTTAATATGTTTGCTAATATATTTTGTAACGATAAGTTCTTTTAAAAATGGGTAGTTCTATGAAAACAAATACACATACAATGACATGTATGAATGAAAACCGTAACGATCTCCGATTTTAGGACCTGATTGCTATATCTATATTGGTTGTTGTATAAAATACATACCATATGAAGATACAAAGCCTAGCATGTCTGGACCGGAGATAAGAAAACAACGACAAAATGATGACAGACATCCTACCATCTGCTGAATGCTTCGTCGGACTGCATGTTCCTATATCATATGGTGTGAAATGCGCCCCTGTGAACATACATCCCAATAACGTTATACTATTTAGTTGTTACTGTTAGTTAGTAGTAGCTAGTAGTAAATGTTAGTCCCCAGAGACGGAGAGACCGTCTTTGTACCTACTAGCAGCAGCTCACAGTTGATATCAAATCTGTGCTAGTAGTAGGTAATATTTCCTGAATCAGGTGCCTCAGACACATAAACACACATCCACACGTGACATTGTCCCTCAAAAGCAAAAACTCTTGTGCGCCAAGTACTAGAGGTGCGAGTACTAGAGGTACGAGTACTAGAGGTGCGAGTACTAGAGGTACGAGTACTAGTGGTGCGAGTACTAGAGGTGCGAGTACTTGAGGTACGAGTACTTGAGGTACGAGTACTAGAGGTACGAGTACTAGAGGTACGAATACTAGAGGTGCGAGTACTAGAGGTGCGAGTACTTGAGGTACGAGTACTAGAGGTACGAGTACTAGAGGTACGAGTACTAGAGGTACGAGTATTAGAGGTGCGAGTACTGGAGGTACGATTACCAGAGGTATGAGTACTACAGGTATGACTACTAGAGGTACGAGTACTTGAGGTACGAGTACTATAGGTAGGAGTACTTCAGGTAGGAGTACTTCAGGTACGAGGAATAGAGGTACGAGGACTAGAGGTATGAGTACTAGAGGTACGAGTATTAGAGGTACGAGTACTAGAGGTATGAGTACTATAGTACTAGAGGTATGAGTACTAGAGGTACGAGTACTAGAGGTACGAGTACTTGAGGTAAGAGTACTAGAGGACTACTTGAGTAATGGACTACCCTAATTGTACAGTACCTGGGTACCCTTCTCAAACCTATGTATAAATACGCTATGAAATAGTTTGATACCGGAATAACTTTGACACATTAAAATTTTGCAGAATTTCTGCTTCATAAAATGTATGACGGGCGTATTTATACAAAGTTCAATACCTGGTATAAACATATTTTACTCTTATTGACTAGGTCCAAATGTGCAACACATACTTTTCCTTAGAGGGATAATAAACTCCCAGAAACTAAACTACTAAATTATCTTTGTAGATAGTGACCCATAGGTATCTATTGCCATAAAACATTTTAACATGAGAACTGGTGAATTTTATTATTTCTTTATTTAATATGTTTTTCTGACATATCTAATACTTGATGTTAACACATCTAGATATGTCATTTTGGAGACATATTAACGCATGTTACCGTTCTAAAGTCAAACTCTCAAGGGTTTTTGCTGCTCTGCCAGTCGATAATGTATAGATTGATTTAATGGCATTACATAGAACTACTACGTTTTAAACAAATAAAATATACAAAATAAAAACATTTCTCATGCAAAATAGCAACGAAAAGATTTTTGTCTTTATCTTATCCGAATTAGATGATCATAATTAGTGCTAATAATCACCATATATATTGGTTTCACCAATGTCGGTAGCAAAGTCGAGACAGATGTGAAAATGACTTATATACAAGTCTATTTGTTGGAACGGTTCGCCAGAAGGAAGACAGGCCAATAATGAAGTTCTGAAGATACATGCTCACAACTAGCCTGTCGCACAGTCCCTGAACCATATTATTTAAACTTTCGCCCAGCCCTTACTGTAATGACTTTGTCCTCAATGAAGCAAGTCTAGACTTTCCCAAAGTCTGAATCTCCCATCTCACTGCGGCTCCTTTTCAATTTAAATACAGGTGTTTGTTTATAAAAAAACATTGTATATAAACTCATCGTTAGTCCAGCTCACAACCTGAATAGTACGCAAATATTACTCTGACTATGGCGTTTTTCACAGTGTATAGATAAAAGTCCCTAGTTGTGTCACAAGATGTTTTTTAAATTTTATTTTCTCTCTTAATTCATCTCAGCAGGTACATCATTTATATATACATGTCATGTCAATACACGGTTGACACATGGTGATACATGGTTTCCAAAAAGTGTACATCTTTCCCTACAATAAATTCTTGCCTGTAAAGTCCATGTACTGTATCAGTGTATCACTGTACAGTATTTAACAAAGTGTGGAAGAAAGACCAAAAACTAAAAAAGTTTGCATAGTTACAATTTGTGAATGACATTACCTTTGTAGCATTGTAATAACTAATTATCTCATGCTGTATGTGTTCAAAATGTGGCCTTAATCCTTTCCTGCATTGTCTGTATATTACTTGTTTTGTTATTAAAAGTACAATATTCAATGGCTTGTTGTGTTTGCCTTGAAATCCAAACAAAACATTTTCTCTGTTAAAATCAATGGTTCCCTCCACAACAGATTTTAACCAGATATAGTCTCTCCCAAATCTTTCTTACATGTTCACACTCATACAACATATGGATTATAGTTTCAGGTTGATTTGCACAGAAAGTACACATAGGAGAATCAGCATATCCAATTTTATATAAATATTTGTTAGTTGTAAGAATGTAGTGAATAATCTTAAACTGAAACCATCTAATATCCTCACTTTGAGTGCACCTTTTTTGCCAATTTGTTTCACTAAATGTCTTATTTAGTATACTTTCCACTTGTTCAATGCCATGGAATTTAACAAACTCCTGTGCTGATAAAGTCTTGTAAAATTCTTTACTACCTATATTTTGGTTTAGAAGATGTAATAAGTTGAGTGGCATGGTTGGTAGAGGAGATATAGAATTGAAAATATTGTATTCCTTTGCCTTTGACTGCATTTACAACTCCACCATGTCCATAATATTCTATATAATTTGTTTGGATTCCATACATATGCACAAAAGCATCAAATACATAAAATTTACCTTTGGCATCCACTAAATCCCTTATGAAGGCTACACCTCTGCTTGACCAATGTTTATAAAAGATTGGACTATTTCCAATTTGTATTCAATCATTAAACCATATAGACTGTCTCATAATATCTTGACCAGTTTTCAGTTTCTTTTTGGACAAGTATGGTGCCCAAGCTTCTAAAACATCCTTCCAAAATACATTCATGGTATTATGAGCAATAAATACATCAACACAGGAGGCATCTGCCAACCATAATCTCTCTCTATTTGGAATACAGCAAGCAACTAACTCAGTCCATTTTGAGTGATAACAATATAATCTTCTGATCCATGAAAGTTTTTGTGCTGCAATCACATCCTTTATAATTGGCATGTTTAGGGGGTTGAGACATTATTTGTCTTTTCACTTTATCCGGTTTTCCCTTCCATACAACATGTACAAATTTAAAACATATTTTCTGAAAAGTATCAATCTCATCCTTTGGAGGGTTGGGTATGGTAGAAAAAAACATGATTCAATTTTGACAGTAAGAGGCTTTTTAGGACTATATTTCTACCTAATGGAGTCAAATTTCTTACCGTCCAAAGTTTCATTTCTCTCTAATTTTTTTCAAGCTTTATTTTATAATTATCCTCCACAATGTTATCTAAATCAACATCAAAATGTATTCCTAATAGTTTAAACTTTATATAAGTCCAGTCTAGATGCCAATCGTTACATAGTTTATATCTTGATCTTTTTTTTTGAACCAGTCCAAATTAGCTTAGTTTTCTCCGCATTAACCTTAAGTCCAGAAAATCTAGCAAAAAACTGCAATGTCTGCAATACAGCATAAAGGCCTTTTTTCTGTTCCATCCAAACTTAATGATGTGTCATCTGCAAATTGAGACAGGAAGTGTTCAATTTTTCCTATCTTAATTCCTTTTTTTTAGGATTATTTCACATATTTGCCAAAATCAACTCACAAATTATATAAAATATATGGCGACACTGGGTCTCCTTGACGACAGCCTCTTGATATCTTAAAAAAGGGACTCGCAAATCCATTAACTACTACACTGGATTCCATGCCATTGAAAAATGTTGACATCCATTTTTGAATACTTGGTCCAAAATGGAAGAAATTTAGTGCATTAATGATATAAGCTCTATTTACCGTATCAAAAGCTTTCTCAAAATCTATTAACACCAGTAAAGCAGGGATTTGATAACTTTCTGTATAATCCATTAGATCATATATAAGTCTAGACACCTCTCCAATATATCTCCTAGGAACAAATCCCTTTTGGTCCTCATTTATTATAATAGGTAATACAGTTTTTTTAATTCTATTTGCTATCCCTGCTGATGCAAGTTTATAAGATGTATTTAACAATGAGATTGGGCGCCAGTTTTTTATGATTTTTTTGGGTTTAACTTCTTTTGGTAAGCAAATAGTAAGCCCCTGTTTTTGTGTTATAGATAATCAGATAATGAATCATTTCTGTATCCATAATTTAATGAATTTATTAAATATTTTCCAAGGTCATTCCAAAAGAAATTCAAAAATTCTCTAGGAAATCCATCTGGTCCTGGGCTTTTTCCGTTTTTCATTTTCTTTAGAGCATCTAAGGCTTCTTTGGCAGTTATTTCCCCTCCTAAGTCTAATGACATTTGATTAGATAGTCTTGGAATGTCTTTATCGGAAAAGAGCTCTTCTAAATTTATTAATTCACAATCTTCCTCACTGTACACTTATTTATAGAACTGTTTAGTTTCTACTAGCAATTCATCCTGTTTTTTATTATGGTTCCATCATTTCTATACAATTTTTTAATGTACTTATTTAAAAATATAAGATAGTCTAATTTTTAAAAATAACTACTAGGTTTTTCGCAGAGTTCTATCCATTTCGCCTTGGATCTAAGAAAAGCCCCTTTAGTCCTTAACTTATTTAATTCTTCCAATTCACTTTTCATCTTATCAATATTTCCTATAATTTCTTTCTTTTCTTCTTCAATGTTTGTTGAATCTAAAAAAAATTCGAGCTCATTGAGGTGTGAAAATAAAGTTTTTTCTTTCATCTCATTTTTCTATTTCTTAGTTGATGAATAATAAATAGATTGTCTTCTTATGGCTAATAATAATATTTCCCATAATAATTGATCATCAATCAAATATTTCTATTCTTCACTAGACATATCCTCATATTGATGTAATGTTATTTGTTCCACATAATTCTTATCTTGTAACAAAGAATTATCAAATTTCCAAAACCCTCTACTTCTTTTCATGTCTGATAAATGTATAGTCATTGAAATCAAAGAATGATCTGAATTTATACTTGGGTGGATTTCACTATTATTCACTGAGTTTTTGTGAAATCAAAATGTAATCTAATCTGCCTGTTTGATTGGATTAAGTTGTCGCCAAGTGAAACGCCTCGTGTAGGAATTAGACTCCCTCCAAGGATCCTTCAAATCTAATAAATCAATTATTTTAAATACTTCCTTTTGTCCCTTAGGATTATTAATATGCTTATAATTAAATGTATCTAGATCCATACCACATAAAATAATCCTTCCACTATCTAATTTTAATATAATTTCTTTTATTTTCTGAAAAAAGTCAGGTTTATCTATGTTTGGGCCATATATATTTACTATTGTATACACATGTTCTTCAATTTCTATGATGAAAACCACAAAGTTGCCTTATTTTCATCTCTAATAAATTGTTTTACTTTAAATTAAAAATTATTATTTAGCAATATAGCAGTTCCCCTGGCATTACTCTTATATGGACTTATGTAACAGTCACTATAGCCCCATTGCTGCTTTATTAATTGTTCCTGATCAGCTGTGAAATGCACATCCTTTAAGCAGAATATTTGTGCCTTTTTACTTCTTAAAAATGTGAAGACGTGTTTTCTTTTGAATGCATTATTCAGACCTCTACAGTTCAGTAATTACAGTAATATACAGTAATTTTAAACTTATCTTTATACATCATACTGCATCATAATTTTCATGGTGTACCACCTGGCTGCATATCAACAACCCCGTGACACCCGTCATCTGCCATCGCATACCGACACCTCACACCCGTCATCTGCCATTGCATACCGACACCTCACACCCGTCATCTGCCATTGCATACCGACACCTCACACCCGTCATCTGCCATTGCATACCGACACCTCACACCCGTCATCTGCCATTGCATACCGACACCTCACACACGTCATCTGCCATCGCATACCGACACCTCACACCCGTCATCTGCCATTGCATACCGACACCTCACACCCATCATCTGCCATCGCATACCGACACCTCACACCCGTCATCTGCCATCGCATTCCGACACCTCACACACGTCATCTGCCATCGCATACCGACACCTCACACCCGTCATCTGCCATTGCATACTGACACCTCACACCCGTCATCTGCCATTGCATACCGACACCTCACACACGTCATCTGCCATCGCATACCGACACCTCACACCCGTCATCTGCCATCGCATACCGACACCTCACACCCGTCATCTGCCATTGCATACCGACACCTCACACCCGTCATCTTCCATTGCATACCGACACCTCACACCCGTCAGCTGCCATTGCATACCGACACCTCACACCCGTCATCTGCCATTGCATACCGACACCTCACACCCGTCATCTGCCATTGCATACTGACACCTCACACCCGTCATCTGCTATTGCATACCGACACCTCACAGCCGTCATCTGCCATTGCATACCGACATCTCACACACGTCATCTGCCATTGCATACCGACACCTCACACACGTCATCTGCCATCGCATACCGACACCTCACACCCGTCATCTGCCATTGTATACCGACACCTCACACCCGTCGTCTGCCATTGCATACCGACACCTCACACACGTCATCTGCCATCGCATACCGACACCTCACACCCGTCATCTGCCATTGCATACCGACACCTCACACCCGTCATCTGCCATTGCATACCGACACCTCACACCCGTCATCTGCCATTGCATACCGACACCTCACACACGTCATCTGCCATCGCATACCGACACCTCACACCCGTCATCTGCCATCGCATACCGACACCTCACACCCGTCATCTGCCATTGCATACTGACACCTCACACCCGTCATCTTCCATCGCATACCGACACCTCACACCCGTCATCTGCCATTGCATACCGACACCTCACACCCGTCATCTGCCATTGCATACCGACACCTCACACACGCCATCTGCCATCGCATACCGACACCTCACACCCGTCATCTGCCATCGCATACCGACACCTCACACCCGTCATCTGCCATCGCATACCGACACCTCACACACACCATGTGCAATATGCCAACACCTCACACACACCATGTGCGATATGCCAACACCTCACACACGCCATGTGGGATATGCCAACACCTCACACACGCCATGTGCGATATGCCAACACCTCACACACGCCATGTGCGATATGCCAACACCTCACACACGCCATGTGCGATATGCCAACACCTCACACACGCCATGTGGGATATGCCAACACCTCACACACGCCATGTGCGATATGCCAACACCTCAAACACGCCATGTGGGATATGCCAACACCTCACACACGCCATGTGCGATATGCCAACACCTCACACACGCCATGTGCGATATGCCAACACCTCACACACGCCATGTGCGATATGCCAACACCTCACACACGCCATGTGCGATATGCCAACACCTCACACACGCCATCTGCGATATGCCAACACCTCACACACGCCATGTGCGATATGCCAACACCTCACACACGCCATGTGCGATATGCCAACACCTCACACACACCATGTGCGATATGCCAGTACACAAACGACAAAAGCTGGACACAGGAGAGACATATCCACAACCCTGTGACACCCGTCCTCTGGCATTGCATACCGACACCTCACACACGTCATGTGCGATATGCCAACACCTCACACACGCCATGTGCGATATGCCAGTATACAAACGACAAAAGCCGGACACAGAAGAGACATATCCACAACCCCGTGACACCCGTCATCTGCCATTGCATACCGACACCTCACACACGCCATGTGCGATATGCCAACACCTCACACACGCAATGTGCGATATGCCAGTATACAAACGACAAAGGCCGAATACAGCAGAGACATATCCACAACCCCGTGACACCCGTCATCTGCCATTCGCATACCGACACCTCACACACGCCATGTGCGATATGCCAGTATACAAACGACAAAGGCCGAACACAGCAGAGACATATCCACAACCCCGTGACACCCGTCATCTGCCATTGCATACCGACACCTCACACACGCCATGTGCGATATGCCAACACCTCACACACGCCATGTGCGATATGCCAACACCTCACACACGCCATGTGCGATATGCCAACACCTCACACACGCCATGTGCGATATGCCAGTATACAAACGACAAAAGCCAGACACAGCAGAGACATGGGCACAGCAGTCTGTATACCTCCTGATTCGCATACCTACACCTCACATACGCCATGTGCGATATGCCAGTATACAAACGACAACAGCAGAGACATGGGCCGGCAGTCTGCATACCTCCTGATTCGTGTATAGTTTTTCACTATTAACATTTTGGGGTGCTTAGTGTCCACCTGTGTATTGTCCCAAATATTCGTTTTAATATACATACTGTACCTACAGAGAAGGGTTTTATTATAAAATGAACAGAAATAAACACTCAACAAATAACATAGGATAATAATTTAGTCTTCCATCGCTGTTTTCATCCCTCACTGTACCATCTTTAGTGTTTGACATGCTGTGTGCTGGTGATCGTGGCTAGGATTTTACTTCTACTTATCTTATGTGCTGTAATCTCAATAGAGACATGCTGCTTTACTCTAGTAGAAAAGCTATATCACTTTTGCCACACAACAAACATAACAAAGCGCTAGTATATCACTAGTATGTAGTATGTCACAGCCAGTATACTAACTACACTCAATCATACCAGGCTCAAATGACACCAAATTTGGTAATTTTCCACGATGTAACAGTTTTTTTACTCTTCTGCCATGTCAAAACAATATAGTCAAGAAATATATCCATTCTTTTTTGCACTATTCCAACAAACAGGTAAATGTTATTCTTTGAAAAGAACTTATATTTGGTTTTAACATCAAGACAAGAAACTGAAACAAAGTATCTAGTAACTAGTCAGTGCATCGCTGTCATGACTGTTCAAGTCACTTCGGTTTCATCACATCTTTTTATCATTTATCAAGACAAACACCGGGAAAACACAGCAGATTAGAAAGCCATCTGATAAACATTAAATGGTCAGTTTCATACCTTTGAAAAGATACACCGCGACATTCTAGCAAAGATCCATGTTAATGCCCCGTGCCCCACAGAGAAATCCCGGAAGTAAACAAAAGTCTTATTAGGACCGGAAGAACTTCTGATTGGTTGAAATAAGCATGGTCTATTTTAGGATTAAAAATCCAATGTTTATAAACAGAAGCACGTGGCTTTGTCCAACAGTTACACAATAAGAATACGAACCTTCATCGAAATCAAAGAACGAGCATTGTGTATTTCCTGACAAAAATCCACTGAATGAAATATATAGTCAACGCACATGTACTGTTTGTATTTGAAACTAGGTGTTTTACTGTCTTAAAACACTTTTCATACGTCAAAATCTATCGATTTCACGGTAAATATCCATCGAAATCCACGACCAGTAATATTGTATACCATATCCATGGGTAAAAATCAACTGAATTAATTATATAGTCAACGTCACATGTACTGTTTGTACTTGAAAGTAGGTGAACAGTGTTTTACTGTCTCAGAACGCACTTTTCATACGCCGAACTCCAACAATTACATTCTAAATGAACAAATCTCTACAGAAATCCAGAAAAGAGTACCATTGTGTATTAACAAAAATCAACTGAGTTGATTTTAATGTCCACGTCACGTGTACTGTTTATACTTGAATTGATTGACAGTTTTATGCTGTATCTATGTTGAACTTAAATTACCTCACTTTATCCTCCGGGCCAATCAATATCCACTCTGCACCACTGTGTTTTCTGTATTGTAGGATAAGATTTATTCCCTTATCCTGAATTCTAGTTTTGTACCGAAATTTCTTTCGAATTTCGCATTGTTTGTTTGCTAGTGTCCATCTGGATTGTTTTAATGCAACCGGCAAGTCCGTTCTAAAAGACCCGCTTCTCTCTCTCTCTCTCTCTCTCTCTCTCTCTCTCTCTCTCTCTCTCTCAGCATTCCATTGCATTGTGCTTAAAACTCGCCCCGAGCACCGCATCACGGTCCGTCATTGCCACAAACGTCACTGTGACTGTCTTCCGCTTGCTGTTGTACCCTTCATTTTGAAACGTGGAAGTCTGTGTACGTTCACCAAATTCATATTTCTCACATTGGTTGTGTCAGAAGATGTTCATAAGGTTTATTGTAACTGTTCTATAGTGAGGCTTATCTACAGCCTCAATTGGTGGATAGTTTAAAGTCCAACACATCTGAAAACTGTAATTGGTTTTAACTGGTTTAATCAGCTACATTATCGCCCGTTATCACAACTGGCGTTTGGTTATATCATCTAACTTGGCTAATGAATTTCTTAAGTAAACAATCAGTGTGGGGTCCTCTATCCTCCGTATTCGACTGCTTGCAAGAGTCTGAAAAAAATGCAACTCACGACTGGTTAATATATATATTTTTGCTGCTGAATATTTGAAACAGACATCTGCATATGGCCTTTATTTGAAATGGCTACAGCTCTCAAGTTTGATACAATTATGTATGTGCGTGCGTGCGTGCGTGCGCGCGCTCTCATCAATATTCCAGTTTTATGACAGCGGTCTGTAAATAATCGAGTCCGGATCAAACGATCCAGTGATTGATACTCAGAGCAACGATTCACACGCCGACAAAGCGATCCATTTTATCATGAGCTGCCTCACAAAACAAACTTGCCTTGGACCAATTCTAACCTTAATCACCGATATACAACAATGCATATTGACAAACTGACAATGGATACTATCACAAAGTCATTCCATGACATTGAAAAATTCCATATTGATCATTGGTCTATCTCGGTATGCTATATTTTCTTCCCACTTAAAATATGAGTAATTTCGATTATGCATGAATGCGAAGATGTCCCTGGTACTTGTTGTTTTTCACACAATGTATGCAGACGTCCTCATACATGTACAACCATAATGTACACATAAACGTAGAAAGAATTAACGTACATATAGCATATGGGATTCACTACAACAGGGTAGGGTTGTTCAGACAAAGTTGAGTGCCAAGGCGTCCACGAATAACAGACACAAAATATACAAATTCAAGCAGGACTAAACAGAAAATCAATTCATCAAATAGAGAACACTCTATTGTTGTGTGTATATATTCGTATCTAGACTTGCCAATTATGAGGGTAGAACTACTATACCCTGTTGGGAGAGACTTGCAATTGGGAGACGGGCAGCGGGAACAGGCTCCCACTGTGTGTGCTGGTTTGTGGTTGTATTTAGTGTGATTTTTCAGAGTGTTTTGGAATGTTGTAGGGTGTTTGGTGGAGCTGATAGTTTTAGAAAGGAGGGCTGCAATATCATTACCGTTTTCTTAGTTTGTGGATGCGTTCAGAATATTGATTGTAATGGTTAATTTTGAAATTCCCTTTATGGCTTAAATTATTTTCTCAAGGGTTCTAGTATTTTTTTTGTCAATTTAAGGGTACTACAGAAAATTCGCCAGTAATAATTTTCTTGCTGCCTTAATAATTATTTTTTAAATATATTTCTTAGTTATTTTGCCAATTTTCTTTTTGAACGGTCTCTCTGATTGGTTAAGAGCGTTTTTTCTTTGTTTTCATGCATTCATTATTTCTTTGCTCCAGCAAGGAACTGGGTTGTGGGGAGTGTATATTTTGGTTTTGGGGAAGCATTTGAAGGCTATTTCATGTATTATGTTAGTGAAGCTCAAATGTATGCCGATGGGGAGTCAAAACACTCTGAGTAACAATAATGCAATGAGTCTATACATTTTTGTCAAATGTATGACATATACCGTACTTGTAGGAATTGGAACGTATTATTGATACAAGTCCAAATTGTTGATGCACAAAATGTCTTTAATGTTCCGTAACAGTGAGGACTGACACCACTATATTTGTGCCAGAGTGTTTCCTTGGTTTGTTTGTGAGAACAATTGACTTGTCTCTGCATGTGTTTGTGACGGGCGTCATTGGTGTGTCATGATACGCTCACCCTTTCGCTAACACTCCGCTAAATTCTATATTTATAGATGCAAATTTCAAAATACAAATCCTTATTTTCATGTTTATAAAGAGGAAGGTTTTCATGATACAACATTAAAAAGTCATTGCTTTCAAGGCAGGTAATCAGCAGAAATTGTATGAAGTTTGGATGTTGTTCCATAAACTTTCAAAAATGAGGAGCAGCTTTCGTTTTAATTTTAGTTTCATACTAAAACATAAATGTTAGAGACCTTGTACTTTACAGCAATGCAATATGATATATAAGCTTCAATAATTTATGATATATGCAGTATGTATGTATTACTAGAGTGAATGTGTGAGTGAGAAGTATGTTATATCGGTAACAAATCTAAGATGTACTGTGTTGTACTACTTGTCATGGGCTTTCTGCTACCCTGGACGGAAGCCCATTTTAGGTAATTTGTATTTCTTTTTATAAACAAAAAATATAATAAAACAATAATACACAACCGATTGTCTGATAGAGCCAAATGTGCATATAGCTATGTGATGTCAATAAACTTGGTAACATGGTTTAGTTTGACTTCTGAATTCCATTGACTATTTCCATTTTATAAAACCGACTTTATCAGCAAATTTCGCCATACTGCGAAGGACATATACCGGAGAAAGACATGCCACGAAACCTTCTGCCTCCCAAAGGAAGTCTTGGGCATCACGTGCGTCAAGGGATCGGCGAAATGTGAATGAAGTTAACATTTGTACAAGCGGAGCCAAAAACATCGTTTTCCATCTATTTTATGCTTGAAAAACTCAACCCTTTTCCAGATACTTTCTGGATGCTTACCAACTCAACCATATGAAATAAATTGTAGCAGTGATTATTGTACCATGGGTAAATGATTTAGGCTGAGATTTCAACTCAGCCATTGAAAATACACCAGCCAGTATAATTGTCACAAATGTATCCAGCCTACCATGTCAGTGACCGAAGGGCACAAAGTCAGTATCATTGTCCAAGTGTTATGGAAACTTATTGTCACAAATGTATCTAGCCTACCATGTGAGTGACAGAAGGGAACAAAGTCATTATCATTGTCCAAGTGTTATAGAAACTTATTGTCACAAATGTATCTAGCCTGCCATGTGAGTGACAGAAGGGCACAAAGCACATACCAGCAGTTTCCTACTCGTTATAACCGTTCCCTTATTTTTTTATGTCAGTATATATACAGTTTATATTAAGTGGATTATATAATGTTATGATGATAATTTTCAAAAATAGATAAAACAAGCTGGATCCGACTTTGCATAAGGTTTGATTTACAAGTAAAGTACACTTTACATTGTATGCAATTTGGAATATATATTTTAAAATGTGTGCATCCTGAACTTGATAGGAAAGCTGGGTTTACCTCTCAGAAATGTAAACCTTTGTTGGTGTGACGCACTTTAGTCCCAGTGCATGGGATAATGAAATATCTTCAGAACGGGAATGCCTTAATTGTAAATCTGTCTTAAGGAAAAGGATTTTAAAGCATAGGTATGGGTATGAGCAAAAATCACTTGACAAAGTGACTCTATTAATGTAAGAGGAATCTCAGTCAAAGGAACAGGAGTGGCTTTTGGATGAATGTAAACAGACAGCCATGATTTTTTTAAACCAATACACTAGATTGGTACAGCTGATGAAAAACGCAGCTTCATGCCAGGGGAGGTAATCCAGCAGGATTGTATTGTTACAAATAAGAACGTTTTTCTCAATACATGGAACCGTGAATATCAGTCTATATATAGTGTGGAATACAGTGATCTTTTTAATGAGGCCTATTTCCAGAAAATGATAGGTGATGTTGCTGATGGAGAAGTTCTGTTATCTCTGTTGACACTGGTCTTTTTCGAGGCAAATACAAGGCATGAGGTGGTCTAGACGGTAATTAATCAAGCTAAATGTGGCAAGGCAGTGGATTTAAACCCCATTCAGCTGGTATCATTTGGGTAAAAGATGAGAACGATACACTTATTCCTTGGGAGATAGAGCCTTTCCAGCTATACTACTATTGCGTAGGTGTTTTGGCGATACTACTATTACAGAGGTGCCTTAAAAGGTCTCGTTTGGTAGATTAGATAGGACGGGTAATAATAGACATAAAATATTCATGCTTGGAATATATCCTTAGAAGCCATAACACTATTATTTAGGTAAGTATTTATATGATACCTATATTCCTATTGGAGAAAGGCCTTTTCAAGCAATACTACTATTGCGTAGGTGCTATATACCGCTTGCCTCGAAATAGCCTAGAATTGTCTCATTTGGTAGATTACGAAAGACGCGTAATAATAGAAATAAAATATTCATGCTTGGAATATATCCTTAGAAGCCATAACACTATTATTTTGGTAAATATTTATATGATACCTTTATTCCCTTGGGAGAAAGGCCTTTTCAAGCGATACTACTATTGCGTAGGTGCTATATACCGCTTGCCTCGAAATAGCCTAGAATTGTCGCATTTGGTACATTACGAAAGACGCGTAATGATAGACACAAAATATTCATGCTTGGAATATATCCTAAGAAGCCATAACACTATTATTTCGGTAAATATTTATATGATACCTTTATTCCCTTGGGAGAAAGATCTTTTCAAGAGATACAACTATTGTGTAGGTGCTATATACCGCTTGCCTCGAAATAGCCTAGGATTGTCTCATTTGGTAGATTACGAAAGACGCGTAATAATAGACACAAAATATTCATGCTTGGAATATATCCTAAGAAGCCATAACACTATTATTTCGGTAAATATTTATACGATACCTTTATTCCCTTGGGAGAAAGACCTTTTCAAGCGATACTACTATTGCGTAGGTGCTATCAACCGCTTGCCTCGAAATAGCCTAGAATTGTCGCATTTGGTAGATTACGAAAGACGCGTAATAATAGACACAAAATATTCATGCTTGGAATATATCCTAAGAAGCCATTACACTATTATTTCGGTAAATATTTATACGATACCTTTATTTCCTTGTGAGAAAGGCCTTTTCAAGCGATACTACTATTGCGTAGGTGCTATCAACCGCTTGCCTCGAAATAGCCTAGAATTGTCGCATTTGGTAGATTACGAAAGACGCGTAATAATAGACACAAAATATTCATGCTTGGAATATATCCTAAGAAGCCATAACACTATTATTTCGGTAAATATTTATATGATACCTTTATTCCCTTGTGAGAAAGGCCTTTTCAAGCGATACTACTATTGCCTACTTGCTATAAACCCGCTTGCCTCGAAATAGCCTAGAATTGTCTCATTTGGTAGATTACGAATGACACGTAATAATAGACATAAAATATTCATGCTTGGAATATATCCTAAGAAGTCATGACACTATTATTTCGGTAAGTAATTATTTGATTCCTTTATTCCCTTGGGAGAAAGGCCTTTTCAAGCAATACTACCATTGCGTAGGTCCTATATACTGCTTGCCTCGAAATAGCCTAGAATTGTCGCATTTGGTAGATTACGAAAGACGCGTAATAATAGACACAAAATATTCATGCTTGGAATATATCCTAAGAAGCCATAACACTATTATTTCGGTAAATATTTATACGATACCTTTATTCCCTTGGGAGAAAGACCTTTTCAAGCGATACTACTATTGCGTAGGTGCTATATACCGCTTGCCTCGAAATAGCCTAGAATTGTCGCATTTGGTAGATTACGAAAGACGCGTAATAATAGACACAAAATATTCATGCTTGGAATATATCCTAAGAAGCCATTACACTATTATTTCGGTAAATATTTATAGGATACCTTTATTCCCTTGTGAGAAAGGCCTTTTCAAGCGATACTACTATTGCGTAGGTGCTATCAACCGCTTGCCTCGAAATAGCCTAGAATTGTCGCATTTGGTAGATTACGAAAGACGCGTAATAATAGACACAAAATATTCATGCTTGGAATATATACTAAGAAGCCATAACACTATTATTTCGGTAAATATTTATATGATACCTTTATTCCCTTGGGAGAAAGGCCTTTTCAAGCGATACTACTATTGCCTACTTGCTATAAACCCGCTTGCCTCGAAATAGCCTAGAATTGTCTCATTTGGTAGATTACGAATGACACGTAATAATAGACATAAAATATTCATGCTTGGAATATATCCTAAGAAGTCATGACACTATTATTTCGGTAAGTATCTATTTGATTCCTTTATTCCCTTGGGAGAAAGGCCTTTTCAAGCAATACTACTATTGCGTAGGTGCTATATACCGCTTGCCTCGAAATAGCCTAGGATTGTCGCATTTGGTAGATTACGAAAGACGCGTAATAATAGACACAAAATATTCATGCTTGGAATATATCCTAAGAAGCCATAACACTATTATTTCGGTAAATATTTATACGATACCTTTATTCCCTTGGGAGAAAGACCTTTTCAAGCGATACTACTATTGCGTAGGTGCTATCAACCACTTGCCTCGAAATAGCCTAGAATTGTTGCATTTGGTACATTACGAAAGACGCGTAATAATAGAAACAAAATATTCATGCTTGGAATATATCCTAAGAAGCCATAACACTATTATTTCGGTAAATATTTATAGGATACCTTTATTCCCTTGTGAGAAAGGCCTTTTCAAGCGATACTACTATTGCGTAGGTGCTATCAACCGCTTGCCTCGAAATAGCCTAGAATTGTCGCATTTGGTAGATTACGAAAGACGCGTAATAATAGACACAAAATATTCATGCTTGGAATATATACTAAGAAGCCATAACACTATTATTTCGGTAAATATTTATATGATACCTTTATTCCCTTGTGAGAAAGGCCTTTTCAAGCGATACTACTATTGCCTACTTGCTATAAACCCGCTTGCCTCGAAATAGCCTAGAATTGTCTCGTTTGGTAGATTACGAATGACACGTAATAATAGACATAAAATATTCATGCTTGGAATATATCCTAAGAAGTCATGACACTATTATTTCGGTAAGTATCTATTTGATACCTTTATTCCCTTGGGAGAAAGGCCTTTTCAAGCGATACTACTATTGCGTAGGTCCTATATACCGCTTGCCTCGAAATAGCCTAGAATTGTCTCATTTGGTAGATTACGAAAGATGCGTGATAAAAGAAACAAAATATTCATGCTTGGAATATATCCTTAGAAGCCATAACACTATTATTTCGGTAAGTATTTATATGATACATTTATTCCCTTGGGAGAAAGGCCTTTTCAAGCGATACTACTATTGCGTAGGTCCTATATACCGCTTGCCTCGAAATAGCCTAGAATTGTCTCATTTGGTAGATTACGAAAGACGCGTGATAAAAGACACAAAATATTCATGCTTTGAATATATCCTAAGAAGCCATAACACTATTATTTCGGTAAGTATTTATATGATACATTTATTCCCTTGGGAGAAAGACTTTTTCAAGCGATACTACTGCATCGTTTTTTTTACCTTTTACGCCTGGCTGATAATCGAATGTTTCGAATCCCCACATGGGTTCAATGTGTGAAGCCCCTTTCTGGTGTCTCCCTTCATGATATTGCTGGTATATTGCTAAAAGCAGCACAAAATCACCCTTAGTCACTAACTCACCATCATTCATTTTATATATACATGTTAATTATTCTCAAACTTAAGTTTTCTGTCTAGTGTAACTTAGATTTAAGCTTTATATATCAATTTAAATGTGTCCCAAAGAAAGAGTTCCTGATGCCATATAAGTTGTATATCATTCATATCATAAAGCAATCACAGTATTGTCCGATCCAGACTCGATTATTTACAGACCACTGCAATACAGCTGGAATATGGCTGAGTGCGGCGTTAAAAAACAAACAAACAAACATACCAAAGCCTAATCCAACGTTTCTCGCATTAATGCTACCAACTCATTTTCATTAATTTGTTACAGACGAATGTGCATGTTTACCCTCTCTCCCGATTTCACACACAAAATACTGCTGAATTTACATTTAAATGGCTCGGGAGTGCAACACTAAATCAATCACAATGCTTTAAGAATCTCATTTTCAAGAACATAATTATACACCAGCCAGAGATATTTTACGACCGTTTCCTATGATTCACGGAAAGGGTTGAGAATTCTTTGGGTTTATAAATAAGATAAAACATCTTCGGATGAGTATGTTCGTGTTTTATCCTACATATACACAGTGTATATAATGTTCTGAGGGGGGAACAACACTCTCTGTACAAATACAGGGCACAGTTTGAAATGTCAAACAGTTGCATGGTTGATTGTTGTTTAACAGTGCAGTCCGGCAGCTATAATGAAATCGTTGAGTCATAGAAACCCACTATGGGGGGCTTCTGGCATGGTTGGTAAGGGGGATGGGGGTGGGGACGCGTTTATATTTATTCGAGGGAATTCTGCATCTTAGAGGGCTGGAAGAGCCGAGCCCTAACGTAAATAATCTATGTCTTCGGAATTATGTTTATGAAATAGGACTCGCATTTAGCCAAACCAGATGTCATTTGATGCCCCGGTATTTAGTACCAATTAAAATAAAAGGCTGACACAATGTTGCGCTGTTGTCAGTGTGAGTATTACCGTTGGTTATCATTGCTAGGGATGTGACCAGTGTCATGACTGGTGAATTGTGCCTGTTCGTTCCATTGTCTTTCACCATCAGTTTGTCATAGAAACAGAACTCGAATGTACCTCGAATGCTTCACTGATAATATTTGTGTCCGTTTTGGAACAGGACTGTATATTACCACCTCCTCCAGAACCTCACAACCTCCAGTGGAAAAATACCACAACAGGTCTACCCCGAGGGGAGGGAACAGTCAGCAGTCTATGATGATAATGAATGGTGGCATACGGAAACAATGCTTCAGAATCAAATAAAATTCCATGTGCTTTGGAAATGTTGATCTAGTTGTATCATGTAACATAACTTTCTCACTGTTTCATACGAAATCCACTGAATTGCGTGCGTGCGTGCGCGTGTGCAGCGTACGATCTTTCAAGTTGAAGAAAATATCGTACACTGGACTAGCTAAATTTCCCAGACAGCAAGGTATTGAGTGAAAAAGTGTTGTTTGGCATGTCCTTACACATGTTGTGAGGGGCTGACTGAAAAATCCCAGCTTCTCATGATCCATCCTGTCCTTTTCCTTCAGCACTGTAATCCCCATTTATAAACACAATAAGGCCCCCGAGTGCCAGCAGAAAACACTGGATGTATTAATGTAAACCAGATTGTCTACAGAGCTGTCACATGCGCAGCCATATATTCCACTGGAGATTGTATAGATATTTCTGAATGTGTACTTAATCTCCATGCCGACTTTTATCAATTTTGCTCCAATAGTAATACCACGATCGATTCTCATGATGTCGATCACTGCATTGTCTGGTCCAGACTCGATTATTTACAGACCGCCCCCATATAGCTGGAATATTGCTGATTAAACAAACAAACAAACACAAATTGTACATAGTCAGTTATGTACTCATGTTTAACACTGTATGGCATGATTTCATGATCCCCAAAATACTTTAAGCCAGCTGTGAAAAACTAAGTTTCTTTTTCTGTTTAGCGTCAATAAGTTTTAGTTCACATTTTGTTGCCTGTTCAATTTCTGACCACACCCGCCATCACCTCACGAGACGTTGTCTTGAATTTATCTACATAATGAAGAACACTTTCCCATAAAAGTTTGGGTAACACAAGTCCATTCTTCCTTACAGAGGAAATTGTGTTATCCAAGTCATGAAGCACACGCCTTTTGATTGTAAACATTTCTTAAAACGTACAGGTTTTCATACCAAGCTGAGATGTGACTTGATACTACTGATAGCTGAGTCACTGTCAAGTTTATAAGATGCATGGACAATGACGTCATGTGTTTGAGCTCTGACGTCACCAGTTTCAAGCCCTCTGTGAAAAATCTATCTAAATTTACTATATGAGAGATTTCAACTTGACTGGTCTTCTTCTGCTTATGTCGCAACTTGCATAATTACTGACTCCAAATCTAATATTCTGAGTAAACCTGACAGATACAGAAAGTAAGTAGAATAAATTCGAAATTACTGTATTTTTCATACTGTGAGTCACACATTCTTCTAATCTACACACACAGATATCGATTGACACTGGTTTTTTAAAAATAGAAAATGCAAAATGCATAGTGGTGGAATGAAATTAAATTGCATCCCGACCTCGATCTATTGTATAAAACTGTAAATGAAAAAGATGAAAATAGAGATATTGACAAAATTAACATTATTTGTATGTGTGGATCCTAGAAGGTCTCACGTACAGTCACTGAACCATATTCTTTTTCAGAAATGATAACGACGATGTTAGCTGTTTGTAAGCAAAGTGTGATATGTCATGGGATACCTTATCAGCCGGTGGATAGATAACGTAGTATCTTCAGTATTAATATTTTTAAAGGATATTTTGCATTTATAGATAAAGTTGTAGACCCCCCACCCCCCCCCCCCCCCCCCATCACTAATTCATAGTCATTTATCAACTCAGACTTAATCGTACAAAGAACTGTGCCTTTAGCAGAGATTTTTTTATGATTATGGAAAATAAACTTTCAATTCTTTTTAAGCCTGCGTAAACAGTCAAATCGCCAGAGTTGGTTTTCAGAGTCGTCTCATGGCATCGGGTGGTCGGCTGGCTGACTTGGTTGATGCATGTCATCTATCAGTTGCGTAGATCTATGCTCATGATGTCATTCACTGGATAGTCTGGTCCAGACGCGATTATTTACAGACCGCCGTCATATAGCTAAGATATTTCTCAGTGCGGCGTTAACCAACAAGCAATATCTCGTGTACGAGCGGGAGCCAATGAAGGGACATAACTCGTGTCTCCTTATTGACAAGAGACGACCACACTCTTCAGTGTTGAGTGAAATTGATTTCATTCTGCAGCGTTGATAACAATTCGTGTTAAAAGATCACATTTGAAAATATTTAATTGAACTGAACACCATGAGCTTTTCTGAATTTAACATCATCATCATCATCATCATCATCATCATCATCATCATCAACCGCGTCTTCACAAGGCTGGTGTGCCACTCTCGCTTCCACAAATATTTCCAACTTTAGTCTTGTCAGATTTTCAGAATAAATCAACAGAAATATAACACTATGGCCTCCTGAAGATATCTCGTAGCTGAGGCAACGTTTGTTATGGCTGTTTTTATGCTGTGGTTGTCATCTTCGGCGTCGAGAAGGCAGTTGTTGCACTAATTGCCTCTAACTGAGGTGGGCAGGTAATTGTAAACAAGAAATTACCCGTGAAGAGAACGTATTTTGTTTGGAATATTTAACTTTTAAGACTTTGTGTGATTTCTAAGAAAGATGCTTTTAACTGTGGAAGCGCTGCCAATTCATTGTGTACAGTCATATCGATGTTGTTGTATTTTTAATGATTGGATTGACGAGTAAGGATTTGTAAATGTATTGAAGGTAAATAGCTTCAGGCTTCAGCAAATTCATTTCTCAAACAAATGTAACAAAGCCCTTTTCATGACCATAAGATTTCGTTGCTAAAAGCAGAGGCCATTGTGCGATTCCGACTGAAAATCACATCAATGACCTAAATAATGGTTAGTTGGGTCCCTTATAATGTGTATGGGCTCTGAATGAACCTCAAATAATGAGCTTATCCTGCCCCACCGGTGCCACCGTCATAAACACATGCAAAGGCAACTCAAGTGTTCACCTTACAAAAGTCTCGTGAACATTTGGTGCAAGTCAAAAAAGGGAAATGCAATAAGTATTATTTTTGTCACAGATGCGTAAAATTTGGAAACGTCATCCATTGCTAAGGCCGTGAATGTTGCCAAATGCTGGAAACTAAAGGCTGAAGCTGCTGGAATATTGCTCGACATGAACGGAAAGTTGACTGTAGGAAGCCGAAGTCTTCGTTTTTCTTGTCACAGTCTTGTGGATGTTAACCTGTTAATCTTTGAAAGCTTTTCATTTTTCGATCTGAGAAATCTGTCCAACCTGCGAAATTTGTGTAATACATAATTATAGTGCTAACCCACTATAAAACAGACACATCATGTCGCAGTTTAACACAACACCCCTCTCAGAATACTGACTCTGAGGCGACCAGTCCTTGTTTTATCCTCTTTATGTGGAGCGCCAGGCAGGGTAACAATAAGTACCATTTTAAAGTCTTTTGGTATGACACAGCCGGGAATCGGACCATCGACCTTTCTCTCTCTATCCACGAGACCATGGAGGCGGTCGCACAGATTTAGAGACTAACCTGCAGTCTTCCGAGGAAATAGAGATTATCTGTCACGAGTTAGTTTCAGTGTGTGCTTTCAACCTTAATTTAGAATATATTGTTTGTGACGTCATGAACAACGGATGACTTCATCTTCAATTATTTGCAAAAGATTAATCTATATGACGTCGCGTTGCTAAGTAATCAATTTGCACGAACTAGCCAATCAACGTAAAGCTGAACTTATAATGCTGAGCGAGTATGTCACCTTCATCCATGTCCATGTGGGTAATATTTATACTTAATACGCTAATGCATGATGTATGTATGTAAATACCTTAGCATTTCAACTGTAGTCTGAACTTTCACATTAGCATGCTCCCTGTGGCAGCGTATTGTGCATCTGAGCTTGGATCACTAAATATCTTTCTGCGCATACAACTAGTGAGTGAGTTGTGTTTAACGCCGCTTTTAACAGTATTTCAGTTATATCACGGCGTGTCAGCTTAATGTGGGAGGAAAGCCCAAAGTCGTGCAGGTCTCAGACGTTTACCACGTCAGTGAAACCCACGAGTACGGGTATGGTGCTGATAAACCTACATACGTAATCGGGGCGAACTGGGATTTGAACCACAATCATAGGTTTCTGGCGTGCCCAAGGGACACAACTCTGCACAGCAAATCGTGGTGCGTTTGACGACTGGGGCCACACGTTTCCCCCACGCCCGCCTACCCCTACAGGGTGGGCCACAAATTCCTGGAAACATATTGCAGCTGAAATACTGGGTAAAATGGCAACAAAAATAACCAATATCACATGATGTCTTAATGTATTTTATTCCGGTACAACACATATTCTGCACATGCACAGAGTGTCAGTTTGTGGCATAGAAAAATAGCTAGAAATTATCTCCTATATCTGCATGTAACTTTTAAGCACATTTCAAGTGTAGGTCATTTGCAGCAATGATGCATCACAGCAACCATCCATACTACAGTCTCTCTACACATCCCTGACAACACAACAGCATTCATTATACATGCTCCTAAAACCAGTGCCGGTGGCACATTCCCTCAACAGTATACATCATGCCAGCTTAATCTTAAAACTACGACTAGCATAAATCAAAGTTGGAAACTGGTCTCAATTTGAGCTTTCCCTTACAATGCATCCTGTCTAAACCATTCATGTGGAACAAAACTATATATCTTAGAGGTTTTGCAGCTTCAGAAACTATGGAAAACGCAAAAATATGTTTGACTCAGCACCAGAAGTCCACTGCTCACTAAACATGCTGGTTGTCCTGAAAGAAAATGTCTTCATATTTTTTTCATCTCTTTTATGAAAGAAGATAATTTGTCTTGAAGGACGGAACAGCAATAGTATCCTGTTTCTAGCAAAGATCCCAGTTTCCATCAGAATATTAAATGTTTGGTTCCTAAGGCCTGTTTAGACGGATCATGAGAATGTTCATGATATAGTAATATAGTGTGTGAGTGAGTGAGTGAGTGAGTGAGTGAGTTGTGTTTTACGCCGCTTTTAACAGTATTCCAGTTATATCGCAGCGTGTCAGCTTAATGTGGGAGGAAAGCCCAAAGTGATGCAGATCTCAGACGTTTACCACTTCGGTGAAACCCACGAGCACGGGTATGGTGCTGACAAACCTAGAAACATAATCGGGGCGAACCGGGATTTGAACTCGCCCAAGGGACAATATAATAATGTAGCATTCTGCAGAGGTGAAGACTTACTGGTTTAGACAGAGTGCATGTATTCTTGTTACCGAGATGAACGCCCAATGAAGTTCACCTTGTATTACCAGTCAGAACACACATCGTGTATTACAGCACACAACAGGTCTTGTTCAATTTTTTTTTGCATAGCAACATTCTGTATTTTACGAATCCGTGTGCAAACATTAAATTAGATCCTGAATACAACCACACAAAATAGTTATTGTACCATGTTAGAAACCTTTTAGTTAAATCCACCTATACTATTGCTTGATTACTAGGGTCAGTTTGGCCGATGGTTCACCTCCTAGATCTGTCTCCATGACATTTACACACACTGTATGTACACATTTGATCTGAAGTATGAAAAACAACCAGTGAATGGAATGTATGATATCACAAATGCTTCAAAAAACCATACCTGGTATCCACGCATACAATATTACAAGACTTTTGGCAGAAGCCGGACATACATAGAGACCTCCCAGATGTGTAGCCAGCTTACTTGTGTGAGTGAGTGAGTGAGTGAGTGAGTGAGTGAGTTTGGTTCAACGCCGCTTTTAACATTATTCCAGTTATATCACGGCGTGTCAGCTTCATGTGGGAGGAAAGTCCGAAGTGATGCAGGTCTCAGATGTCTACCACTTCGGTGAAACCCACGAGCACGGGTATGGTGCTGAAAAACATAATCGGGGCGAACCGGAATTCAAACCCACAATCATAGGTTTCTGGCGTGCCCAAGAGACGCAACTCTGCACGGTGAAACGCTGCGCCTTGGACAACTGGGCCACCTGTGCCCCCACCAAGCTTACAAGAATGAGGGAGTGAGTTGGGTTTAACGCTGTTTTTAACAGTATTCCAGTTGAATCACAGCGTGTCAGCTTAGGACCTTTAGGAGGACATACCGAAGTGATGCAGGTACTTGATGTTTACTTCGGTGAAAACCACGAGCACGGGTATGGTGCTGACAAACCTAGAAACATAACCCACAATCAGAGGTTTCTGGCATGCCCAAGGGACGCAACTAGGCACAGATACTTGCACCGCCTTGGACCACTTGGCCACCCGTGCCTCCACAAGAGTCAGGAATATTTCAAGACACTTTCGGGGATGAAACACCGAGAATGGGGAAAAAGGACATCACATTTTATTTCTATCTCCAGTGGAAACTAAGGCAAACCATTTGACTTACTTACCAAAATAACTGAAATCAATTCAGGAAATAAAATCCTGTACATTATATCTATTTTATACCTGAATTGGAAGTGGTTCTTGTGCAGTGGTGCCCTGTTTCATCCAACACCTGTCAATTTTCAAGGAAGGTGGAGTAACAAGGTTTTACTGTATACAAAACCAGAGGGAACACTGAACAGTGCAGTCCACGCCAGTTAGGCATGGATACAGCTTCAAGGTGGAGTAACAAGGTTTTACTGTATACAAAACCAGAGGGAACATTGAACAGTGCAGTCCACGCCAGTTAGGCAGTGACCATCAAAGAGTGGATACAGCTGCTCAAGGAGCATTTGAAGTTTTGGCAATTTATGTTTTGTTATCATGTAATTTTGTTGAATATCTATCATCAAGTGAGTTTGTGTATTCTGAAAGTACAGGACTTTTGCAATCATCTGAATGTATCAATGTTGAGTACGTATCAGAAGGGATGGGGTGGGGTGGTAGGTGGCAGGGGGAGGGTGTGGGTGTGTTTTCGTGGTGGGTGGGTGTGGGTGTGGGTGCACATGCCTGCTGTGGATCTGCACATGTAAGATGGACAGAGACCACATGTCTTGTACTCCATGCATTAGCTACTTCGTCTGTGTGCTCTGCTGGGAGGTCTGTGTGCAGGACAATCACATGAAACATGGACAAGCTTGCTAACACATCAACTAAACACAATTTCATTGCAAAAACACTGAGTATTTTCATTAAGCATTTGTTACACACATTGGAACAAACTTAAAGAACAATGTTCACATTGTCGCTAGAACATTATACATCATACAGATAGTCAGCTTTTCTGACTGAGTGAAATTTAGCATTTAGCATACAAAGTGTATGCTTGTTAATTATAAATCATGTTTGATTTGACCTACTGAAAATACTGTTATGTGAATAGGTACTAAAAATTGTGCATAAACAGTTTTCTTGATAAACGTTTTGAAATATAAATATATATTCTCTGTATTACTTTGCATTCCTACTGACATATCAGATAACATCTACTTCACAGTCCTATCACACCTCTCACAAGGACTTTTAGTCTTAAACCCTCACAAAGGAGGGTTTGGTTTTGTTCAACTAAGAATATTGAAATAAGTTCAGTAAACACTTACGTAATGAAAAATCAATGAGGTGGTCGAACAATACCCTCATCGGGTGTAGACATTTGTATATTACCTAGCCAGGTGTCTCTATAATATAGGATCACTCAAATCTTGTCTTGAGATTCTCATTAACCTCTTTCAAATGTAAACAAGATAATTGACACATACCTGTACCAAAAGGATACCTCATCCTCAGGTTAACAAAATCTATCCTTTATCCGCACATGTGGAGAATGTAGTGTAAATATATCAAACATTATCAACACAAACATTAGGACACAAGTGATATTCATCTTTCAGACTTGTTTCTCCTGTCAATACACAAATAAAAAAACAAAATATGACTGAGAAAAATATGACTGTCAGACTGGCGAGTCCTGAAAACAAATGGCTGACAACTAATTGTCAGCTAGAGTTAAAACATTGTTGCACATTTCCTCTGTTAGAGTCAGCCTTTATAAAGGGAGGCATGTATGGGTTTTAAAATAAGAGCCAGGACTCTGAAAAGGGGTCGGATAGTTACATGACAATACTGCTTGATTTCAAGGTTGAAAGTAGTAACTGAGAACACTACTGATACATAAATTTGTATCATTAACACAGTAGGCATTTGTCACTGTGACGTAGACCGTTAAAGATTTCTTCCCATTGCATTTTACAACCATACAGTTAACAAAACAAAGCCTCCCTTTTCATCACTGATGTGACATGAATAAGTGCCGACCTTCTAATAAGGCTGGCATCTGACATGGGCAATGTCTTAAAGTAATTTGAAGCTATTATGCCATCTCAGAGTTAAGAAGTAATTCTATGTCAAGGTAAGGGAGTTACGACAATTGTGGCCCCAAGATTGCGTTGCTGAATGGGCTCCTGGGCTCCTGGGCTCCTGGGCTCCTAACAGAGGTGATGTGGCAGAATATTATGTCCGTGGGACAGAGGTTTATATGAGGAAAGATCTTCCTTGTAAAATAAAACAATGAATGCTGATTGAGATACCGGCTGTAAAACAAGCAATCACAACTAGAGACTTTTAAATAAAACTGTGGAGGTGACAACCATGTGTAAAATTCAGTTAAGATGAATGCTGATAACAAACTAATTGCTGTCACATGATGGATTACGTACACATAGTGTAAGTTCTGAGACACTGACTACACCTGTGACGATCTGATGATGCTCAGGTGAAGCTCCATCTTCCTGAGGCAAGGGAATTAACTGACTGTAAAAGTCTATGCATAGTCCAATCAAAATCGCTTAACGAAAACAACATCCGGTTCGTAAACTGATTTTCGTCGATTACAGGATTTGCAAAGCATATTTTCCAAATATTTTGTTTTAATCAAGGTGCTTACGTCATTTGATGCAAGTAAGACCCGTTTTATTACAATATAGATCTTGATTATCGATCAGATATCCATTTGAAACAAATGCAAGTGATATCAGAGGTGAAATCTGATTGGTCAATAGGAGGGACATACAAGGGACATAATTTGTAATAGCCAATGGTGCAATCAAGCCCAGAACTTCCAGCCTAGTTTGGCAAGGGTGAAAACTGGACTTTTTCAGTCAGATAACTCCCTTGCCTCAGGAAGATGGTGAAGCACAGGTTATGCATCAGTCACACTCCTGTGAGAAAATGCTCTGGTGAAGCTCTGGTTATGCAGTAGTTACAAACCACTGACACTTGGACAATGCTCTGGTGAAGCTCCGGTTATGCAGGAGTTACATACCAGTGACACTTGGACAATGCTCTGGTGAAACTCATTACTCCACGACTACCAGTAATGGATTTTAAACCTTTTTGTCAACCTAATTAACATGTGAATCAATATTTGGACAGTGACAGTGACATCCGCAGACAAAATAAAACAGAATAAAAGAGATTCCCTTGCCAGTGATAGCTTACATCACGAACAACCTTCAACAAAACTATAATGTCCATAACAATGCACAAGGAATGAGATCCCAGGCTGATTCCTAGATGACCCACTGTCGGCACTCTTCGCCCCCACTCCTCTGGGTACAACCTCCATAACAATGCACAAGGAATGAGATCCCAGGCTGATTCCTAGATGACCCACTGTCGGCACTCTTCGCCCCAACTCCTCTGGGTACAATGTTCATGTTAATATTCACTCTTGATTAGTCTCCTTTTCAAACAGTAAAAAAATATAGAATAACTGTATGATATGCATATTAACTAATAATACTTCATAAATATCTGAAATATGTGCATCATACAAATACAGCGATGAGTCGACGTGGTACAGAGGGTCTTTGCATCACCATTCAGGGCTTGATTCAGCTATAAAAAAACATGCACCAGTGCAACCTATGATTGTAACATGCATCCTAATATTTATGTCTAAATGCGTATCAATTTTTTTCCAATTTGTGTCTAACCCTTACATGTCCATACAACATTGAGAATTGAACACATTCAAAACTTGAGAGCTTATTTTCCATACAAAAGCAATAATCTCCCTTATAATGTGTTATTTGCATTGCATTTCAGGGCTTGATGTCAAAATGGGAGTACTTCAAGATAATGTGCATGTTTTAACTTCGATAAATTTATAGGTACAGGGTGCAAGCAGTTTTCTTTTCTGGTACAACTAGGTTTGCGTGTCAACATGCACCTGGACAAGTTAAATCAAGTTCCTTAAATCAAGCCCTGGCAGTGTTGGTCCACCACGCACACAACAACTTGGATTTAGTATCAGTTGGTTTTCAACAAATTGGGCCTAAATTTAATGGGGGTGGTGGAAAGATTAACAAAGAAATCATGTATAAGTTTCTATGAATGGACGAAAAAGAAACAAGTTTGGTACGTAATCGATGATTTGTCGCTAGTTCCAGCTGATTCTGTCCTCTTGACACCTGCAAACAGCAGTGGATGTTGAGGAATGAGTGAGTTGGGTTTAACGCCGCTTTTAACAGTATTCTAGTTACATCACGGCGTGTCAGCTTAATGTGGGAGGAAAGCCCGAAGTGATGTACGTCTCATACGTTTACCACTTCGGTGAAACCCACGAGCACGGGTATGGTGCTGACAAACCTAGAAACATAATCGGGGCGAACCGGGATTTGAACCCACAATCACAGGTTTCTGGCATGCTTAAGGGACGCAACTCTGCACAGCGAATCGTGGCGCCTTAGACGACTGGGCCACCCGTGCCGTGGAAGTTGAGAACATCAAACTGTGTATTGGGTTTCAGACTGTTTAGTTTCTGAAGCCATCAGCAGCCCTATAGATAAGCTGTGGGTTATTTGGGATTTTACTCAGGGGTTCGATTTTGAGTGTGTATCCACAAGTTTTAGATGGTATTCAAAACATTTTTACCCACCTCTTTCTCGGCATTTGGGAATTTAACTTAAAACCTGTTTCGTAACAATCCCGTTTAAAACTATGTGAATAGTAGTATACCCGTCTGCGTCTGTTTGCGGCTCCCTCCCCGGGAAGACAATTTTTGTTTACAAAACCTAGCATTGTAAGAAAGCTATTGTTTTAATTACCAATCTGCGACTAATTAAGATACAACACGTACATTTGCCTAGGCACAACGTGCTTTTCCGAATGTAACTGTCGGTAAGTGAATTTGGTGATCGTCTGATACACAATAATTTTTTCTAACAGTTGTAATGTTCGCAACGGTTATATCAAATAGTTGTAATATACGCATTATTTTTATTTCAATAGTGTATTTATAGTTTTTGTTGCGTATTTTATACGCTAGTATTTTATTTGTCTGCAAACTTCAGTTTATTTAATGTGTATTTTACGCAAATACGCAACTTATCTCGAGCTCTGCATAAGTTTGAATACAGAAGTGGTTTCATCCTCTCACCGCCCACAAATGAAATTCAGTTCCCCATTGCAAAATATGTCAAAAGTAATTTCTTTTCTTCTGGTGTTTTAAAGTCATTCGGTCACAAAAATCAACCAACAGACAACAAAAGGCCCTGTGGTAGCACCAACACTGTCTATGAACCAGGTTCTGAAGTTCACCTTCACAATACCTGATAAAACCAAAGGACTGCGCCTCTAGGGTTAACTGAAAGGTGGCCACCCTACCCCAGTCACTCCGACAGGTCATCCTTCATACACACTGACCAAGGCAGTAGGAAACATAACATATACGTTGTAGCAAGTGATATCAAAGGGCAACAGCTCCACCATACACGCTGTACTCACAAACTGTGGCTCAAGGTACGTTCAATATTTTCACATTTGGTCATGAAATAAAGTTTCTCATCAGCTCATGAAAACATGAAATAAAGTTTCTCATCAGCTCATGAAAACATGAACTAAAGTTTCTCTCAGTTGCAGAATTTTGATAAACTCATAAGCAATGATGGCATCATATATATTGACACACTAAATAATGTTCAGACAAATGACAAAAAAACAAAGAAATTGGTTAGTGAGGCCTGAAGGCATGCTAGGTAATGTTGTCTGAGTTTGAATCCTCATTCCCGTTGTCATACCCGGACATAAGCTTCCCGTAACACTTGACTTGAAAGAGTCAAAATCAACTCTATGTATTCAAAGTGTTTCTGTATTGTTTAGACTAAAATTTCTTGCTGGCCAAAACCAAAATTATACATTTCAATGACACGGGATGAGAAACTTTATTTCCACTTTTCCTATCCGTACCTCACTGACGATCTGACAAGAAGTCTACTGATACAGCAGTCCTCTGTTTGTTGCAAAGCCTTCCCTGTTTCATGACAAGGAGCAAAGCAATTAACCCATTTTTCTTGGAATGATCCAATGTCACAACACGTTCACACACAGCCAGAGAGCCACACACAACTACCTGCCTTTGACAAAGACGACTACCAGACGTTCCGTGACACAGTGACGTAAGCTCACAAGGCTGTGTGTACCAATAAATACACCGTAATACACAGATAAAAATATTGCATCCAAACTTGTAGTGTCACAAAGAAAGACTATTGTCACATTGACCACCGGCCAGCTCTACTCCACTTCATACTTGCTGTCGGGGAAGGTGTTTCCGTTGTGGTATTGGCTGGCGTAGGGGTCGTTGTTGATGGAGGCCATGGAGTAGGATGATGCGGGCTGGTTGACCACGCCGCCGTGCCCGGCAGCCCGCGCCTCCACCTCCTCCACGAGGTCCCCGTCCGTCATGTTGTAGAGCAACTTCTCCTTCATGTTGCGAGATCGGTGGCCCTGGGCGCTGCGGGCGGCGCTGTTCAGGGAGATGGTCTCAGGACTGAAGGAAGTCCCGTATAATCGGATTCTGTAAATAGAATGTCACATGTCTTAGGCTGGTACATCTTTTATTTATCCAACACTTTTGTAAGTGTTGAGTGTGATTATGATCTAATCAGTGTTCTAATTGAATAGCAGTTTCAAACCTGTATGTTTAAGATATTCTGGACTTAAGATAACCCCCTTAAATCAAAACAATACACTCTTGGCTGGTTGGTTTGTTGTTTTACGCCGTACTCAGCAATATTCCAGCTATATGACCGCGGTCTGTAAAATAATCGAGTCTGGACCAGACAATCCAGTGATTGATATCATGAGCATCGATCCATGCAATTGGGATCGATGAAATACATCAACCAAGTCAGCGAGCCTGACCACCCGATCCCGTTTGTCGCCTTTTACGACAAGCATAGTCGCCTTTTATGGCAAGCATGGGTTGCTGAAGACCTATTCTACCCCGGATCTTCACGGGTCCAATACACTGTTGAAACAAGTTAAAACTTGTAATGTATACAACACTACAGTAGACCACGGATATAACGAACACGGAAAGAGCGAACACGGATAGAGCGAACAAAGGGATACAACTACCTGTCACAAAATCCATGACTTATCTCCTATATATTATCATATAAAATTTACGTACAGGACAAACTCTCTTCAGCAAATTTACGTATCTATCGAACTGATATCTGATCCCCGATAAGCACAAATTAGTGACATGTATAGCGAACTGAGAAATCTCATTCAGTGTCAAATGTCACTGACAATTGGCTATACGCAATCAGCAGTGAATCAACACAATCAACTGCGAATCCACACAATCGCGGCGAATCCACACAATCGCAGTGAATCCACACAATTGCGGCGAATCCACACAATCAGAGTAGATCCACACAATCGCAGCGAATCCACACAATTGCGGTGAGTCAACACAATCGCGGTGAATCAACACCATCGGCTGCGAATCACAATCAGCGTCGCTTGAACGCAACCAGGTTCGAAACAACACAATCAGCGGCGTTCACAATCAGCGTCGAATGAACGCAACCAGCTGCGAAACAACACAATCAGTGGCGAATCACAATCAGCGTAGAATGAACACAATCAGCGGCGTATCAACACAATCAGCGGCAAATCAACACAATCAACCTTGAATCAACACAATCAGCTGCAAATCACAATCAGCATCCCATCAACACAATCAGCGGCGTATCAACACAATCAGCGGCAAATCAACACAATCAACCTTGAATCAACACAATCAGCTGCGAATCACAATCAGCGTCGCATCACCACAATCAGCGGCAAATCAACACAATCAAAATGGAATCAACACAATCAGCTGCGAATCACAATTAGCGTTGCATCAACACAATCAGCGGCGTATCAACACAATCAGTAGCAAATCAACACAATCAACCTTGAATCAACACAATCAGCGGCGTATCAACACAATCAGCGGCGTATCAACACAATCAGCTGTGAATCAACACAATCAGAGGCGTATCAACACAATCAGCTGTGAATCAACACAATCAGCGGCGTATCAACACAATCAGCGGCGTATCAACACAATCAGCTGTGAATCAACACAGTCAACCTTGAATCAACACAATCAGCGGCGTATCAACACAATCAGCGGCGTATCAACACAATCAGCGGCGTATCAACTCAATCAGCTGTGAATCAACACAATCAACCTTGAATCAACTCAATCAGCTGTGAATCAACACAATCAGCGGCGTATCAACACAATCAGTAGCAAATCAACACAATCAGCGGCAAATCAACACAATCAACCTTGAATCAACACAATCAGCGGCAAATCAACACAATCAGCGGTGAATCAACACAATCAGCGGAGAATCAACACAATCAGCGGAGAATCAACACAATCAGCGGCGAATCAACACAATCAACCTTGAATCAACACAATCAGCTGTGAATCAACACAATCAGCGGTGAATCAACACAATCAGCGGCAAATCAACACAATCAGCTGTGAATCAACACAATCAGCGGTGAATCAACACAATCAGCGGCAAATCAACACAATCAGCGGAGAATCAACACAATCAGCGGAGAATCAACACAATCAGCGGCGAATCAACACAATCAACCTTGAATCAACACAATCAGCTGTGAATCAACACAATCAGCTGTGAATCAACACAATCAGCTGCGAATCAACACAATCAGCGGCGTTTCAACACAATCAGCTGCGAATCAACACAGTCAGCGGCGTATCAACACAATCAGCTGCGAATCAACACAATCAGCGGCGTGTCAACACAATCAGCGGCAAATCAACACAATCAACCTTGAATCAACACAATCAGCTGCGAATTAACACAATCAGCGGCGTATCAACACAATCAGCGTCACATCAACACAATCAGCTGCGTATCAACACAATCAGCTGCGAATCAACACAATCAGCTGCGAATCAACACAATCAATGGCAAATCAACACAATCAGCGGCGTATCAACACAATCAGCTGAAAATCAACACAATCAGCGGCGTATCAACACAATCAGCGGCAAATCAACACAATCAGCTGCGTATCAACACAATCAGCTGAAAATCAACACAATCAGCTGCGTATCAACACAATCAGCTGAAAATCAACACAATCAGCGGCGTATCAACACAATCAGCGGCAAATCAACACAATCAGCTGCGTATCAACACAATCAGCTGAAAATCAACACAATCAGCTGCAAATCAACACAATCAGCGGCGTATCAACACAATCAGCGGCAAATCAACACAATCAGCTGCGTATCAACACAATCAGCGGCAAATCAACACAATCAGCTGCAAATCAACACAATCAGCGGCGTATCAACACAATCAGCGGCGTATCAACACAATCAGCTGCGTATCAACACAATCAGCATTGCATCAACACAATCAGCGGCGTATCAACACATTCAGCTGCGTATCAACACAATCAGCTGCGAATCACAATCAGCATCGCATTAACACAATCAGCTGCGAATCAACACAATCAGCGGCGTATCAACACAATCAGCTGCGAATCACAATCAGCATCGCATCAACACAATCAGCGGCGTATCAACACAATCAGCGGCAAATCAACACAATCAGCCGCGAATCACAATCAGCATCGCATCAACACAATCAGCGGCGTATCAACGCAATCAGCGGCAAATCAGCACAATCAGCTGCGAATCACAATCAGTGTCGCATCAACACAATCAGCGGCGTATCAAACAATCAGCTGCAAATCATAATCAGCGGCGTATCAACACAATCAACGGCAAATCAACCTTGTTTAACTTTATGCTTTATGTTAATCTTAGTATTCATACCCGTTCATGTAATTGGACTAATCTTGTCTGTAAAACAAACATTAAATCTTTGCAGTTTCACGACTGCAGTTTGCAGAACGAGGCCAGAGCAAAATCGCCGACTACACATCTCCCCATATGTAAATCGTGAAATGCTAAATTCATATTTGATAAACAACCTTCTAAAAATGATATGAAATGTTATCAGTTGAATGCTATGACGTAATTACTGCTAATACAAGTCAATGCTACAATTATGTATTTTGTATTTTGCTTTATCCAAGATCATGATGGCAGACATTTCCAAGCGAAAACGTACATCACAAACAACATATAACGAACTGATTTCTCCAATCTACAGGCAAATGCTCTACCACTAGACCTCGGAGGCGGCCTACGGGCAATTGTACTATCCACTAGACCACAGAAGTGGTATATTGGCAAATGCTCTACAACTAGACCACAGAAGCAGTCTACATGTAGATGCACTATCCACTAGACCACGGAGACAGTCTACGGGCAGATGCACTATCCACTAGACCACAGATGGCGGTCTATGGGCAGATGCACTATCTACTAGACCACAGATGGCGGTCTACGGGCAGATGCACTATCCACTAGACCACGGAGACAGTCTACGGGCAGATGCACTATCCACTAGACCACGGAGACAGTCTACGGGCAGATGCACTATCCACTAGACCACGGAGACAGTCTACGGGCAGATGCACTATCCACTAGACCACAGATGGCGGTCTACGGGCAGATGCACTATCCACTAGACCACGGAGACAGTCTACGGGCAGATGCACTATCCACTAGACCACGGAGACAGTCTACGGGCAGATGCACTATCCACTAGACCACGGAGACAGTCTACGGGCAGATGCACTATCCACTAGACCACGGAGACAGTCTACGTGTAGATGCACTACCCACTAGACCACGGAGACAGTCTACGTGTAGATGCACTATCCACTAGACCACGGAGACAGTCTACGGGCAGATGCACTATCCACTAGACCACGGATGGCGGTCTACGAGCAGATGCACTATCCACTAGACCACGGAGACAGTCTACGGGCAGATGCACTGTCCACTAGACCACGGAGACAGACCATGTTTTGTTGGATGAGACCAAGGTAATGGACCTTGAGTGATGTACATACCTCTGTACTATGAACACCGTGATGACTATCACAGCTGACAACACGTCCACAGTCACCCACAGGATCAGGTAGCTGGCCGGCACCTGCACCAAACAAACACATTCGTTAACTCAAAGTGATGGACACTTTTCTCAACATTCAACACACATCCCCCATTTTCTGAAGAGACTGAGTGAGAAGTTGTTCATCCATATATCTTATCCTTACTTAGCCTGAGTGAGGTTTAATGAACAGAGTGAGAGTGACAGAGAGTGAGAAAGTGAGAGAGAAAGTGAGAGACGAAAGCGAAAGAAAGAGAGAAAAAATAAAAAATGAGGCAGTGAGTGTGTATGGTTTTACGCCGCTTGGAGCAAAACCACAGCGGGGGACACCAGAAATGGGCTTCACACATTGTACCCATGTCGGGAATTGAACCCGGGTCTTCGGCGCGACGATGCGAACTACCACCGACCACCCCTAAATGAGGCAGTGAGTAACACCAATGGAAACAACATCTTGCACCATAAGAACAGAACAGAACAGACTTTCATTCCAAACACAATATGTGATAATACTATCAATACTTGATTCTAATCATGAGGATAAGTGATTGATTGAGTAAGTCCGTGGGTGCATGGGTTTTCCTGCCTTGGTTCTGATAATGCATGCGTAGATGGTTGCGTGTGCGTGTGCGTGTGCGTGTGCGTGTGCGTGTGCGTGAGTGATTGAGTGATTGACTCACCAGATGCCAGATGGGCGCCTGGACGTGCCTGAGCGTGTGGCAGCTGTCTGCCGTGACGGAGGAGATGCCCATGCACCAACACAGGGAGTACATCCACTCGGAGTTCACCGTCCACATATTGATGCTGATGTTGGAGGCCTGGTACTCCCTGAAACACAAACAGTTGTCATAGTAACAGCTTGGAACTTCTAAGGAAGAGTCAGTGACTGAATTGAGGTTATCACAGCTGTGAACACTGTGTATATGATATCACAGCATGAAGTGGGATGTTTCACAGTGCTGACAAATCAGGAAAAATCTGGGCTCAAAGCCCAAATCATAGGATTCTGGCATGCCTAAGGGAAGCAACTCTGCACAGCAAATTATGAAATTATGGTGTCTTAGATGATTAAACCATCTTAGGCCTGTTATAAGAAAGAAATAAGACAGGGTTATGTCCCTTACATTACCAAATATTATTAGAACATGTACCCTACTGGTAATTTCCTGTGCAACAGTAGAACAGCCGACTTGTATTATTTGGGATGGCATGTTTATTTTGTAATCAAATCGGTGCTACAGACATTCTGGGATTCTGATCCCATTGTGCTGGCCTGATATTGTGTCCAGCATGTTCAACACGTGACAAACTGGTCCACACTGACTGATCGTGTGATGCCTACTGCAGGAAATGCCTGGTTCTGTGACTCACTCTATCTGGTCGTCGGTCAGCTCCGTGTACTGGACATTGACGATGGACATGTTGGCCTTCCTGAGACTGCTGACGGGGATGTAGTATTCGCCCACGACGGTGACACCGGTGGGGCGGCTGTTGTTGAATGTGGTCTGTAGCCACCAGACCTGAAGCAGGGATATGACTGTAACTCACACTGGTAGACCTATCCAGCATTCTACTGTGCCTGGATGCCTGGAGGTGCCCAGGGGTCCCGGGGGCTGCCTGGAGACACCTAGGATGCATGGCATGTCAGGGTGTTTGGGGGTGTCTGAGCTGTCTGAATGTGTGCCTAGTATGCCATGGAGTGTCTGAGATGTCTTGGGGTGCCTAGTTTGCCTATGAGGGTGTCTGGGGGTGTCTAGTATGCCTGAGGGTGTCTGGGGGTGTCTAGTATGCCTGAGGGTGTCTGGGGGCGTCTGAGGGTGTCTCGGTGTGTCTAGTATGCCTGAGGGTGTCTGGGGGTGTCTAGTATGCCTGAGGGTGTCTGGGGGTGTCTAGTATGTCTGGGGGTGTCTAATACGCCTGAGGGTGTCTGGGGGTGTCTAGTATGCCTGAGGGTGTCTGGGGGTGTCTAGTATGTCTGGGGGTGTCTAATATGCCTGAGGGTGTCTGGGGGTGTCTAGTATGCCTGAGGGTGTCTGGGGGTGTCTAGTATGTCTGGGGGTGTCAAGTATGCCTGAGGGTGTCTGGGGGTGTCTCGTATGCCTATGAGGGTGTCTGGGGATGCCTAGGTTGCCTGAGGGTGTCTAGTATGCCTGGGGGTGTCTAGTATGCCTGAGGGTGTCTGGGGGTGTCTAGTATGTCTGAGGGTGTCTGGGGATGCCTTGGTTGCCTGAGGATACCTGGGGGTGTCTAGTATGCCTTGGGGTGTCTAGTATGCCTGAGGGTGTCTCGGTGTGTCTAGTATGCCTGAGGGTGTCCGGGGGTGTCTAGTATGTCTGAGGGTGTCTGGGGATGCCTAGGTTGCCTGAGGGTGTCTAGTATGCCTGGGGGTGTCTAGTATGCCTGAGGGTGTCTCAGTGTGTCTAGTATGCCTGAGGGTGTCTGGGGGTGTCAAGTATGCCTGAGGGTGTCTGGGGGTGTCTCGTATGCCTATGAGGGTGTCTGGGGATGCCTAGGTTGCCTGAGGGTGTCTAGTATGCCTGGGGGTGTCTAGTATGCCTGAGGGTGTCTGGGGGTGTCTAGTATGCCTGAGGGTGTCTGGGGGTGTCTAGTATGTCTGAGGGTGTCTGGGGATGCCTAGGTTGCCTGAGGGTGTCTAGTATGCCTGGGGGTGTCTAGTATGCCTGAGGGTGTCTCGGTGTGTCTAGTATGCCTGAGGGTGTCTGGGGGTGTCTAGTATGCCTGAGGGTGTCTGGGGGTGTCTAGTATGTCTGAAGGTGTCTGGGGATGCCTAGGTTGCCTGAGGGTGTCTAGTATGCCTGGGGGTGTCAAGTATGCCTGAGGGTGTCTCGGTGTGTCTAGTATGCCTGAGGGTGTCTGGGGGTGTCTAGTATGCCTGAGGGTGTCTGGAGGTGTCTAGTATGCCTGGAATGTCTGGGTTGTCTGGGGATCCACGGGGAGTCTGGGATGCCTTGTCAGGATTTAGAATATCAAATGGTTGGTCGATAAGAGGCGAGAAAATGAATCGGGATGCGAGGCTGAGTTGACTATGTCTTGGTATTCTCCATTGAAGGCAAGCATGATGGCAATAGCTGGATTGTCTGGACATGACTAGATTACTTACAGACGCCGCTCATAACACACACAACAGGTTTGCCTATTGAGAGTCTGCCATGATATTGATGGAATATTTCCAACCGTGTCGTCACTCAATCACACATGCTGACTCACTCACACCGTATCCTTACGTTTTGTAGTGGGAATCCTGCTCTCGTGAGGGCTTGTATGGTGTAGTTGACGCTCAGATTGAAGCAGGGGTGTGACTGTGGCGGGGCCCGCAGGTCGAACATCAACACATTGTCACTGTAGTTTCGGCCCAATCGTGCAAGCTCCTCCAATGTCGGCAGCGTCTGATTGGCTACCTGTTTCCGCTGAGCATCGGTCAAGTCTCCGGCAGTCCAGAAAGGGTCATTCTGAGGAGAAGGTGAACATGGTTGTCAGGACATACAGTTTCAATGTACGACATTCCCATCAGAATAGGTATATCCCGAGAAACCAAGGATCATATCATCTTCTTGAGGCAAGGGTGTTAACTAACTATAAAAATCCAGTTTCAACCCTTCCTCTCTCATTAGTCTCAACCCCAGTAAACTGGAACCTGAACTTCTGGATGACGACTTAAAAAAATAAAAGAAATGGTTCTCAGGCAATGAATTTTGAAAATATAGTGCAGGCAGGCGGTGGGCATTTTTTGTTTGCTTGTTCAAACTGGTATATTACCAAACAAACAATATGGGAATCTGGAAAAGGGCCTCCATACATTCAGAGTGAGTGAGTGAGTGAGTTGGGTTTAACGCTGCTTTTAACAGTATTCCAGTCATTTTGGGGCGTGTCAGCTTAATGTGGGAGGAAAGCCAAAAGTGATGCAGGTCTCAGACATTTACCACTTTGGTGAAACCCACAAGCACGGGTATGGAGCTGACAAACCTAGAACCATAAAAGGGGCGAACCGGGATTCGAACCCACAATCATAGGTTTCTGGCTTGTCCAAGGGACACAACTCTGCACAGCGAATCGCGGCGCCTTAGACGACTTGGCCACCCGTGTCCCCCCATACATTAAGAAGAATACAAAGTTCTATTTGCCGCTATGACCATAATATGAGATGCACATTAAAGCTGTGTGCATGTGAAAGGAAGTAACTGCTATATTGGATCGCATTGTTTTTGAGTATTAGTATTAATTCATATTTTTTTTAAATGGAAACGAAATGTGCTACAGATGTAATTATGATGTGATCAGTGCCTGAGAACCAAGACTTTTATTTTTTTGGGAGTAGTATGAGTTGGTCTTGCTAGACTAGAAGTAAGTATACTTGACTCGGACTTTAGAATAGCGGATACAAGTTGCTGTTTATCAGCTGGTGTATAGATATTCAGTAAACTACATTTATAACGAACACGCTTATACCAAAATGAGGAATATAATGAACTGTTTGTGTGCCTAGGATGATCTCAGTTATAACGAACTAATATAAGGGGTCCCTTTTAGTGTGTTTGTATGCTATTCTTATAAGTAAAGGGAGGTAAGTTGGTAGAGTAACCTCAACTCCCCACAAAGATATATCCTGAAAGGGCATCCTTCATTGTTCTGCGGTACTCACTTGTATAAACCAGGAACCAGCATTCAAAGCTTTTAAATCCGACATGTTGAAAGACGATGGATCATCATTTACTCGGTCCGGGAAAACATCTTTTATATTTGTGGTCCTCTCTAAGCTCCTGTCATGGAGGATGAAGGGCACACAGTCCAGGCTGAAACAGGCACCAGCCATCAGTGGTTGTAGTGTAACGCTGCACCTACCAATATTCCAACTATATACTCAAGTCTGGACCAGGCAATCCAGTGATCAATATTGTCAGCAACTATCCATGCAGTTTAGGTACAAAACTAAGCACAACTGATCCACATATCCCCACGTCATCCAGAACAACTAATCCTCATGTCCCCACGTCATCCAGCACAACTAATCCACATATCCCCACGTCATCCAGCACAACTAATCCCCATATCCCCACGTCATCCAGCACAACTGATCCTCATATTCCCACATCATCCAGCACAACTAATCCTCATATACCCACATCATCCAGCACAACTGATCCTCATATTCCCACATCATCCAGCACAACTAATCCTCATATACCCACGTCATCCAGCACAACTAATCCACATATTCCCACGTCATCCAGCACAACTAATCCTCATGTCCCCACGTCATCCAGCACAACTAATCCTCATATACCCACATCATCCAGCACAACTAATGCTCATATCCCCACATCATCCAGCACAACTAATCCTCATATTCCCACGTCATCCAGCACAACTAATGCTCATATCCCCACGTCACATGTTTTCGAGCCCTTAAACAATAGGTCACCACAAGCCTTATAACGTAATTTAGGTGTTTTTTTTTGGTTTTTGGTTTAACACTGAACTCAGCAATATTCCAGCTATATGAAGGCGGTCTGTAAATAATTGAGTCTGGACCACACAATCCAGTGATTGTCATCATGATCATCAATCCAAGCAATTGGGATACAATGACATGCATCAACCAAGTCAGCAAGCCTGACCACTCGATTCCATTAGTCGCATTTCACTGCAAGCATGGGTTGCTGAAGACCTATTCTACCCCGGATCTTCACGGGTACATGGATGCGTTCATGAGCATAAGTTCACACAACATACCAGTATGTTTGTTTGTGCATCGAACCAATCTTATATCTCTTGAATATGAGTAATTCTTCATATATTAACCAAAATGCACGGTAATCACGTTTCTTTTGGGAGCAATGGGTCAGTGGCTTGGGGCTACGCTGATTTGAACACATCGTACCTGAAATCCTAGTATGTGTTTTGTTTGTTTGTCTGTTTGTTGTTTGTTGCAATATCACGGCGGGGAACAAATGGGCTTCATACATTGTACCCATGTGGGAAATCAAACCGAGGCACTGGGTGTGACGAGCGGACACTTTAACCACTGGGCCCAACCGCCCAACTATTCAAACAGTCCCTTATTGTGAGCATGACGTACTGGGAAACTGTTGAAGCAACTACAGCCTCCGGACCTACAGAGGAGGATGTCAGACTCACCTGATCTGCACGTCGCTCTCCACACCATAGCCTCCATCCTGGTAGGCAAACTCATACGCCATCAGTGTGTTCTCGGGTAAAATCTACAAACAGAACAGCTACATCATAACAACTTTAAACAATTAGTTGTACAACTCACCCACCCATGGTGGCTACACTGGACATCTCACACAGAGACCTGTAGCATGTTCCAAGCTGCTGGAGATGAGTGTGTGAGTTGGGTTTTACGTCAGCTACAGATATTCCACTTTAGTGAAACCAACATGAAAAGGGGCCAGGATTCTACAGGGCACAAAAGTATAGAATGGACACAAAAATAATTAAAGTGTGTTTTCAGGATGCACAGTAATATTCAGTGTAACAAATTATTGACAAGAAATATAAGGTCCATTAATGAAAGTGTTTACTTAATCTTACAGTAAAGTAAACACCACCGTATTATTACTTTACAGGAGCCTCATATTTCCTGTAAGGTAAGGGTAACAACAAGTACCATCTTTCAACATCTCTTGGTATGACGCGGCTGGGGATCGAACCCCACTTCTCCGGGTGGACACTCTACCACTTGACCACGGAGGCGGTCCAGGGCATGATAAGAGTGGAGACATTAAGTGTCGAGCCATGTAACACTAACCTCTGATGCTCCTCGGTGGGCTAGTATGAGACGCTCTACCACTTGACCACGGAGGCGGTCCAGGGCATGATAAGAGTGGAGACATTAAGCTTGGAGCCATGTAACACTAACCTCTGATGCTCCTCGGTGGGCTAGTATGAGACGCTCTACCACTTGACCACGGAGGCGGTCCAGGGCATGATAAGAGTGGTGACATTAAGCCTGGAGCCATGTAACACTAACCTCTGATGCTCCTCGGTGGGCTAGTATGAGACGCTCTACCACTTGACCACGGAGGCGGTCCAGGGCATGATAAGAGTGGTGACATTAAGCCTGGAGCCATGTAACACTAACCTCTGATGCTCCTCGGTGGGCTAGTATGAGACGCTCTACCACTTGACCACGGAGGCGGTCCAAGGCATGATAAGAGTGGAGACATTAAGCGTCGAGCCATGTAACACTAACCTCTGATGCTCCTCGGTGGGCTAGTACGAGGGGCTTACTAGGCAAGTTGTCGGCGTGAGTGACACACGGGGAATTGATGAAGTACGGGGATATGTACAGTCCGATCATAACAGCAACATACACGGTCAGCCACAACAGCTTCAACGCTGAAAGAGGACACAAAAAGAAAATATGTGAGCCTTAATTCTGCATTGAGTATTTTGTTGTTTAACTGCACCATCAGTACTGTTCCAGCTATATGACAGCAGCATATAATTAAAAGAGCCTGGACCTAACAACCCTGTGACTGTTATTATGAGCAACGATTCACGCCATCGGGGTATAATGAAATAATCCAAATCACCAAGCCTGCCTACTGGATCCATTAAGTTTCCTCATACAAGAAGCATAGGTTGTTTGGGGACAGTTCTAACCTGGAATCCCCACAGGGTCATGTAGGGGTATAATGTCCCTACATACTTTGTGTGATGACTTACACGTAGGTAACAGATTAGAATTGGTCTTTAGCAACCCATGCTTGTCATAAAAGGCGACCATGCTTGTCATAAGTGGCGACTATGCTTGTCATAAAAGGCGACTATGCTTGTCATAAAAGGCGACTATGCTTGTCATAAAAGGCGACTATGCTTGTCATAAAAGGCGACTATGCTTGTCATAAAAGGCGACTATGCTTGTCATAAAAGGCGACTATGCTTGTCATAAAAGGCGACTATGCTTGTCATAAAAGGCGACAAACGGGATCAGGTGGTCTGGCTCGCTGACTTGGTGGATGCATGTCATCGTATTCCAGTTTCTTACATCAATGCTAATGATGTCAATCACTGGATTGTCTAATCCAGATTTGATAATCTACAGACAGCTGTCATATAGCAGGAATATTGCTGAGTGCTGCCTTAAACAAGAAACTAACAAACAAATAAACAAACAAAAATATGTAGGAATCTGAGGTATACAACCCAGGGCCAATAAAATGTCCTATTTTTCTGATACGAGCAGAGTGACTCATCCATGCCAACATTTATGTCATGAAATAAACTCATGAATAGCTATCAAATTCTAATCACGAACTAAGGACCAGGACTCTCACAAACATCCAAGTAAATTTGGAACCTGATCACATTTGCAAGTCAATATATGTTAATGCCAATTAGCTGTTTGTGAAGGAGCAATAAACTCTCATGTCAAGGGCAGGATCAGGACCTTTGACATGCATTTGCAATCAAGGACAGGCAGGGTTACACTGAAGCACTACCACTGTCAAGTGATCGTGTCCCACAGAGAGTACGTGCAGGCAGAGTGTGCCCCAAGAACTGTGTTGAAACCTAAGCATGGAAGTCAAGGGGCACCTGTCACAGCCCTAATCAGGGCTCGAAAAAAAAATTTCAACCCTACTTGTCCTGCAGGGCAAGTACTTTTTATTTTGTACTCGTACTGCCAAATTATCACTTGCCCTATTGCTCAATGCTGAACAGACAATATCATGTATAATGTACCAACCACTGAAAACAAAGTAAATAAATTGTTTCAAGATATATTTTGTGTTTTTATTTCCACAGTAAGACAATATTGAATAAACTAAGGAATAATAAGTTAAGTTATTTTGAACAGTTAAGTTATGATGAAAGACACATCAGTCTGTCACTGTCAAAAACTTGGAAATTTTGAAAATGGTTCCCCTTCTATTGCAACATAGTAGGCTGTTGTGAAAAGCTTTTCATAAACTTCAGTTTTTTTCGTCAACTTTTTGCATTGACTTGGCAAACTGTGCAGATCAAAAATTTTATCATGTTCACAGCACTAAATATGCTTCCTACTTTTAGGGTGAAATTTCAAAGTTTCTTTTCTGAGTCCACATTTGGGATCAGATAGTTTGGGGTATTTTCGACAGACGGTGCAATACAACTCGCTGTCATCATCGTCAAATTTTGCCCATTCAAATTCACTCAACCACGCAGATTGTACAACACGTTTCCGCTTTTGTGTATCGTATTGTTTTTGACTAAGTTTTCGTTTCTCCGCCTGTGCAGTCAACTTTTTGTCGGCACGACTGTCCGATGAGAAAAACTTTCTCATATCCGCCATTTTGGTTCAGTTAGCAACCGGCCGCTTACATCAATAAATAAAGACTGGTTTCAGCGCAAAGCCTGCGCAAAGATACATCAAGAGACAAACCTCAGCCTAATTGTTAATGCTATACTCGACATAGATATCGATCGGCTGAATGGCCGTGATTTCCGTGTCAATATACCGCACATCAAATCAAATATAAATTAAACTGCTGTAAGCATCTGCTCGTCTGTCAGGACGAGTATTTGATCATTTTAGCTTGCCCGACATCAGTTACCACTCGTCAATACGAGCGGACGAGTGGATTTTTCGAGCCCTGCTAATGTTAAAAGTTGAGGACCTGGGAGGTCCCTAGATTCAAATACCATAGAAGACCTCAATGACCCGTCAACCCCTAATATGGAACATTGCAATTCCATTTTTGTATAAGACTAGTCCTTGACTAGTGAAAACCTTATGTCAATAGTCCTCCGAGTTTATAGCTAGTCCTGTCAGCCATCTAACCCACTCAGCCACCGAGGCCGTGCCAATTTACATGTCAGAGGGGTACTCCTAGTATGTGATCTAGACTACCAGTTGCCCGGCTTTCACTTTTGTGGCAGCCTCAGTGGGTTAGATCGCTGACTTTGTGTGCTGGTGATTGGGTGCCTCACTCTGGCAAGTACGGGCTTGAATCACAGATGGGACTCAACCCAAAAGAGTACGAGAATCTGTACTTTACTAAGAAAGTGTTATCCCAAATATAACATTTGTTACATGCGACCACGTTCTTAACGGCATCGTGTATTCCTGGTTTGAGGGGGTTAACATTTCCTGTGAAGGTGAGAGGATAAGGTTCAACAACAGCTGAATCAGTTGTGTCATTATTAGGATACCAGTGCACGTAATGAGACACATCTGTGAAATGAGCACTGCTTGCCCTCCTTTCATCACACCCACAGGTCAGAGGTCACGCAACTAATGAGTCCAATAACAGCCTGCAAAGGGAGATAACCCTTGTTGAGGCCCTCCCAGATGTGATCTGTGTGAAACATTCGATGATTGCAGTGCTGCCCAAACTCAAACCTTTATCAGTTTTTCAACAGATGGCATAAACCATGATGGCAGTCATCATTGTTTTAGCTAAGAACCCATCAGTGTGGCCAAAGGAACAAAACAAAAAGTTACAAACATTAGACTTAAAAAAATAAAAGAACTGGTTCTCAGGCAATGACTTTTGAAAATATAGTGCAGGCGGGGAGTGTTTTTTTGTCCTTTTTTTTGCTTGTTCAAACTAGTATGTACCCAAATAAACAGTTGTGTACCATCAACCTGGAAAAGGGCCTCCCTACATAAACAAGCATACAAACTCCTATTGCCGCCATGACCATAACATGAGATTAGCAGTAAAGCTGTGCACATGTTAAGGGAAGTAACTGCCTGCTGTTTTGGATCACATTGTGTTTAAGTATAAGGAAGTAATAGTCTTGGTTCTCAGGCACTGCCTGCATCATCATAAAGTCTTCCACACGTTTCGTTTTAATTTCCATTTTCCCAAAAAATAAAAAAATCATAAGTTACACAGTTACTTCCCATTACTGCACATCTCGTGATATGGTAGCAATAGGAGTTTGTATGCTTGTTTATGTTGGGAGGCCCTTTCCCAGGTTGATAGAAAACAACTGTTTATTTGGTTAAAAACTAGTTTGAACAAGTAAAAAAACACACGCCTGCCCGCACTATATTTTCAAAAGTCATTGCCTTAGAACCAATTTTTATTTTATTTTTTAAGCCTAATAATAATAATATTACATGGTGAACATGGCATCATGAGATTAACAATAAATATTAGGCTAAAAAAAATACTAGTCTTGGTTCTCAGGCACTGCCCGCATCATCATAAAGTCTGCCGCATGTTTCGTTTTATTTCGATTTTCAAAAAAAATTAAATCCTAATTCTTAAAAATAATGCGTTCCAATATAGAACTAGTATACGCTCTTATTAGACAATGCAAGCATGCTTCAGCTTTTTGCAGAACAACTCAGGTCCAACAGTTTGTTTCTTCATGCCATAGCCATCAATATTCCAGTCATGTAATGGTGGCTTATAGTTAATCTGTAAGACCTATAAGTGGTTGATATTACGGGCAATGTCTCTTGGCGTTGATGTTCAATGACACCCGACCCTTTCAGGATCGTCACTAAATGAATAATTTAACCCTTATGAACCGTGCCTTTACTGTTTAGTGGTGTTCCGAGCTGTGTCAGCAGAAGTGCCTACCTACCCCAATGTGAGAGTTTAAACCACTGAAGGGAGATAACCCATGTCATCAGAGTCATCAGCACAACTGCACCGATCTGGAGGAAGGGTCCCGTGATCTGCAACCAGAGAACGCAACATTGCACTACACTGATACACACTCCACATTTACTCACCGACAAAAGAAACGTGATTACCATGCATTTTGGTTAATATATGAAGAATTACTCATATTCAAGAGATATAAGATTGGTTTGATGCACAAACTAACATACTAGTATGTTGTGTGAACATCCCATGTGACGATATAGATCCATGACTTGAGATGCACCATTTATCTCATGCAGGATTAGCGTGTGAAGATTGGAAATCACGTGGATCATATCGTGATACAATAAAGACACTTTGTGGTAACACTTGACTGATTGTCAGTCTTGTCATTAAGTGGTACACATTGGAAACATGTCTTCTCAACTACATTCTTCTCTATATCAGTATATGTTTCTATGGTTTGCGTTTCTTTTGGTGGTGAGTATACTTGCGAGACTAGATTCAGTACATTGGGTGCTACAGCAAGTGTAAACCACCATCCCAAAAAACAAAATTGCATGGTCAGCATAGTGAGTAGTGAGGTGAGGTAAAATGGGGTTTGATGTCGCGTCCAAGATTATTGCACTTATATAGCGAAATGCATGCAGGTGTGTGTAAGTGTGGCTGCTCTTGCTAGACCAAATTAATGCCGATTTTATGGTGCTAGCCCACTGAGATACCACGCCACAGTTTAACATGAATATCCCACTCTGACACAGCATACTGACACCGAGCATAGAGTAACAACAAGTAGCATCTTTTGGCATAATGTGGCCGTGGATGAAACCCAGGAACTTCTGCTCTCTGGGATGATGCTCTACCACTAGACCACAGAGGCGGTTCAGTATAGTGAGTGATTGAGTGGGTTATGTTTTCTTAGTAACCATGCTTTCAACCAAAGAGTTTTTGTTTGTTTGTTTATTTGTTGTTTAAATTCCAGCTATATGAAGGGGTCTGTAAAAAATCAAGTCCGGATCAGACAATGAAGTGATTGACGTCATGAGCATTGACTCATGCATTTGGGACATGATGACAAGCAAATCAGCGAGCCTGACCACCCGACCACCTGATCCTGTTCGTCGCCTCTTTAGACAAGCATACGGTGCTGGTTACTAAGGGTGCGTGTTATTCCCAGTATGTCGGTAAATTGAGGTTCACTCTTTCCACGATACGTATCATAATATCATATTTAATGCTCGGTATATCGGGTGATTAAAAATGCCGATTTTGTAATGTGTTTAATGTGACACACTTGCCAAATACCCAAAGCCTGCATCACGAGCATGCATCAGCGCCTTTTTATTGAATGGCTAAACATAATGTTGTACTACTGAGTACCAGCATCTTTTGTTCCATTTCTAAACTTCAAATCATACACTGGTGTTTCAAATTGCTTCTGAATTCAAAATGTAGAATCATACACTGTATCGTGATACGTATCACAATACAGCCTTGCACATCCTGAAATATTGAGCTGAAGAGGTGAACTCACCCTGAGAGAGAGTAATACTAGTGTCCATTCAGAGCGCCACATCAACTCCACGGCAACCGTGATGGCAACGCAGCCCAGCAGGCTGAAAAGGATGACAGCGATGTGGACCGGGTGGATGTAGAGTTGGTGGCCGTGCAGGACGTGGCACAACACCAGGCACTGCAAGTACAGCACAACACAGAGGATGTTACACAGTAGTCAGACAAGAAAATAGCACAAAACATAGGACATTGGCACCATGGTTAGAGGTGGAGCAATGGGTCAGTGGCTTGGGACTACGCTGCTTTGAACATAGGACATTGGCACCATGGTTAGAGGTGGAGCAATGGGTCAGTGGCTTGGGACTACGCTGCTTTGAACATAGGACATTGGTACTATGGTGAGAGGTGGAGCAATGGGTCAGTGGCTTGGGACTACGCTGCTTTGAACATAGGACATTTGTACCATGGTTAGAAGTGGAGCAATGGGTCAGTGGCTTGGGGCTAAGCTGCTTTGAACACATCGTACCTGAAATCCTAGTATGTGTTTTGTTTGTTTGTTTGTCTGTTGTTTAAAGCCGCACTCAGCAATATTCCAGCTATATGATGGCGGTTTGTAAATAATCGAGTCTGGACCAGACAATCCAGTGATTGACATCATGAGCATCGATCTACGGAATTGGGATACGATGACATGCATCAACCAAGTCAGCAAGTCTGACCACCCAATCCCATTAGTCGCCTGTTACGACAAGCATAGTTGCCTTTTACGGCAAGCATGGGTTGCTGAAGACCTATTGTACCCCGGATCTTCACGGGTCTACCTGGATGTGTGAGTAATGGGATGCAGGTTCTATCATACAGCAGTAGTCGAAGTATGAATGGAAATCAAGGGGTCCTTGGCTTAATCAAAATTAAAAAAAGTTAAAGATATAAAGAGTTCCCTTGAAGCAAAAACTATGGGAGAAGATTTCAAGGACCACAGTACCACATGACACTGTACAGGATGTTAGTAGAACAACTAGTTCAAAACACAGGACCAGGGTCAGGGAAACGGCACGGTCCAAAGTAACCGCCAGCCCCCCTGGCCGTGACTGTCTGGCAGATAATTTTAAGACTACTTACATATTCACTTTTTTTATAACTGCTCACAGCTTCTCAATTAGTTGTTTGCATTATTTCAACTGAATCAAGATGCGATATGACTCTTATTTTTCGTGATTTTTCAACATTTATAACATCTGAAATCGGCAGATAACTTTGAAGATGGGCAGGCAACATTTACAGGTCACATGTGGGGAGTGAGTGAGTATGGTTTTACGCCACTTTTAGCAATATTCTCGCAATATCACGGCGGGGAACACCAGAAATAGGTTTCACACATTGTACCCATGTGGAGAATCGAACCCGGGTCTTAGTCGTGACGACCAAATGCTTAATCCCCGAGGCCAACACTCTAGCCACTACACGACCCTGGCGCCCACATGTCACACCCCCAGGCCATGACAACCCAGTGTCAGCATGGTAAGGGTGGTGGTGGTGGGCTGGTATCCTGTACAGCTACCCACCATGACTATAATGAAGTAGGCCAACACTCTAGCCACTACACGACCCTGGCACCCACATGTCACACCCCCAGGCCATGACAACCCAGTGTCAGCATGGTAGGGGCGGTGGTGGTGGGCTGGTATCCTGTACAGCTACCCACCATGACTATAATGAAGTAGGCCAACACGGCGCAGGTCAGCCCCAGGATGATTCTGTACCAGGGAACCCATGTCCTCAGCAGCCCAAACATGTGCCTGAAACCACAAACCATATGTGAAATCATACAGTGAAACCATAGACAGTGAAATCATAGACAGTGAAACCATAGACAGTGAAATCATTGACAGTGAAACCATAGACAGTGAAATCATACACAGTGAAATCATTGACACTGAAACCATAGACAGTGAAATCCTAGACATTGAAACCATAGACAGTGAAATCATAGACATTGAAACCATAGACAGTGAAATAATAGACACTGAAACCATAGACAGTGAAACCATAGACAGTGAAATCATAGACAATGAAATCATACAGTGAAACCAGAGACAATGAAATCATACACAATGAAACCAAAGACAGTGAAATCATACACAATGAAACCAAAGACAGTGAAATCATAGACAATGAAAACATAGTCAGTGAAACTATAGCGAGAAATCATAGACAGTGAAATCATAGACTGGGAAATCATACAGTGAAACCACAGACAGTGAAATCATTGTGTGAAACACTAGACAATGAAATCATACAATCAAACCAAAGACGGTGAAATCATAGACACTCCAACCATAGACAGTGAAATCATAGACAGTGAAATCATAAACATTGAAACCATAGACAGTGAAATCATACTGTGAAACTGGAGAGAGTGAAATCATAGACAATGAAAACATAGACAATGAAACCATAGACAGTGAAATTATAGAGTGAAATCATAGACTGGGAAATCATACAGTGAAACCACAGACAGTGAAATCATTCTGTGAATCACTAGACAATGAAATCATAGACAGTGAAACCAGAGACAGTGAAATAATAGTGAAACCATAGACAGTGAAATCATACAGTGAAATCATAGACAGTGAAACCAGAGACAGTTAAATCATAGTGTAACCAGAGACAGTGAAATCATAGACAATGAAACCATAGACATTGAAATCAAAGACAGTGACATCATAGTGAAACAATAGACAGTGAAACAAGAGACAGTGAAATCATAGTCAGTGAAACCAGAGACGGTGAAATCATAGTGAAACCATAGACAGTGAAATCATATACAATGAAACCAGAGACCGTGAAATCATAGTGAAACCAGAGACAGTGAAATTATATAAAGACCAAAGACCATGAAACCATAAACAGTGAAATCATACAGTGAAACCATAGACAGTGTTACTCCAGACAGTAACCTTCCAATGGAAATCATCTGGATAAACAATTTCCAATTCAACATGTTATTGGTACATAGATATATTTAATTAAATATATATAAATGCTGAAAAGTTGATCGGATCCTGACTATGGAGGTTTCACACAGAACTGTCAAGGCATATTGTCACCCTGAACAGAACCTCCAATGTGACTCCTGGGTTCCCCAGTGCTCCATGTTTTCTATAAGTCTATGTTTGTTTGTTTGTTTGTTTGTTTGTTGTTTTATGCCACATAATAATCCAGCTGTATGATGTCTGTCTGAAAATAATCGAGTCAGGACCAGACAATCAATTGATTGACATCATGAGCATCGATCCAGGCAATTGGGATACGATAATATGCATCAGCCACATCAGCGAGCCAAACCCCCAATTCCTGTTAGTTGCCTCTTATGACAAGCATAGTCGCCTTTTATAGCAAGCATGGGTTGCTGAAGACCTATTCTCTACCCGGATATTCACGGGTCTATCCACAGATGCAGTCTATTCATCGTAGGTAGTAGATGGATAAATACCCTTTTTTTACTTGCGGAAAAACAAACTCAACCCAGCTCCATTTCAACATGAAGGCCCATGACTATATATTGTGCAATTAGTGTGGAGGTATGGCTGTGGTCACTCACCAGTTGAGGTCATCAAAGCTGTTCTTGACGATGAGCCAGAAGTAGAAGTAGAAGATGATGTAGAGGAATGTCAGGCAGAAGAGGCTGAACCAGAACAGGTCTCGCTGAAACACAAGTGTAAATCTCAAACACATGATACAGTCTCGCTGAAACACAAGCGTAAATCTCAAACACATGATACAGTCTCACTGAAACACAAGCGTAAATCTCAAACACATGATACAGTCTCACTGAAACACAAACGTAAATCTCAAACACATGATACGGTCTCGCTGAAACACAAGCGTAAATCTCAAACCCATGGTATGGTCTCACTGAAACACAAGCGTAAATCTCAAACACATGATACGGTCTCACTGAAACACAAACACGAATCTCAAACACAAGATACCGTCTTGCTGAAACACAAACACAAATGTCATGAACAGATCACAGTGAAACTAAAACATAAATCTCAAGCACAGGATTTTGCTTTTGTTTTGTTCGTTTGCTGTTTAACACTGCACTCATCAGCCTGTTCATTCAAACCAGTGAGTGAGTGAGTATGGTTTTACACTGCTTTTAGCAATATTCCAGCAATATCACCAGAAATCGGCTTCACACACTGTACCCATGTCGGGAATCGAACCCGGATCTTCGGCGTGATGAGCGAACACTTTAAACACTAGGCTACCCGACCGCCCCATTCAAACCAGTATCTGATAACATTGACAACGATCCACACCATCAGGGTACAATGACACGCCATCAACCAAGTCACTGAGCCATATGCGATCATTTAGTCGCCTCTCATGTCTGGCAGAACCCCCATGGGGCTGTCTCAGAGAAAGGAACTGGTCATTATGAAACATAGACACAGGGATGGATATCAGCACTAGACCGGACCAGTATTGTTAATGTTAAAGATAACCATAAGAGCTGTTTCAATTATTTTATGGGGAGGGGGTATTGCTATGTGTTATCACTTTTCAGGATAGTGGACGTTCTTGGTTAATTTTCCTCCCAGACATAGAGACCTCCAACACCAGACCAGGTCACAGAGACACACCCTATCTCCAACACACACAATCATGGTGTAAAGGAGCTGTGCTGCCGTGAAACAAGAGACAGTTTCAAACAAACACTTACAGATATAAAAGCATCTCTTCATCAACCCACTTGAGTACTTGACAGCCCATAAATCACATTCCATACCAACTCCAGGTAGCCAGCTACAGTGCATGTTCACAACTGATGTGCACGTGTTCCTCCTGGTGGGACATTGGACAGCTAGGACCCATTCCGGACAAAATATAACATAAGCCTAAAGCTCAATCGTGAATTTAGACGTTGGTCCGGAGCGGAATCTACGAATATTCAGGTTTGGTATTAGCTCAACTATTAAACGTCCATGTACAAAGACTGATCTAAACAAAATTCTATAAATAACATGAGCCTAAAGCCAGTGATAGAAATTGGTGCTAGTCCTATAGTGAGTGAGTGAGTATGGTTTTACGCCGCTGTTAGCATTATTCCAGCAATATCACGGCAGGGGACACATGAAATGGGCTTCACACATTGTACCCATGTCGGGAATCGAACCCGGGTCTTCGGCGTGACGAGCGAATGCTTTAACCACAAGGCTACCCGACTGCCCTTCTAGTCCTATAGTTCTTGCCAAACTGCCCAATAGTTAAGGTATCCTAAGGATGAGTAGAAAATTGCCCTTTTTACCTTGTGGACTAAAACTGTTAGTTTCTACCGCACGCCACTAGTCCGGAGCGGAATCTACGAATATTCTGTTTGGTATTAGCTCAACTATTAAATGTCCATGTACAAAGACTAATCTGAAAAAATTTGTGAGTGTTGGCCTTCCAGACTCAAAAGCTTTTCTCACAGACTGGATTCTACCTGTTTCTTGCCTTAACCTACTGTCTGTTCTCTGATAAACCAAACTTGTATTGTACTCTCAGGCCTCAAAGTTTACATTTTTACCAAGTTATGGCTACAAATATTTTTTTCCAGGTAGCCAGTGGTATATTAAAGAGGTCAAGCCAATATTGTAAGTAGCCCAAAGCATTTGAAATGATCTTTTATCAAATAACTATTAAATGCACAGGTCATAGCACTAGTCTTGGAATTGTATATGAGTGGAAACTGTACTTGAGTTTTATTATTTATGACTCGAACAATGATGCAATACATGTATATATTACTAGATTATAGGTATATCCTTGCTTATCCAATAAACTATCAACTAAAATAAAATACTAATTAAATTAATATTCATGTATTTCGGTTCATTGTTGACTTTAGGAGGAATTATTTGTGAGTACAATTAGTAGCAGACATGTTTATTTTTGTGTCTACATATGTGAAGCAATAGAATTTAGTCGCCACAAGATATTTTTCAAGGTAGTCATTTGGCTACCTCTGAATTTTAGACAGTAGACAAATTGAAATTTAGGTCGCATTGGCGACCGTTTTAGTGGCAACTTTGAGGCCTGACTCTGGGCCACGAGTCCTCCAATACTGTAATGAAGAATCTTGAACACTGAATCTTGAATTTACACCAGGTGAGCCAGCTGACCATACCCAACTGTACACAATCAACCTTGCTCCACTGTCTGCAATGTGGATAAGAACTTATTTATACAAAGATAATTAACAGTCGATAAATGGTGTCATTTCAGAGACGAAATTGTTATTAAGTTACTATATAACAACATTGCTACACATGGTAATCTCGTCTGACAAGGATGAGGCACAGATGAAGGATTAACCCAGAGAAGCAGGGCCTCCCGTCCAGCAGACATCAGGAGCTGCTGTGTATTTTATGTGTTTGTTTTGCCGTTTTTGATAGACTGCTCGGACCCTCCAAGCCCATCACACAGAAGGAACTTCACATCAACACCAGCATCAATAGCCTCTGTATCATCACAGCGTGTAGCCCTGTGCAGACCACCTACCATATCAGTTTGTGACCAACTCGTGTTATTCTGGGACAAGCCGAATAACAACTTGTGCCCTTCTCATGGCCATTTTTGCGACCAGGTTCCGTCTTAGCGCAAAACCTAAAACAATTGTCAACTCGTTGCGTAATGGTTCACATATATTTTTTAATTATACAGTATGATTGAACACATTTCACTGTGTCTTGGGTACATTTTTAGATGCAAGTCATATGTAAAACCAAAAATTATTTCTGAGGGATTCTTTGACAAAAAACTTGAAATCATACCCCCATTCTGTTTGGTTTGTCATATTTTCACACAAAACATTCATCGATAGGGGGACGAGTCTTCTTGCAGGTTATAGAAAGGAGCGAGCGGTGACGAATGCTACCATTTATGACTGCAGATAAACCAAATATTGAGGACCAGTAAAATATTCTGTAGAAAAGGGTCGGCTTATGTATGGGTTAATCTTTCATCAAATTCTTTTTCTCTTTGTAAAAAAACATTGTATCGTTTCAGGTGAAGGAACAACACCATAACAAACTTTGTCAATGAAAATGTGCAATTTGCGATTAAACATCACTAGTCATGATGATTTACCATTCAGATTGTATTTCTTGTTATGCTAGGCATTGTTTTATATGCAGGGATAAAGATTACTGTGTGTATTGTCTCGTAAACTAAGCCAGAAATAGCAATCAGCTGTATATATACACACATGTTCTCCCAATCTACCGGTGATTACGTTACTACCTCGGTTTATCTATGAGATCGAATCAACTATGGTTATATACGGTACTGAAGCACTCCCTCATCCTGATGATGTGTGAATGTGCACACCTCCTGTGAATACTGCTGCAGCACCAGCCAGTAGGGCTGGCAAAAAGATTGATAATCAGAATTATCGTCGATGTGAAGAAATATTAACAATTATCAATATGAGTGAGGGAGTATGGTTTTACGCCGCTTTTAGCAATATTCCAGCAATATCACGACGGACGACACCAGAAATGGGCTTCACAGATTGTACCCATGTCGGGAATCTAACACGGGTCTTCGGAGTAACACGGGTCTTCGGAGAGGCAAGTGAACGCTTTAACCACTAGGCTACCCAACCACCCCTATCATCAATATGAAAATTGTGTCATCGATAATATCTTTTCACACTATTGTTATGAAAAAAAAGTTTTAACTACTGAAGCAGACTTGTTTTTGTCCATTGCCGAAGACAGGAAGCAGCTGAGTTTGTTATATCTCAAATGTCCACAAAGTAATCCATGCATGAATGTGTCGCCACTAACCAGAGACGTGAAAAATGTTGTTTTGTCTCTGAACTTTTTGCATATTTGCTCCAAGTTACTTAACGATTTTCAATCTCTGAGGTTTATATCAATAGCCAGCCATACCGGCTGGCCTGTCTGTCAGCGAGCTGGCATGGTGCAGTAATCGACAGTCGGACAAGAGGCCTGCAGTTCATAATCAGGCCTACCAATGAAATCCAGCAGAGAGCCAACAAACTACGGAATACGTACTTTAATCATTACGATGCACAATAGTCCTGCACCATGACTGAGGAATATATTTATTTTATGAAAAAAAATAAAAAAATCTAGAAACATATACAAAAGTAAGTCCAGCCAGCTCTAGCTAGCTCACATATCAGCATAGGGAAAATTATTTTTTTTATTTTTAGATTCGAGAAGGGTATTGTGTAATATGAGATTTCATAGACCAAATGTGAGTCTAGCCTACAGGGGATGTACAGCAATCTTCAGACAAGAGTCTTGATCCCATGGGACTGTGACTGGGGCTTACTTCACACAATCACAGATACCCATCTCTGCAGGGAGGGCACACTTCCTGTGACAAGGGAAGTAGAACTTTGTTGCAAGTAGTTGAACAACAACCTGCCACTCTACTGAAACGACTTCCACTGAGAACTGCAGTCAGAAATGGACACCTGATTACTATTTTTCCAACAGTATACAGACAAAGTGAAGTACAGAACGCCTGCTGCCTGACAGATCCTGGTTATTTGAGGACGAGACCCTGGAACAACCACTGTTTCAAACCCATTTGTGACCACGCACCATCTTGTTTATGTATGCAGGCTACAGTCTCAACACCTCTCATCGTTCTTTGCTTGCGCCAGAACACTTACCAAACTGGCCTGGAGAAATCACACTAATATTTCCCCATTCATGTTAATCACCATACATGTTATTGATGGTGGTACTGCTGTGTAGAGGTGACCTGCACTTCACTGACAACAGGACAGATATAGAGGATGAGGCCTCAACAGTTTGGTTAACATCATTGCACTGAATGCAGTGTTATCACACCTGTCTAAAATACCACTGAATTTAAGAAAATAAGAACAAAATGATCGATTTTCCCAATTTCTCTTCCAGAGACCCTTAATCTCGAATCCTAGATAAATCCCTGGATATTGTGAGCCACAATCTATGACATGAGAGTCGGAGGACCAGCAAGTCACCGAACCGCACCACCCAATCCACGACATGAGAGTCGGAGGACCAGCAAGTCACCAACCTGACCACCCAATCCACAACATGAGAGTTGAAGGACCAGCAAGTCACCAAGCCTCACCACCCAATCCACAACATGAGAGTCGAAGGACCAGCCCTGACCACCCAATCCACAACATGAGAGTCGAAGGACCAGCAAGTCACCAAGCCTCACCACCCAATCCACAACATGAGAGTCGGAGGACCAGCAAGTCACCAACCTGACCACCCAATCCACAACATGAGAGTCGAAGGACCAGCAAGTCACCAAGCCTCACCACCCAATCCACAACATGAGAGTCAGAGGACCAGCAAGTCACCAACCTAACCACCCAATCCACAACATGAGAGTCGGAGGACCAGCAAGTCACCAACCTGTAACTTATAAAGCACAGCACTCTACTGGGTGCCCAACAAACACCTTGAGAAGCTGTAACTAACCACACCACTCTACTGGGTGCCCAACAAACACCTTGAGAAGCTGTAACTAACCACAGCACTCTACTGGGTGCTCAACAAACACCTTGAGAAGCTGTAACTAACCACAGCACTCTACTGGGTGCCCAACAAACACCTTGAGAAGCTGTAACTAACCACAGCACTCTACTGGGTGCCCAACAAACACCTTGAGAAGCTGTAACTAACCACACCACTCTACTGGGTGCCCAACAAACACCTTGAGAAGCTGTAACTAACCACAGCACTCTACTGGATGCCCAACAAACACCTTGTGAAGCTGTAACTAACCACACCACTCTACTGGATGCCCAACAAACACCTTGAGAAGCTGTAACTAACCACACCACTCTACTGGGTGACCTCACAAACCCACTGAGGTGTGGAGTAGGAAATTGGGTCAGTAGGAACACTCTCTCCTGCCTCTTGAACACACACTGACACAAGTCTCCTGGCCGACCTAAACTTAACCTGCTGGAGTAAGACTCAAGACACAGCGGAGATGAGGCCCAGGCCTGGAAGTGCACGCCAGGGAGTTTCCTCCCATCAAAGGCCAGCAATCACCTCCAGCTGCCGACTCACTCACACATCTGCCCAATCCTCAGTGAAGTAATTAAACATTTAAGTGTGTTATTTTCAACGTGTTAAGTCATATGTGATGAAAAGGGAACAAGTCATATTTTTCCCATTTCTTTGTCGAAAAATTGCCGACGTGTTGTTTTTATCTGTGAAGTCCATTTCCCCTGGCGACTTGGTCTCGCAATCTTATCCTGCGTTACACGTGTCTCAACTCAGGCATGGATGTCGACATGCTATACACTTCACAACTACCCATCCAAACTAATGACTTTACAACATCATCTTCTCGACAGCTTTTTCACTTTTGAAACAAAATACGAAACAAACATGATAAACAATTACATTTTTTCAAAAGTAAATTGAGGAAATATACCATTTTATTCAATATTCAAATGAAAAAAAAAATGTAAACATTTAAATCAAGTTCTAAGAAATGAACAGCTTGACAACACCAAGCATGCTTGACATTGACTGGGAACTGCTGGCAAGCATGGAGGCGCCTCGCCCAAGCTGTTCACATCTCATTCCACACCACCTAGTTATAACATGTTATTCAATGTTCAAATGAAAAAAAAAATGTAAACATTTAAATCAAGTTCTAAACAAGGGCAAAAGTGAGCGACCCCCGACCCACCTAGTGTGTCAGTAGTTTCAAATTAAATAATGGATAGGGTTAGGGTTTGAAAAATTCATAAAAAAATGGAACATTAATATAAACAATTTTTTTCTTTTGACTGCACCCCTCCATATGACACAGATTATATGTACTAAGTTCGAAATGAATCCACTGAATAGTTTAAAAGAAATCGCACGGATAACATTTTCGGACGGACGGACGGATGGAACCTTGGTATAACTATATATTGACATTGACTGGGAACTGCTGCCAAGCATGGAGGCGCCTCCCCCAAGCTGTTCACATCTCATTCCACACCACCTAGTTATAAACTCCTGAGGAATGCTTCCTACAGATATAGACAAGTTTTATACATAACCTCTTATCACAACTCTTACTCTCTTTACGCTAAAAGCTTTTAAGTTGTGCGACAAGTAAAAAGTTCATTTTTAACATTTCTGTGAGATTCCAGATACTGTGGTCATCCTATTATGATTAGTTCTCAATATGCAGTCTCTCAAAATGTATTGTTTTGATAGAAAGAAGCAACTACATGTAAATTGAAATGGAGCCCCTGTATCACGTGACTTTCGGAACCTGTGGAATATCCAGACTTGCTTGAGTTTGGGTCACAGTATTACAGAAAGGACTGGGTGGAAGGGAAATCTTGATATGGTTCAGACACTGAGACAGACTAAGTGAGTGAGTTGGGTTTAACGCAACTTTCAACAGTATTCCAGTATAAGCCAGTCAGCTTAATGTGGTAGGAAAGCCCAATGTGATACAGGTCTCAGAGGTTTACCACTTTGTGAAACCCATAAACATGGGTATGGTGCTGACAAACCTAGAAACAGACTCAGGGTGAACAGGGATTTCAACCCACAATCATAGGTTTCTGGCGTGCCCAAGGGACGCAACTCTGCACAGCGAATCGCGCCACCTTAGACGACTGGGCCACCCGTGCCCCCAGACAGACAGAGAGTCCAGCAAACAGGAAACAAAACAATATATAAAGGGTATGAGTCTCAGATCAGAATATGTACCCAGCAACCTTCTGCTTGTCGTTAGAGGTGAATTAACAGTATCGGTTTATTGCACGTGTCAACGTACCTAGATGACGTGGACCGTTCTTTTATCAAACAATAACTTGCAGCATTTGACATTAAGGGGGGTGCCAGGGTCCTTTAGGTCATATTTTAATGTCGGTTGAATGTTTGGACCTCATTAATGTCTAACATTAGGGTTATGACAAGGACCCTTGACTTATTTCTGACTGGTTAATCTTGCCTTGATTTATCATTTACAGGCTGCCATGGTGTAGCTCCTGTGTTGTTGATGTGGCATACAACAACATCTAGGAGGATTTGACGAGACCAGAACGTTGATACACATACTCCAGATCAGTTACTGCAACCCCTGACCCGTGAAGATCCGGGGTAGAAGAGGTCCACAAAAGGTGACTATGTTTGTCTTAAGAGGCGACTAACGGAATCGGGTGGTCAGGCTCTCTGACTTTGTTGATGCATGTCATGGTATCCCAGTTGCGTAGATCGATGCTCATGATGTCAATCACTGGATTGTCTGGTCCAGACTTGATTATTTACGAACCACCGTCACATAGCTGGAACATTGCTTGAGTGCGGTGTTAAACAACAAACAAACAATTCGGAGCCAGCATTTTGCCAGTGGTCCCATGGACTTATCTGCATGAGCCCCGGACATTCCACTCCAATCTCCCCTGCATCAACAGGTGGTCAGTGTATGGCGGCCCACTCACCCCACTGATGCCCCATGTCAGAATCTTATCTCCCTCCAACATGTGGGATGGTTTTTTTCCAGGTTGTAGTGATTATGACCCTTGACATACATAAACATACTTTAAACGCCACTCTTTGACTGGTCGGGCAGCCATCACTGATCTTTCTTTTATCTGGCTGTTCCTGAGGGCGAGATTTATCCTCCATTAAACAAAGCCCCTGCTTCTAATCAGCCGTGTGTGTTCTGTGTCTCACCAAGAAAAAATGGCAGCTGTCCAGAAGTAAAATGTTATCATATTTTTTATGTGTGTAGAGATAAGGGTACATTAGGATACCATATATTTGCAAAAAGAGGCCCTCTCAACAGGAGTTACCTTCATTGTTAATTTCAGAGATTTAACTATCTCATTGACACTGTGTATTGAGGTGTATTTTGTCACAAGTGCTACTTTAGACGATCATTTAGTCTATGAAATCTTAAACTACACAATACCCTTCTTGACTTCTTGAAATGAAAAAAATAATTTTACCTATGCTGATTTCTGTGCAATAGCGCTAGCTAGAGCTGGCTAGACTTGCTTTTACATACGTTTCTAGATTTATTTATTTTTCATAAAATAAAAATATATTCCACAGTCATGGTGCAGGACTAGTAGGGCTGGGACGAGTCCAAATTTACTACCCAGGTACCCACCTCCCTATTACCCGACCCTACCCAGGTACCCGCTGTAGGTCTCAAGAGATAGGTAAACCATGTCCTAATGGGTATTGACCGCCTCCGTGGTCTTGTGGTAGAGCGTCCGCCCGGAGAGCGGAAGGTCCAGGGTTCGATCCCCGGCCGCGTCATACAAAAAGACGTTAAAAGATTGTACTTGTTGTTACCCTGTCTGGCGCTCGGCATTAAGGGGCTAAAACAAGGACTGGTCGGCTCGGAGTCAGTATACTGTGTCTGAGTGGGGTATTCATGTTAAACTGCGGCATGGTATCTCAGTGAGCTAGCACTATAAATCGGCATCAGTCCGGACTAGTACAAGCAGCCACACACACACATACACATGCATGCACGTCGCTATATAAGTGCAATAATCTTGGACGCGACGTTAAACCCAATTTCACCTCACCTCACCTAATGGGTATTACCAAGATTGACAGTACTCCTGCCAAATTCATTTGGATGCACGTATAAACCGATCTTCTCTTGCATACACTGAAGTTGACTGATGTTTTATCATTATGCAAACATATAAAGTCAGAAAGAAATGTGAACATTTATCACATATAGTGTAACCATAGAGTTCTAGGTAATTTTTGCCATTAAACAATATTATCACGTGAAAAACACAGGTCCGGGTAGTCCTGTGGGTACCCAGGTCCTACTCAGTACCCAACCGACCCAGGTACCCGAGTTACCAGTCCCAGCCCTAAGGACTAGTGCTACTTATATACAAACAGTGCTCAAATCAAATTGTGTTTGCCAGCCAAGTCAAATGTGTTTGTTATTGTGTTGCAATATGTTTACACTTAGAGTTAGACTAAACACTTACCCTCTGAAATGAGAACATTTTAAGATTTCTGTTAAAATCGTCTACTGATATAAAGAAATCTTGACTGGCCCATGTACTACTTTGGGAATTTCAGATCTGGTTGTGTTTCAGGGTCTGTATGGCATATCTGATCACCCACATTACTTATCATTAAACCCGTGGGGCTACCGGTAAAAACATACATCCCATGCTACAGCGTATCCTTGTTGTAAGAGACGACTAAATGGATCGGGTGGCAAGGCATCCGATGAGGGAGTTACACGTGTAAGATGAAGTCTGAAGAACCTGATACTGCTGCCAGGAGAGTGCATGTATGTCTGACTTGGTTGATTGCATGTCATCATATCCCAATTGCATGGATCGATGCTCATGATGTCAACCACTGGATTGTATGGCCAGGCTCAAATATTTACAATTATGTACTGGCCGATATATATAGGGTGTGCATCCCTGCTCCCCCCCTCAGGATCCTCATATATATCTACTATGTATCTTCTACGGAATCAGGAACTTCCTGCCACATCAATGTCAGAGCTGTCATCAGTACACATCCCGGTTATCAATGATGTCAGAGGGTGCCATGTGTTGTGCTTAATGTGTGGCAGAGTCAACCTTGAACTGAAGAGTCTATAGGGACTGTTCATGTGATCTTTTAGCAAAGGCCTATTCCTGGGGATTAACACCAGGTACTTGTTATTGCCTTGAGAGTTAATATTCATCATAACCGCTGAGTTAGCAGAAAGTGGTGTTTGAATCCAACTTGTGGGTTGTCGCCAAATAGCCAGAGCCAAGCAACAAACGTTTCACTGCTGTGAGAGAATCTTGTTTTAGGTCATAGTCAACAACATTTTGTTTGTTTTGTTTGTTGTTTAAAACTCCAGCTAATATTCCTGCTATACAGCACAGACATGTCACTTTTACTGATGAGTATAAAAAGAAAGAGTGAGTGAGTTGGGTTTAACACCGCTTTTAACAGTATTCCAGTATTATCACGTCCAGTCAGCTTAATGTGGGAGGAAATCTCTTAGTGATGCAGGTCCGAGACGTTTACCACTTGGGTGAAACCCACAAGCACGGGTATGGGCTGACAAACCTAGAAACATAATCAGAGTGAACAGGGATTTGAACCCATAATCATAGGTTTCTGGCATGCCCAAGGGATGCAACTCTGCACAGCAAATTGCGGCGCCTTAGACGACTGGACCACCCGTGCCCCCATAAAAAGAAAGAAAAAAGATACCTTGCACTGAAGAGTCTTATCCAAATTTTGGTGTGGTAAGAAAAATTAGAAAAAGGAACTTGTGAGTCAGTGGTGCCGACTGTGAGGCATGTATGGCATTGAGTGGCCTATCACAGGGAGTTAACACTGATGAATAATATATACAGTCCCATATCCAGCCTCTTGCATTTGGTGAAACTTTGGCAGTGTCAAGTAATTACTTTGAAATTCTGTTTTCAATTTGTAACAACATCAATCATGGCTTGCAGTGAGAGATTTATGAAGCTGCACCCAATTAGCATTCCACACCACTCTTCACCTTGCTGGGGGCTCCCTGAGCCAGCCATGGTCATTTGTCAGTGTAACTAAACATTATAGGGAGTAAAGCTCTCTGGTGCTAGCTAGGCTCGTCTTGACAAGGTGCAGGCCAGGCACAGAACACAGCAAGAACAATACAAAAACCTGGATAAGATCAATGTGTGTTTGTTTGTTGTTAAACGCCACACTCAGCAATATTCCAGATATATAAGGCTGGTCTGTAGATAATTGAGTCTGTACCAGACAATACAGTGATTGACATCATGAACATCAATCCACACAAGTGGGATACCATGACATGCATCAACCAAGACGGCAAGCCTGATCATCCGATCCTGTAAGTCGCCTCTTACGACGCCCTTTACAGCTGAAGGCCTATTCTACCCCTGATCTTCGTGAGTGAGTGAGTGAGTCACACATGGCTTTCTGCCAATTTAAGCAATATTCCTGATATATCATGGCATGGGACACAAGAAGTGGGCTTTATACAGATTAGGGGAATCAAACTCAGGTATTCTGTGGGATATTAGCAAACACTTTCACCACTCAGCTACACCACCACCAAAACCTAAGTGTGAACCATGGAGACACTGGGTGAGTAATATTCAATCAATTATTCAGCACTGCAGGGAACACAAGATCAGGGTTTCATTGTATCCATGTGGAGAATCAAACCCAGCATGGTTATGGTAATAATAAAGAAAAAATTAAAAGTGACAAAAACTAATGAAAGTGTGACAGATGGAGTGACTGATGAGGGATGTAGACTATGTAGGTAAAGTAAGAACTAATATTTTTTGCTTTGTGTGTGACTGTGATCATACTTATATCAAATCGTGACCCACCGATGCAACCGTGTATTGTCCTACTACTGCTGCGTTGTGTCCATTCATGGATCTGACAGTGACTCCAGAAATGTTGAAAGTGCAAGGTTCGAAAAATCCACACTCGTAGTGGCAACATGTGCAGGGCGAGAAAGAATTGAAGAAACGCTCATCCTACCGGGGAGAGTACATATATTTCAATTATGTCTAATCGTTTTCAATACAATATGCAAGATAATTTCGAACCTAAAATATGTTTTCATCCCTTGCACGATCTAAGTAATAACAACCTCATACATGTTGCTAATATCATAAATAGACGATTTACTTGGCAACTGTCTATTACAGAACACATCCCCGAGGCAAGGAAGTTTACTGACATTAAAAGTCTAGTTTCCACCCTTGCCGAACTAGGCTGGAATTCCGGTGTTACATTTTGACTGGGCTAACAAGTGTATGCATAGTCCAATCCAAATCGCATAACAAACTAGACAACAGGTCATCTACAGGTATTTTGCAAATCTTTTTATAATTTTAATCTAGGTACTGACACATGATTTTATAGTCCTTGCCTTGAGAAGATCATCAGGTTACAGAAGTAAACAGGAAGTGGTTTGTGCAGCATGTATCGAAACTAGTTTTTAAACATGTTAAAAGAGATAATTAACAAAAAGTGTTTTTGTTGTGAGCGACTCGTTACTGACACTCAAATGTCAAAGCGATAGTGAACAGCTGTCATGATTGATTTTCTGGCATACGGAAGATATTAAATGGAGATGGTGGGGTTAACAAAAAAAACATGATTTCCCTAACAAAGAGCTCAAGAAAAGGAAAATGTCTCAAAAACAGTATGATAATTAAAAAACAAAAAAAACCCTGCAAGACGCAGGGTTGAGCGAGTTTGAATTGGCGGAGATGAACGTAGATGGCAGATTTTGCACTGTCTTCCGTAAATAAAAACTGAGAACATAAGACTTGATGAAATTGAGTGAGTGAGTGAGTGAGTGAGTATGGTTTTACTCCTCTTTAAGCAATATTCGAGCAATATCACAGCAGGGGACACCAGAAATGGGCTTCACACATTGTACCCATGTTGGGAATCGAACCCGGGTCTTCGGCATGGCGAGCGAACGCTTTAACCACTAGGCTACCTGACCGCCCCTTATGAAATTTAACAGGGCAAGTGAAAATATTGCTGGACAAGTTCAAAATATTATCTTCTTGCCCTGCAGGACAAGTTGGGTTTGAGAAATGTTTTGAGCCCTGAAGTGAATTAATGTGCCCTGAAGTGAATTAATGTCCCCTGACAATACCTCCTGAGCTGCCATCATGATATGTCTCTGTACACATAAATCTACACTCATGTCGGAGGTAGAGAGGAGATGATATCACCTGTATCTACATCCCCCCACAGCAGACACTGTGAGGAGCTGACAATGTGTGACACCAGCCAGGATGAAGATGTTGAGATGGGAATGGGAGACAGCGTTTCCCTTGTATCCTACACTCCCTACACTGATGCCTTGCACCTTGACACACACACTGTGTGGGTGACAGCTATTTTTGTATAGGACTGACCCCACTGTGCACTTGTATTACCCCTACCCCTTCCTCCCGATATAGCCCACATAATGATGTGACATAATACACCACTCCCATGTCAGAATTGCTTATTGGGCTATTATCATATATACATGTGTGCATAGTATACTGTCACTGTTTATTATAATCCAGGGCTCCATTTAAGGAACTTGATTTCACTTGACATTAAAACTCAGCTGCACCAGACAAAACCAGGTGGCACCCTGGTTCCGTACATGTATCAAAGTTGAAACATGGGCTGGCCTGCTGCCAGTGTCAAATAAATTAATTGCCACTTCACAGCACTCAGTGAAGTCTGAGGCAAAACAAATATATTTTGAACCCGTTTCTTTTCAGGAGATCTAGCAATTATTTTTTGTAATCTGAAGCAAAATTACTTTCTTCAAGTATCTTCTGGAACAAATTATTTTGAAAAAAACAAAACAATCCAAGGCCCCAAGAACTGATAAGAAATGGTGGCTTCTGACCCCACATCTCACACTCCTAATAAATCTCTAAAAGTAGGAATAAGGCTAAGGACAGCTGGATGTCATCCTTAATCTAGAAAATAACCACACAACCTGGATAATTAAAAGGTCCTCTCTTCCATGAGTTCAGTGTGGTTATATAATGACAACATCCGTGGTTACTCCAGACACATCCCTCAATCCCAGCAGCTTCACATGGTGGTCTCTGCCCCTGACTGCTAACTGCACTGACAGAAGGTCACACCGGGCACACAGGGGATGCAGGAGACGGATGGCAGTCAAAGGGGATATACGACAGGTTATACCATGGCTAAAATATTATATACAGTCAGTGACTTGGGTTCAACCCTGCTTTGAACCATCTTCCCGAGGCAAGGGAGTTAACTGATAACAAAAAGTCCAGTTTCCACTCTTGCCGAAATTGGCTGCAATTTGCTAGTAATATCTTGGCTCGACTAACGAGTCTATGCATAGTCGAATCAAAATCTCGTAACGAAATCAACACCCGCTTCGTAAACTTCCGTGCGATTTAGGTCCATTGCAGTATTTGCAAAGCATGTGTACCGTCAACTCGGAGTTGACAGATATTTTCCAAACCTTTTCATGTTTTTAATCAAGGTGCTCAAATAATTGGATGCACTTTGGGAGGTTAAAGACTTGTTTTATTACGATCTAGATCTGGATTATCGATCAGATCATTCTGACTGGGTGCCGCCATTTTGTTTCAAGCAAATGCAAATATTATGATAGGTGGAATGTGATTTGTCAAAAGGAGGGACATAGAAGTGACATAACTTGTAATAGCCACTGGTGGCGCTACAATCGAGCCACGAAACTGCAACCTAGTTCGGCAAAGGTGGAAATTGGACTTTTATAGTCAGTCAACACCCTGCCTCGGGAAGATGGCTTTGAACAGTATGTACGTTCCATCACGACACGGTGTGGGAGGAAACACAGGTCTTTGGCATTACTACCTTGATGAAACACCAGGCGATGGGGTATTTTGATGACAAACCATGAACCATAATCAGGGTTTATTTCTGAGATTCAAACCCGGATAATTAGAACTCTGGCACACCTACGTGATGCCCCTGACATACAGCAAATTGCAGCTTACTGGGCGACCAGTCCCCACATCTCAGATATATTTTACACTGGCCTGAATAATACTTGGTAGACCCTGGTTTAGATAACAATATTGTGTCTATTTCCGAGACATAAAGTTTACTATTTCGGCTATGTGATAAGCTTTGCTAGAATCAGAATTAGAGTGAGTGAGTGAGTGAGTATGGTTTTGTTCCGCTTTTAGCAATATTCAAGCAATATCACGCGGGGGACACCAGAAATGGGCTTCACACATTGTACCCATGTCGGGAATCGAACCCGGGTCATCTGCATGACGGCGAACGCTTTAACCACTAGACTACCGACCGCCCTTCAGAATTAGAGAATGTTGCTCATCTGCACTTCTGCCAAAAATGATGAAGAGGACATTGTTAGTTTTGTGTTTACTTTATAGGGTTTTATTGTGCTGTAATGTTTTCAACGCTGAACCATTGTTTACAGATGACAGACAGATATGAAGGAAGACATACAAGATTATTTACGCTATGCGCTGAAGAATTACCGACCACATGGTACTGGGGAGGCGGCTGTAGCCAATACTGATGGTAATATTTATTTCTCCGATCTCATCCAGATACAGATGTTTCAAATTTTGATTAATCGCCTTGGCAACATTATTGTGATATAATCTATCTTGGTCTGTCTTTAGGTATATGGATTTCAGAATTCTTGTACCATCACAAATCAGGGGTAATGAGCACGTTACAACAATTGGAGCCCCACACAACCATCATCAATCAGTGTCAAACCCTCAACTACAGTAAAGTCCTGTAAACCCATCTGACATTCTACAGTGGAATCAGTCTAAACAGGACTCATGCATGTTTTGTGACAGTTTATTCCTATGTAGACAGAGGCCTCATGAGATAGATAAATAAAAAAAAAAAAAAAAAAAAAAATAATAAAAAAATAAATAAATAAATAAATAAATAAAATATCATTTATCTTAGGGTTAGTAAATTTGGGCCATAAATGTGGTCCAGAATTGACATAAATCCAGATTAATCAGAGTCTAGTTTTAACAGATTGTTGTGAAATCGACTGAAAGTTCATCAAACTCACCATCTTGAGCAAATATTTTCCAAAATCTTTCACTTTAGTCCACATTGTGCCAGGTTATGTTTACAGTATGACTGTTCCTGTAGGTCCACAGTTGTGTCACGAACAGGGTGACAGCTAGCCTGGATGTCGGGATGTAGGGACTGGTCATTGAGACTGACCTGCATCTGACCTCACAGATGACCCAATCAGTAAGAACCAATGAGTGCTTCAGGAAGTCTTACACATGTAGCACTTGGAACTCAGTCCAGCATCAGTTTCAAGTCTATCACCCCCCACCTCACCCCTCCCGAAGGAAGTCCTACAAATGTTGCACTTGGCACTCAGTCCAGCATCAGTTTCACAACTTTTGACCCCCCCCCCCCCCATCAGTTTGACAACTATCGACATCCCCCCTCCCCCCATCAGTTTCACAACTATCATCACAGACCTATATACAAGTCCATGCTATCACACGCCACCCCCCACCCCCCCCCCCCCCCCCACACACACCTCCCACAAAGGAAGCCCCCAGCATGAGTTTCATGACAGTCACCTCCCCCTCCCTCACAACACACATCCTCCCACAAAAGAAGCCCCCAGCATGAGTTTCATGACAGTCACCTCCCCCTCCCCCACAACACACACACACACACACACACACACACACACACACACACACTCCTCCCACAAAAGAAGCCCCCAGCATGAGTTTCATGACAGTCACCTCCCCCTCCCTCACAACACACACAGAAACAATCCCACTTCCCTCACACTCACACATACCCCCCCCCCCCCTCACATTTACCAGTATTCAGTGTCAAGCCTGAGTCAATGGGTCCTTGTCAGGACCCTGATATTACTTGTTAAGATTTAGTGGGTCAAATACCATAGAAGAACACCTTCAGGACTCCCCTTAATTAGACCACTGTTTACTATGTAACATCTTAGGCTTTGACTATTTTATTTGGCTGTCTGGGATTCTTATCAAAACAACTTCCTTTAGTCATCTATTTTTAAACATAAGTAAGTGTGAAACGGAAATGTTTTTATAAGGACGGACATCAAATTATTTTTTATCCACCGTACATAAAACTGCCTTTCATCAGCATCCTCAATTACTTAACTCAAAGGAGAATTTTCTCTCTTAGAATATGTTTATGATTTGTTTGTCTGTTTACTTTTTAACGCCGCACTCAGCAATATTCCAGCTATATGACGGTGGTCTGTAAATTATCAAGTTTGGACCAGACAATCCAGTGTTTGACATCATAAGCATCGATCTACACAATTGGGATTTGATGACATGCATAAACATGCAGCGAGCTCAGACCACCCGATCCCGTTAGTCGCCTCTAATTTTTACAATAAGCATAGTTGCCTTTTAAGCAAAAGGGAAGCATGTGTTGCTGAAGACCTATTCTAACCTCGGACTTCACAGGGTAATATTTTATGAAGGATCCTAGACTTACTAAAATGATGATTGAATATAAGCTGCAACATAAAACAAATAAAACCAAGGGTCAGGTGGGTTAGAAAGTTTAGCCAAGCAAATACTGGTAGTCTCTTGCATTGGCCATGAAACAAAATTATCCCGAAACCACCAAATCAACAATACTTAAAATTAAGTCTAGAATGTCTCACTTTAACATGTTTAAGAAAATGAAGAGATTCTCTGGGCTCCTTTCCATTATCTATTAAAAGAAAACACAAAAATCTTCAACCATTTCTATTTCAGAGATTAAATGTTGGTCTGAAACTGTGGTTACGGAGCCTGGCGACACATGTGGTTAAAGAGTACTCCAGTGCTCCAGCTGCTGGCAAAGCATCATGATAATCCACCAGATATTATTTCCATCTCATCTACCGATCACATCAATTCCACAACTTATGTCCGATTGCCACATATTTCAATTCTGTCAAAGTAAGTCTGTGAAAGTCATCAAGGATAAGTCGGCTAACATCCTCTATTATCTTTATTACTTGACAACAATGAAGGGTTGTCTCAGCGTATAGAGGCCATTAACAACAAGCTTGGCTCGAGGACAATCAACGATACATGCGCATTACTCAGATAAATTCATGTTTTAACCAGCCACCAATCGCCCTCTACATCTGCTGTGACACGTATACAAGCTGTGTATACAAAGAAACATCACATTGAAGTTATTGCAAAGAAAGGACTTGTTGTAAAACATACAACTCTAATTATAAGTGATGTTATCAGTTTGAAGGGGAATAGTCTTTGAAAGTAATCATTTATGTTATCATTGGGGCCATTGTATTCTGGAAACAATTTCCATTTCATGACCTGATGTTGATAATTGACTTTTATCTTTTATCTTCCCCCAATCTGTAACCATGGAACAAGTTTGTAGTATATCCCTGTTTACATTTACTGAGGTATTCATGCCGACATACAGCAACGATGCCTAATGTCATGCTGACTTAGTTTTAACACATTTATAAAGCAAAGAAGGATCTGTAAGTAAGCATTTCCACCCGTCAAACAGAGCAATCAACAGGGAATAAATACCTATTATAACACACCAGTAAAATAACCCTAAGTGACCTTAAAGATTTGTGGGTGCCTATATTCAAATATTATACAAGCAATCAGCATCCCTTTAAATTACAGCACTGCATACATTAGCAAACTTTTAAATCAGAAGTATAAACATATTTAAGATTGTGTTATATTCTACGACACTGGTTCATAGTTTTCTAAAAAATGTATCAACATTTTTTAATAATCTTTAAAAGTTGCAATGCTGAGTGTAGTATCAAAAAGTGACAAAATATAAAAATGTCATACATTACCCTGTTATTTGTCAAAATCACTGATAAATAACAGACAAATAAACATAAACAAGTAAGAACAATAAAAATTCCCTTGTCCTAAATTATTTTGCAACATAGATACCTTTCTAGTGGTGCGGCTTCCATTAGAGTGTTTGCTATAGTCGGCCATCACTGAGCACAGTAACGCAGCAACAGATGCTGGCACACTGATAGAAGAGATGAGTGGACTCCAGTCCTCACTGCCGCCGCAGCGTTATATCACTACTGAGGGCTGTCGTGCTGCTCGTATGCCGGTATATCAGAAATCAGCTGTCCGTCCATCACATGGTCCTGTCAGTCAGCACGTACATTTCAGGATGGAACTCCTCACATCAGCAACCTGCTTGTACATGAACAGCCGACTCCTCAAATATGTCAGGTTTTAAATTCCAGGTTAATAATAACAATTTTTTACAGGCTGTTATATTTTCTCAAACATCTGGTTACCATAGGAACAAATTGTGCATTTCCTTAACAGTAGCCTCTGTTTGTATGTCCTAGGGAGAGAAGTGAGTTGGGGACACCGATCACAGATCACACGCACAACCACTCAGCCACAAAGCCCTACTGACTGTTTTCTTTGTTAACTAGCATGACATTGACATGCAATAAAACGATCCCAGCTGTTCAAGAAATCCAGTTGAAATAAATCCTCATGCAATCTAATCCTTGTGAAAGTTTCCAGAGAAATCCAAGCCGAATATTCAACAAAGGTCAAATTTGTAGCAATACTGAAGTAAGGACAGTGTCTGGTGATTTATAGTAGGAGTAGCTCCTGCAAGTACCCTTCCCCACTGTATAATCTGACGTGAACCAACGCTGTGCCTCTCTGACATCTGACATTCTGTATTGCAACCTGCCTCAGCCCAGCATTACCTGTGTGGGCGGAGTCACAACACAGACTTAGCTGTGATACACCTTTACTCACACCTGTAGTTTTACCTGAGACATATCTTTACCCACACCTGCAGTTGTACCTGTGATACACCTTTACTCACACCTGTAGTTTTACCTGAGACATATCTTTACCCACACCTGCTGTTTTACCTGTGATACACCTTTACCCACATCTGTAGTTTTACCTGAGACATATCTTTACCCACACCTGCAGTTGTACCTGTGATACACCTTTACTCACACCTGTAGTTTTACCTGAGACATATCTTTACCCACACCTGCTGTTTTACCTGTGATACACCTTTACCCACACCTGCTGTTTTACCTGTGAAATATCTTTACCCACACCTGCAGTTTTACCTGTGAGATATCTTTACCCACACCTGCAGTTTTACCGGCGACATATCTTTACCCACACCTGCTGTTTTAACTGTGATATATCTTTACCCACACCTGCTGTTTTACCTGTGACATATTTTACCCACACCTGTAGTTTTACCTGTCATACACCTTTACCCACACCTGCTGTTTTGCTTGTGATATACCTTTACCCACACCTGCAGTTTTACCTGACATATCTTTACCCACACCTGCTGTTTTACTTGTTATATACCTTTACCCACACCTGCAGTTTTACCTGACATATCTTTACCCACACCTGCTGTTTTACCTGTGATATATCTTTACCCACACCTTCAGTTGTACCTGTGATACACCTTTACCCACACCTGCAGTTGTACCTGTGATACACCTTTACCCACACCTGCAGTTGTACCTGTGATATATCTTTACCTACACCTGCAGTTTAACCTGTGATACACCTTTACCCACACCTGCACTTGTAGCTGTGATACACCTTTACCCACACCTGCAGTTTTACCTGTGATACACCTTTACCCACACCTGCAGTTGTACCTGTGATACACCTTTACCCACACCTGCAGTTTTACCTGTGATACACCTTTACCCACACCTGCTGTTGTACCTGTGAAACACCTTTACCCACACCTGCAGTTTTACCTGTGATACACCTTTAACCAACACCTGTAGTTTTACCTGTAATACACCTTTATAGCCACCAGCTTTACCTGTGATACAGCTAGACCTCCATTCAGCAATACCTTAGATATTAGTCACAGTTATTCAGTCTGGCATGTCCCTCATACAAATACCCCCAACATGTTCATGTTGCTAATTTCACAGGGCTCTGTTCAAGGGAATGGCAGTATTACATAAATAAACTTGTAGCACTATAAGCAGATAATGTATGCGGATTTGGTAAATCACATCTATACAGATAGGGTAAATCCAGCTCTACCATATCTGCTAACAGTACAGGGGACTGACAATGTCACCTGACTTTACTGATAAAATATGTACTGACTGACACACTCAACAGTTTGATCAGGAAAGTATCTTAATTACAGTAACCAAACATCCACATACTGAATTTAGCACTGATAGATCTTGAAAACTCATAATTTTTTTAAATTTCTTTTTCAGGAATTGTAACAAATGATAAAAGTACTTCACATTCTTCAAACTTGAGGAATGTCCTCTTGGATTACTGATGTTAGCTGCACTAGAATTTAAATCAAGGACCGCCTAAATGTTTAACCATTAACATTATGACTATGACAAGGATCTGTTGACTTAGTTCCGAACCCTCGTGTTGACACATGGCAGTCAGCTGCAGTACAAAGTACTCTGTCAACAGAAGCACAAATGTATCCAGAAAAATGATTTGTTACAAACATTGGAAACTTACAGGATATGTCGCTTTCACTGATATAAACTCATGATTCTGACTTATAAATATTAATTAATAATTTATCACTCATTATATAATAACATGAAAACAGTCTCTGTCTAAATATTTTTTTTGTCTACTTATCCCTAACTTGTGTTGTGGGCATTTTTTTCGGTAGAAGTTGGATTTTATAAATGATTTTTTGCAGCTGAACTTACTCCACTGAAATCATTTTAGTAGACTCAGGTTTCGTAGTGATGGCTGAAGTCAAAGACGAGGAAATTAGTTAAATTTGTATGAGAGTCAGTACGTCTGGAAGGTGATCAGAGAGTGATTGGTGGTTGTCTATGTGTAGCCCACTGTTGCCGTATGTTAGACAATCATCAACAACACAATATATTTATTCCTCATCAGGTCCATCCTTGACCTGCAGCACATCCGTGAACCGACCTGTGGAAGTTTATCAAATGACACCAGTTCTAACCTCATACTGTCAACAGGAAAGAATTCTCATCCACAAAGGAAAAAACAAACAATTCCTGATCTACCGTACACCTCAACGCAACACTGCCAGTCATGTCGTGAATTTATATGATTGTGACATGTGACTCCATGCATCTGCCACTGAAGAATACCTGGGACTATCATAGACTTGCACTAGGGCTCCACAAACGAATACCTGGGACTATCATAGACTTACACTAGGGCTCCATAAACGAATACCTGGGACTATCATAGATTGGCACTAGGGCTCCACAAACGAATACCTGGGACTATCATAGACTTGCACTAGGGCTCCACAAACGAATACCTGGAACTATCATAGATTGGCACTAGGGCTCCACAAACGAATACCTGGGACTATCATAGACTTGCACTAGGGCTCCACAAACGAATACCTGGGACTATCATAGACTTGCACTAGGGCTCCACAAACGAATACCTGGGACTATCATAGACTTGCACTAGGGCTCCACAAACGAATACCTGGGACTATCATAGACTTGCACTAGGGCTCCACAAACGAATACCTGGGACTATCATAGACTTGCACTAGGGCTCCACAAACGAATACCTGGGACTATCATAGATTTGCACCAGAGCTCCACTGAAAAATAGCTGGACTTTAATAGACTTCCACCAGGGCTCAAGTGAAGAATACCTGGACTATCATAGACTTGCACCAGGGCTCAAATGAAGAATACCTGGACTATCATAGACTTGCACCAGGCCTCCACTGACGAATACCTGGGGCTATCATAGACTAGCACCAGGGCTCATATGAAGAATACCTGGACTATCATAGACTTGCACCAGGGCTCCTCTGGCGAATACATGAATTATCATAGACTTGCACCAGGGCAACATTGAAGACTTGCACAAGGGCTCCACTGAAGGAGACACTCAGAACATTTCGGTTATTGTAAAGGGGATTATCTGAATCTGCTCAGAGGACACTCATATGCCCCAAGACTGCAGCAAACAAAAATATCCACATTGGAACTAAAAAAACAACAATTCATGTGACTATAGAGACTGCATTGAATGCAATGTTTATATAACAATGTTAAAATTCCATGTTAAAATACAAATATTACAATGTTGACATAACTGTTAAACTAAGGAAGCAGGAAATCTTAATTTGTAACAAAACAAAATTTTCCCAATTTGCCAGTCCAGGGCACTAAATGGAATCCATGATAAATCCTGTATCTTGGCAATATAGATAGGCGATATTCCTTAAACCAGTATCAAAACAAGCTTTGGGTTTAATTATAACCTATTCAGCTGTAATATATAACCCTCTTTTAGACTTAAGCAAGTCTAGGCCTCCTCCTCCATTGCTACTCCCAACTACTGTGAAGTGATCAGGGCCTGAACACTGGAGTACCAAGGGTTGGAGTAACCGATCTGAGGCTGCCTAGTCTACTGCTGTGTTTCACCCTGTAGGGGACAATACCCTGAAACACAAGCAGCCCCAGGTGTGACCCAGGGAGTCATCCAGTCAGCCGTCACATCCGACCATCATAGTCTACTCGCTCTCCCTGGCTCATCAGAGCTGTAACAGTGAGTGAGTACGGTTTTACGCCGCTTTTAGCAATATTCCAGCAATATCACGGCAGGGGACACCAGAAATGGGTTTCACACATTGTACCCATGTCGGGAATCGAACCTGGGTCTTCGGCGTGACGAGCGAACGCTTTAAACACTAGGCTACCCGACCGCCCCCAGAGCTGTAACAAGGTATCTGGACTAACATCTAGTCTATGAAATCTTTCCTTTGAAAGGTTTAAGAAGTGATACACATAAGGAAGAGAATTCATGGATGTCAACTTCTTTATTATGAGGAGGACAATGTTTCAGAGTATATACTTGATCCATCATCAGGCGAATGAAGGTTCAAGTATATACTCCGAAACATTGTGATCCTCATAATAAAGCAGTTGATAACCAATACTCTTCCTTATATGCAATCTTTTATTACACAATACAATTCTCTCCTCTAAACTTAAAACAAATAATTGTCAATAAGCTGTCTTCATAATAGAGCTGGCTAGCTGGCTAGAGTTTGCATATATCTCTAGATTGGTTTTGTTTTCATAAAATAAATAAATTCCACAGTCCTGTTGCAGGACTAAAGGAATCCCACACTGTCCCGAACACTTGTCAGTCAGCCGCCACTCCCATGTGGCCCCATAGCACACGGTCACTGTCTCTTCCTCATCAGAACTGCTCCAAAATACATCACTGCAGCGCTAGAAACTAACAGTTTAGTCCACTAGTCCTTATAACGATAACAAAGAGCAAAACCCCTAAAAATAGCAATTTTCTACTGGTCCTTATGATACCTTAAACACAGGGCAGTTCGGCAAGGACTACATGACTGGTGACAATTCCTACTGCTCCACTGTTTGAAGTTACAAAGTGTCCTGGGGTCTAAGATCTGCTGCTGTAGTACTTGATTCAAGGGACCCCTATGTATGTAACATTACATCAAGATTACAACATGGAGCCTTGACCAATCTCACTAAAATCAGATCTTAGTTCTCGCTACCGCTAAACAAAGATCTGAAGACATCCCATTAGGGGTTTCGTCAGAACGACCTTTCATTCGATCAATCAGAGCGTCGCTTACCAGATTATGAAATTGACAGTCGGAATGTGATTTCTAATCATGCAACCTCGAAGACTTTAACACGGGGTATTCCGAATGTTAGTTACGGCTTTAACGACTGAATCCATACAATCTAGACAATCTATTAGCCATTCCAGAATGTTTTTCTGTTCAGGTTTCAAATTCGTAATCGACAATTTGTCAAAATATGTTTCGAAGCATAATCGCCAATTTGAAATTAGTGCCGTAAAGCATGGGAAAGCTGCCTTCTGATTGGTCATTCCATTGGTCGGGCAAAGTTCGCGCAAGGTCGGTCTGACGTGACCCGTAATGGGATGTCCTCAGACCTTTGTTTAGCGGTATCGAGAACTAAGGTCTGATTTTAATGCGATTGAGCCTTGACTGTCATACTTATTTCCACCACCACAGATGGTATGCACGTTCCTTCCTGCCTCATTACAGCTCTGTTGAACAACGAATCCCACACTGTCCTCTTCAAGTTTCTGGTTAACCCTGGGAGCAGTCGGTGCAACCAAGTAGGTTGCAAAATGATTTATGTAATTGGGAAACTAACTGATTTGACAACTGTTGTAAATCTTCAATGAGTTCCTTAACAAGAGTGAGTGAGTGTGGCTTACACTGCTATTCCATCTGTATCCCCCCAGGAGACAGACACAACCATGGGCCTGAATTCACATGCTGCACCCACTGGGAAATCAAGCCAGGTTTTTCAGCCAGACAAGCCAATCCTCAAGGCACAAGGCTACCCCACTGCCTGCTACTGTGTAGTTTGTTTGTTATTCAATCTTCCACTCAGAAATATTCCGCTTTTCTATGTCGGTGCGTAGATAATCGAGTCTGGACAGACAATCCAGTGATTGACATCATGAGCAGGTTGATCCACGCAATTTGGATATGATGACATGCATCTACAGGCCAGACCACCCGATCCCGTCTGTCGCCTCTTAAGACAAGCATAGTTGCCCTTTACCGCAACCAGGGGCGGCTGGGTAGCCTTGTGGTTAAAGCGTTAGCTCGTCACGCCGAAGACCCGGGTTTGATTCCCGTCATGGGTACAATGTGTGAAGCCCATTTCTGGTGTCCCCCGCCGTGATATTGCTGCAATATTGCTTAAAGCGGCGTAAAACCATACTCACTCACTCACTCACTCTTACCGCAACCATGGGTTGCTGAAAAGCACTTCTGTGGAAGAGTGAGAATGGTTTTGCACTGCTTTTTGTAATATTCCAGCAATTATAACCCGGCGGGGGACACCAGAAATAGGCTTCACACATTTTACCCATGTGGGGAATTGAACCCAGGCCTTCGGCGTGACGAGTGAACACTTTACCCACTAGACTACCCCACCGCCCTTACAATAGCAGAGAGATTACTGATGTCATTTCACTGTAACATCATGGTAACCGATGACATCACAATGTCTGCAAATCATTTGATGTAATCCATTATAGTTATACGAGATATCTGATCTCACTAAGCATTGTCTCCAGTGGAGGCCAATGGATGATAAACACCAGCTCATGGCAGCTTATGGTATTTTAACTGTGTTTTGTTGAGCATAATGCTGACTGTCACCCACGTCACAACACACATAACTCACATTATTGCACCGTGAGTGCAGGCTACAGTCTGTCAGATGTGCTTCAAGCTGACACCAGTCTCACAGCACAACATGTATATATTTTTTATGTCTTCTGATTGCATCCAAGGGGATGGATACTGATGAGCTCCAAATCAAAACGAGATGTTGTAAGTTCTGTTAGTCATCATGAGCAGCATGCTGCTGCATCCTTGACTTGCAAGCAATGTTCTGAGTGAACTCAACAGAACCACAGGACTGGTGGTTCAAACCACGGTCGGCAGTGTTCCAGCTTCACCATGGCAGCCTGAACATACTTGAGCCTGGAGTTGACAAAACAGGGGCTGATATTATGAGCAGTGTCTCAAGCCTGGGGTAAAATGGCACACAATAGATCAACCAACTCACCAAACTGTAGGGGCGTAACGACACCCAATCAACCAACTCACCAAGGGGTATAACGGCACCCAATAAACCAACTCACCAAACTGTAGGGGCTTGACGACACCCAATAAACCAACTCACCAAGGGGTATAACGACACCCAATAAACCAACTCACCAAGGGGTATAACAACACCCAATCAACCAACTCACCAAGGGGTATAACGACACCCAATAAACCAACGTATCAAGGGGTATAACGGCACCCAATAAACCAACTCACCAAACTGTAGGGGCATAACGACACCCAATAAACCAACTCACCAAACTGTAGGGGTATAACAAAACCCAATACAAGTTGTGGACTAATGTTAATTTTGAACAGCGGTGTATCCTGGATTCAGACACAATAGAAGAAAACTTCAAGTGACCCAAGCAAGACTCGTGACAGTGTGCGAGGGTTAGCCCACCTAGGCTGTACTGAAAGACAAGTCTATGAAAGTGTAGTAACTCTATCCTCCTAATAGGCAAAGACTCCAGTCTCTTATAGAGACTACTTGTTCTTACTATTTACATTATCTAGAAATTATGACTGAAACTAATCATTATTGCCTTAGAGACTTGTGCAAGTCTATGAGAGGGAAACAACAGTGTCTGGAATTCCAGCTCCAGTGATGCAGGGAGGGTGGGGTGGTTGTAAGTCAGTGCTATCAGTGTTGAGGTCACAGCACAGGACACAGGGACATCACACACTGTATCTACATGGAACACACCCTGTCTCTGACCCACCATGCAGGCAGCTCGCCACCTTGTTAGGAATAACACACGGAGCCCCTTACTTGAGATGAATTGGATCAGGAATGTGATTTGTAGTTGGCTTCCCTACCCCATGCAAGTGGAAGACTTGACAGTGAGTGAGTGAGTGAGTGAGTGAGTGAGTGAGTGAGTGAGTGAGTGAGTGAGTGAGTGAGGTTTAACGCCGCTTTTTACAGTATTCCATATGTCAGCTTAATGTGGGAGGAAAGCCAGAAGTGATGCAGGTCTCAGACGTTTACCACTTCGGTGAAACCCACGAGCACGGGTATGGTGCTGACAAACCTAGAAACATAATCTGGGCGAACTGGGATTCGAACACACAACTATAGATTTCTGGCGTGCCCAAGGGACGCAACTCTGCACAGCAAAATCGCGGCGCCTTAGACGACTGGGCCATCCTTGAGTGAGTGAGTGAGTGAGTGAGTGAGTGAGTGAGTGAGTGAGTGAGTGAGTGAGTGAGTGGGTTTAACGCTGCTTTGAACAGCATTCTCCAGTTATATCACAGCATGTTGGCTAATATGAGAGGAAAGCCAGACATGATACAGGTCTCTGATTGAAACCAATGACCACAGGTATGGTGCTGACAAACCCAGAAACATAATGAGGTGAACAGGGATTCAAGCCTTGATCATCGGTTTCTGGCAAGACAAAGGGACAGAACTCTGCAAAGTGAATTATGATGCCTTAGACCTGACTGTGGACTGTGTCACAGTCTACCCCGTACCATGTGGGCGTGTAAGAGATTATTTGACACCATGGCTATTGCGATGTGATTAAAATATATATAAAATGAGACGCGTCACACCTCATTGCTTAGAAGGAAGTAAAACATTCTAAAAACTAACATTTTATTCTACACTATTTTATAATTTTGGCAGTGTAAGTCATAAAGAAACATGCCTTGAAATGAAAAACACACAAAGATGATATATTTACCCATGTGCTAAAAATGTCTAATTAGAACGTTCCGTTCTGTCTGTTTATTCATGCTACAACATGAAGTGACTGACAGGACATGAACAAGAGCATCAGGCTCCCCCTCGTCCCTCACCTGGGTGAGGCAGGAACTCCTGGGGCAGCTGAGGGTAATACATCCCCATCACCATAATTACTATGGGATGTAGCACACCACGTCTTGGCTTGTTAACACAGACCACTTCCTCCCCACAGCAGTATGGCTATCAGTGAGAAGCCATTCATTTGCATCCATGTGGAATAGGCTGATTTAGTGATCAGCCAACACACTGCCATGACAACCTTAGACACAGCAGCTGCTACATCAGCAGACAAGCGGGGTCTGTAGCTCACCTTCCACAGGGTGAGTGAGTGAGGATTGTTTTACGCTGCTATATCATGGCAGGCGACACCAGAAAAAGGGCTTCACACATTGTATTCATTTGGGGAATTAAACCCGGGTCTCCGTGACAAACAAACACTTTAACCACTAGGCTACCCCACCGCCCATCCCAGAGGACAATTCAGTTCCAACATCAGTAACTGCATTGACAACCATCAGCTGCTACATCTGGTAGACATGCAGTCTCTAATACACGAACCAGGATTCCATTAGCCCATGATGTGTCCCTCTGGAGTGAGTGAGCTAACCACTTATCTATAAGTGGATAAAGTGTTGCCAGGTGAGCTAACAGCAAACCGAGAAGTTATAAAATGTCAGGTGGGCTACCACTAATCTAGAAGTGGATAAAGTGCTGCCAGGTAAGCTAACAGTGAGTGAGTGAGTGAGTATGGTTTTACGCCGCTTTTAGCAATATTCCAGCAATATCACGGCTGGGGACACCAGAAATGGGCTTCACACACTGTACCCATGTCGGGAATCGAACCCGGGTCTTCGGCATGACGAGCGAACGCTTTAACCACTAGGCTACCCGACCGCCCCGGTATGCTAACAGAATATCTAGAAGTGATCAACTGTCAGGTGGGCTACCACTAATCTAGAAGTGGATAAAGTGTTGCCAGGTAAGCTAACAGTAAGTGAGTGAGTGAGTATGGTTTTACGCCGATTTTAGCAATCTTCCAGCAATATCACAGTGGAGGACACCAGAAAATGGGCTTCACACATTGTACCCATTTGGGGAATCGAACCCGGGTCTATGATGCAATCAGCAAACACTTCAACCACTAGGCTACCCCAACTCCCCTGATCAAATGTAAGATTAGCTAAACACAAATCTAGGAGTGATGTCAGGTGAGCTACCTGTTAAACTAGGACGGCAGTCCAACCAGGAAGTAAGGCAAGTCGAGATGGTTTCACTTGGCCATCAGTTGGTCAGTAAAGTGTCAGTGTATGATCAGTCCCGACTGTATTGCACTTTGGCATGTACTATTATACAGTGGACTTGACATGCTGATGACTAACTGGAGTCACTGGGATGGAATGTCAGTGGACCCTGTCCTGGTTGGTCGTGTGTTATGAGAACCATCATTGTCCTTCAGTAAACATGTCTGTTGGAGTGGGAATCTCCATTTTTTTCAAATAACCTCCAATTTTTTAGATTCCTGAGAGAATCCTTTCAAGGTCATGGTGGCATGTGGTCCTGTGCACAGCGCACAGCGCACAGGTCACAAATCAGGTGAAGCTAAGCAACGTTGGTCGCGGAGAGTCTTTGGATGGGTGACCGCGTTTGGGCGGCTTGGCTCTCCAGAGTTTCTAGGGCTTTGGTCCTGCCCCACACTGAATCACATGTAACACCTGGGGAGTCTCCTTGGGCAAGTGACTTTTTTTTAAATGTGCCTCTGCTCACCAACAGTAGGATGAGACGGCAATGTGGTTGTTAACCTACTAGCGCCTAACAGGTAGCTTGGGTTGTATATTCCCCAGGGAGCTGAGATATGATTCTTAGTGCACATTGATCCAGTGACCAGGGTAATAATAGCGCTTGTAGCATGCCCCTGAGTGGTGTGGAAATATAAATAGCATATTATTATTATCATTATTCTCATTATTATTATTATTATCACAAAACAGGGACCACAAACCACTGGAGGTTCATAACTGGACAATTCTGTCAGTTAAATCCTGAAATGTGTGACTTTCATTATGGTGCTTTGAACAGTGTAAAACTAATTGGGCTAAAAAAGTCAAAACTCTTTTATACAGCCTTGGATTTGGATTTGGGAGAACCAATATGTTATTTGCCCCTAATCATTTATTTCCGAATGTGAAGATAGGTTAAAATTTGCTTACGAACAGGATTGGCATTGGTCTTTAGCAAATAGTTCTACAATGTTTCATTATACACTTTTCAAAAATTCATTTAGTCCAGAGTTGTATTTGTCTGCTATCACTATAAACAAATATCGTGTTGCACTAGCCCAGTTTCGCTGTAGCTCCCACACTCTCCACATTGAGACTGGTAGATACGTTAATACTCCACGAGAGCAGAGATTGTGCAATAGTTGCAATCAAAGATATGTCGAGAATGAATATAATTTTTTATTAATTTGTAATGCTTATGATGAACTTCGTCTTCAGTATTTACCACAGAAGTATTTTGTACATCATGCTCTTGCTTATGGCGGTGAACAATGAAACTGTTATTAGAAATGTTGCAACTTTTATATACCATGCTATGAATGTTAGACTCCAAACACTAAGCCTATAAATGTTAATGATGGACCAGATATTTGTACCATGGGCCGCTGGCCTACACATGTACATGAATAAAGAATTGAACAGTGTTTCAATCACATCATCAATGAGGGAACGAAGTCCAACGTGACCAGATCATAGACTTTTATGACTTCAGTGAAGCAACATTGGTGCTGACGGACCAAGGTTCATGTTATCAACCACAGGTTTGCGTGGAACTAAACCCAACTGAGCACCTGACACACAGGGCTACCCGCTACTCTGGACGGCAACAAATCCAATCCGACTGAATCCTGGGGAGTGATAGACATTCCCTGCAACAACCTCAGACATTCATTTCTTTAGACAAAGCCAAAACTTATTTCCCTCTTCCTCAGAGATGCAGCTAGTCCTGTTTGACAGATTTGAAATTCGAAAGCATGCAAAACTTCAAAGAATATCAAAGGCTGGCACAGTTATTGATGGGTTTCCTGAGTAATGGGTTTGTTTCACTATTGGGTCTGTACTGAATGGTCTGTGTCACATGATACCGGAAGTACATCTGACAGTCAGCCTCTCTCCTTAGCCCCACAGACCCGTGAAGATTCCAGGGTAGAATAGGTCTTCAGCAACCCAAACTTGCCGTAAAAGGCAACCACGCTTGTCGTGAAAGGCAACTCACTGGATCGGATGGTCAGGCTCGCTGACTTGGTTGACACATGTCATCAATCACAATTGCGTGGATCGATGCTTATGATATCAATCACTGGATTGTCTGGTCCAGACTTGATTATTTACAGACCGTGGTCATACAGCTGGAATATTGCTGAGTGCGGCGTTAAACAACAAACAAACAAACCAAACAGTAGCCCCACACTGCAGAAACACATAGAGTAGTCTCCCTTACACTGGCCGTCCATGGCCCCCTACCTGAGAGGTTGCATCAGCCAGTGAACATGCAGATCATATACATGCCCTGGTGTTCTTCTATCATATAAGTGAAACAAAAAACAAAGTAGAACAACAACTTCTTTAATTCACTGTAATGGCGACATTTCGGCATAAATGTCACCATTACAGTGAAGAAAAGAAGTTGTTGTTCTACTTTGTCATCCATCAACTTGTAAGAAATGCCATTCAAACAATGAAATAAAAAAATACATCAGGTAAAATGTAAAAAATATTCCTTTTGAATCACATTTGTGTTTATACCTATGACCCAGGATCCAGTGCATGTTCATCAGTTGATACTTAGCGAACCAATCATCTCTCCAATTTCTTGAATGAGGACTGATAATTGCGCTACCTCGTGTCCAAATCTCCTGTGTGCATGTGTACTCCATTAAACTGACAGTATCTCTTGATGAGGTCAGTAAGTGTTCTGTAATCCATCTCATGTTCCTTCCTTTCAGCAGACATAAATTCCTAATGTACGTAAAGCTTTAAAGGGGAGTACATTTGTTACACAAACAATTTTTTCACTTGTTTAAAATTTCATTTTTTTTTAATTTCATTTTTTAAGGGTCCAAAATACATTTCATTGCCTCTGTGAATGAGCAAACAGATGCACATATTACACTCAAACAGCAATTAGGAAACAGCTTTTGGTCCAATGTTTTTCAACCAAGATATTATTGCAGACATTTTCCAATAATTCATAGTACATATTTTCTTTCTTCTTGCAAACATATATATACAAGTTGTCCTGACAGCTTTCACCTGGTTTATCAATTTTTTGAGAGCATATAGACATCAAAATATACATTTCAGTACACACTATCAAGTTGAGACATCATGGCGGCCTTCAAGGCAGTAAAGACAGTGATTTTCTCGTGGCCTGGCAATGCTATTGACAAGGTCGTGAGGTGAGGTGAGGTGAGGTGAGGTGAGGTGAGGTGAGGTGAGGTGAAACAGGGTTTAACAACACATTCACAATTATTACCCTCACACAGTGACGTCTGTCGGTAAATGGCTTGTTGTATTCGTCTGATGCTAGTATTTTTGTATTTCCTGGCCAGCTGAGATACCATGTTTCAGGTTAACATGGGTCCCCTCAGACACATAACTGACTCCATGCTGACCAGTCCTTGTTTTATCCCCTAATTGCTGAGCGCCAGGCACAGCAACAACAAATATCATCTTTTAACATTTTTTGTTTCGCAGTCAGGGATAAAAATCTGACATGTGTTGGATCAAAATTTTAATCTGGTTTAGATTAGTAAATCGAATCCAGACATTCTTACAGATTCACTATACTGAAACAGATATCCCTTCCTCCTAATCTCATGAGCCTCACACTTTTAAAGAGATTTTCGACATAGGAATAATTCACAGCTACTAACTCCCTGACAAAAAAATAAAAATGGACAGAAATATCTACTCCCAGTCCCACTGGACACAACATAGTATGCCGGAATGTTTGAAACTCATTTAAACATGTACATAAGATTTATCTGATATTTCTGTCCAGAAAAAATAAATTAATACATGCACAATGCAAGTCAGTTTTCCTTAACTTGTTTACCAAGTTTCAATTCAATCAAGGAAGTCCTCATCTTTTATCAGCACATGGCATCATAAAGATATTTATTTGCTGTTGGTAACAGTGGGCAATCTGAGACCTCCAAATTAATGTCAGGATGATATTTTACCAAGATTCCTCAGGACTCACAAATATATAGAGCTAGACACGGACTTATCTAGGATTCCAACTAATTTCTCTTGTCAGGCTACTGGGGGACAAAACCGTTGTTTTGTTCAAAATTGGATTTTTTTTAAAGTTAATTAATTCAGAAGTATTACAGGTGAAATTGGGTTATTATTATTGCACTTACATAGCGACGTACATGCATGAGTGTGTGTGGTTGCTTGTAATAGTCCGAACTGATGCCAATTTATTGTGCTAGCTCACTCAGAGAAACTATGCCGCAGTTTAACATGCAGGGATGTGAGCAGGTTTTCCCGAAAAAAGAGAAATGTTTTAAACATTTGATTGCATTTTAAGCAATTTCGTGCAGTTTGGACAACATTCACACCAAGAAATGTAATAAGTCATACGCGCACCTGGCTACCCGCCAGTTCTGGGAGCAATACTGCCATAAACTTCACCCCCCATCCCCTAGACACAAGGACAACATTTGATGGCTGAAGAAACATTCATAGTTTTCTCGCAAATCACATGAACAACTGTAAAACATCTCATTGAGATTTCACATTCCTGAACATGAATACCCTGACCAGTCCTTGTTTTAGCCCTTTAATGCGGAGTGCCAGACAGGGTAACAACAAAACCCATCTCTTAACATCTTTTGGTATGACACGGCCGAGGATCGAATGATGGACCTTCCGCTCTCCGGGCAGACACTCTACCACTAGACCACGGAGACTGTCAGAAGTATTATAACATTAGTATTTTACCGCTGCATTCAATGTAAAAACGTCAACCTGAACATTAAAGCCTCTCCCCCTTTCTGGTTCTGTTACCAGTGATATTCATGTCACCTCCCAAAACATATTAACATGAAATTATACTAAACTTATTTTACACTACATACCGTATTCGACGTAATAAGCAATCTTTTCGTTTGTATCATTTCAGGCTGTCAAGCATAAACAACAAAATTTACAATCTTTTAACTCGGTTTTTTTTTCTTACCAAAATTATGCTCTAATAAGAGTCCCCTATTTCTAATTTTGAGAGCGCCCTCGGCGCTTATTACATCGAATACGGTACATATTTTTGGTCCCAGAAACACAAAACGAAAAACTAAAATCACAGTCACAGTTGGGGATGGGAACAGCAAGTCAGTTGAAAGGTACGGTACGTAGAATTATCAGTGTACTCATGCACCATATCTTCAGAAGAATTACCAAAAGTTGTTTACGGATAATTTGGAGAACGCCATAGGCGCTTATTACGTCGAATACGGTAGTCCGGAAACTTGAGATGATCTGTAAATAGAACAAACTCATGCACCTGACAAAAGACAGGGCTGCTTGAAATATTGCAGTTGTAAAACTCATGAATAAATTGCCAATAAATATCTAGAGCTCCAGACAACTTTTGTAGCAATTGAGTTTTTACTCTTGGGTTTCTATTTCAATTGGGTTATTACATTTTTCATTGGGTAACCAATATTCTTTCACTCATCTATTCATCACACTATTGGGTTTTTCCCAAAATTAGTGAACATTTTAAGATTTGAAAAAAATAAAATAATGTTTTAGACTTATATAACTGTTAAGTAAATTAGCTCGCAATTGTGTTTCGGAAATTAGCTCCTTTGTACGCATGCTGAAAAAAGCTTCATTGGGTATTTACGCGAGCTGTTTTTTTACATCCGAGTTTTTCATTTAATGCATGCATTTCTGTACGCAAGTTAATTGAAAGTAATTGGGTTTTGAATATTTGTGGGCGGTATTTTACTCAAATACAATGCTTATCCGACAAAGAAGGCTTTTCTCTAAGCTTGAGGTGGATTATAACAGCATGAAGCACTGCACTGGAAATCTAACACACACTTCTTGTAGAGCACACAAGCCACAAATCAGGCACCGAAGCAACGTTAGTTGGGGAGAGTAGGCGGACTAGTTACTGTTCTCAGTAGGGATGGATAGTGGATGTTTTAAGTGTATCAAAATATTTCACAATGCACATGACCCTATTGCGATGCGTATCACAATTAAAATTTTGAATTCAGAAGCAATTTGAAAAATCAATGTAGGAATTGAACTTGATAAATGCAACAAAACAAGATGCTGGAACAGCATAATATTTACTCATTCAATAACTATGCAAAGATGCCCGCTCCGGAACAGTGATGACTTGGTGTTACACCACTGCCACAGAGGAACTCCAGAATGCGAACTTGCATTTTGGAATTACGGTAACATTTCGAAGGTATTAGGCAAGTGTATAACATTAAACATATGATGATAAAAATAGCTACTTGAAATCACCCAATATACCGAGGAGTGAGTGAGTATGGTTTTACGCCGCTTTCTTAGCAATATTCCAGCAATATCACGGCGGGGGACACCAGAAATGGGCTTCACATCATTGTACCCATGTCGGGAATCGAACCCGGGTCTTCGGCATGACGAGCGAACGCTTTAACCAATAGGCTACCCGACCGCCCCCCGAGCATTAAACATGATATCGTGATACGTATCATCGAAAGAATGAACCTCAATTTACGATATGCCAGTAATACCGCGAATCCTTAGTTCTCGGCAAGTTTGACTCCCAAGGGTGTTGATAGAGATTGTCTCCTGCCCCACACTGACAGTTGACTCCTTGGGCAAGTATGCCTCTGTTCACCCAGCAGTGAAGGGGTACCCGGTAGGATGAGATGATGATGTGACTGTTATCCTTCTAGCGCCTCCCGTGTGGATAGAGATCGTCTCCTGCCCCACACTGACAGTTGACTCCTTGGGCAAGTATGCCTCTGTTCACCCAGCAGTGAAGGGGTACCCGGTAGGATGAGATGGTGATGTGACTGTTAACCTTCTAGCGCCTCCGGTGTGGGTAGAGATCGTCTCCTGCCCCACACTGACAGTTGACTCCTTGGGCAAGTATGCCTCTGTTCACCCAGCAGTGAAGGGGTACCCGGTAGGATGAGATGATGATGTGACTGTTATCCTTCTAGAGCCTCCCGTGTGGATAGAGATCGTCTCCTGCCCCACACTGACAGTTGACTCCTTGGGCAAGTATGCCTCTGTTCACCCAGCAGTGAAGGGGTACCCGGTAGGATGAGATGATGATGTGACTGTTATCCTTCTAGCGCCTCCCGTGTGGATAGAGATCGTCTCCTGCCCCACACTGACAGTTGACTCCTTGGGCAAGTATGCCTCTGTTCACCCAGCAGTGAAGGGGTACCCGGTAGGATGAGATGGTGATGTGACTGTTATCCTTCTAGCGCCTCCGGTGTGGGTAGAGATCGTCTCCTGCCCCACACTGACAGTTGACTCCTTGGGCAAGTATGCCTCTGTTCACCCAGCAGTGAAGGGGTACCCGGTAGGATGAGATGATGATGTGACTGTTATCCTTCTAGAGCCTCCCGTGTGGATAGAGATCGTCTCCTGCCCCACACTGACAGTTGACTCCTTGGGCAAGTATGCCTCTGTTCACCCAGCAGTGAAGGGGTACCCGGTAGGATGAGATGATGATGTGACTGTTATCCTTCTAGCGCCTCCGGTGTGGGTAGAGATCGTCTCCTGCCCCACACTGACAGTTGACTCCTTGGGCAAGTATGCCTCTGTTCACCCAGCAGTGAAGGGGTACCCGGTAGGATGAGATGATGATGTGACTGTTATCCTTCTAGCGCCTCCGGTGTGGGTAGAGATCATCTCCTGCCCCACACTGACAGTTGACTCCTTGGGCAAGTATGCCTCTGTTCACCCAGCAGTGAAGGGGTACCCGGTAGGATGAGATGATGATGTGACTGTTATCCTTCTAGCGCCTCCGGTGTGGGTAGAGATCGTCTCCTGCCCCACACTGACAGTTGACTCCTTGGGCAAGTATGCCTCTGTTCACCCAGCAGTGAAGGGGTACCCGGTAGGATGAGATGATGATGTGACTGTTATCCTTCTAGCGCCTCCGGTGTGGGTAGAGATCGTCTCCTGCCCCACACTGACAGTTGACTCCTTGGGCAAGTATGCCTCTGTTCATCCAGCAGTGAAGGGGTACCCGGTAGGATGAGATGGTGATGTGACTGTTAACCTTCTAGCGCCTCCCGTGTGGATAGAGATCGTCTCCTGCCCCACACTGACAGTTGACTCCTTGGGCAAGTATGCCTCTGTTCACCCAGCAGTGAAGGGGTACCCGGTAGGATGAGATGGTGATGTGACTGTTAACCTTCTAGCGCCTCCGGTGTGGATAGAGATCGTCTCCTGCCCCACACTGACAGTTGACTCCTTGGGCAAGTGTGCCTCTGTTCATCCAGCAGTGAAGGGGTACCCGGTAGGATGAGATGGTGATGTGACTGTTAACCTTCTAGCGCCTCCGGTGTGGGTAGAGATCGTCTCCTGCCCCACACTGACAGTTGACTCCTTGGGCAAGTATGCCTCTGTTCATCCAGCAGTGAAGGGGTACCCGGTAGGATGAGATGGTGATGTGACTGTTAACCTTCTAGTGCCTCCGGTGTGGGTAGAGATCGTCTCCTGCCCCACACTGACAGTTGACTCCTTGGGCAAGTATGCCTCTGTTCATCCAGCAGTGAAGGGGTACCCGGTAGGATGAGATGGTGATGTGACTGTTAACCTTCTAGCGCCTCCGGTGTGGGTAGAGCATTTTCCCCCCCGAGAGCCTCTAGGTGGTGGCTTTGTCTCATGGTTGAATAAACCGTCAAATAATTATCTCTGTGATCTGTATGACCCCATAGCCTTAGATAACAATAGTAGTGAACTGCCTTCAGCCAGAACACCTGAGTGTGCTACATGATCACTAAAACATCCTCTCACACCCGGACAAGTCAGCCGACCAAGATACAGCCACTAGACTGACCACTATAGTCTGTTTGCTGCAATATCTTACCAATGAAATCCAAAATAGATACAAATCAAAAAGCAACAATTCGTCTTAAATTGCATGAACAATGTTTGTTTGTCCATACCAACACGTCACTATAATTTCAGACATTGTCATGAAGTAGAGAAAAAGTTGTTTAACAAACCTACATGTACTTGCTGGTGTTTTAATGCATGTTGTTACAAGGGGGTCTGCACTGTAAAATGAATAGCCCTACATTTGCACGTGAAATCGCGAGTGTTAGGCCAACCCACTACTGTCTTTTCTGTAATAAAATCATGAAAAATGAAAAGCTTAAATCAGAAGCGTATCTTCCTGAATTAGTTATAAAATGGAATATACAATGAGAATTTGTAAAATATTCTCAAAGCAATGTTTGTGATGTTCTTGGTATTGCTATTCAGCTAATTTCAAACGCAAATAATAAAATAAACAGAACGAGCTCAATGTATCATTACAATACGGTACATGATGAAATTCACAGGTGATTTGAAAACCTTGGTATTTCATCTTATGATTATTGCATGTCGGAGGGGGCACACACAAAGTTGGGACCGGAATTAAAGCTTCATCTTGTAAAAGAGATGGTTTAGATCATGCAACTGTCGGTCAAATCATTATTTCAGTTGACAGTGACAGTGACAATGAATATATTTCAGGATAGAAGTTTTGAGACTACCCCTATGCCCCCCAGCTGTTATGTTTATTGCGCAGACCCCATTTTAACAAAAGGCATTGAAACACAACAGGTACATGAGAGTTTGTTAAAAAACCTTTTCTCTACTTCATGAAAATATCTGAAATTATGGTGACGCGTTGGTGTGGACAAATAATTAACTTTCAGGTCATTTGAGACGAATTGATGTTTTCGGATTTACCGTATTCAACATAATAAGCGCCCAGTGCGCTTTCAAAATTAGAAATAGGGGGCTCTTATTAGAATATTATTTTGGTGAAAAAAAACAGAATTGAAAGATAAATTTCGTGGTTTATGCTGACAGCCTGAAATGTTTATGTACGACAGATATATTTTTCTAGAATTTAATTGCCCATACTTAGGGGTGCATATAACACACAAGTGCGTATTGTACGTGGATAAATAAGTCTGGTGAACATTGATCAATCGGATGGGGTTCTAATTGGGGTTGTTCACTAGCCAATATATTAGCAAATACCGCCGTGGGCGCTTATTAGAGCAGGGCGCTTATTACGTCGTATACGGTATATCTATATTGTGGCAGATCATTGAGGTCATGTAGATACTGGGTCAATAGTGCGAGTCATACACTAAATATGGCTGACACATAAACTTGATATATAGGAGAGACACAGCCTCATGAGACATTGTCAGTCAAGTGATTCATATGTCGTCAACTTCATGATGTATATTGATGTAGCAGTCACCAGTCGTTTCCATGGTTACTGATTGCCCGAATTACACAAAGGTTCTGTTTCAGTTTCACACAAGGCACCATGACATCTACATCCAGACTGCAGCACAGACCCTGCCTTCAGAGATGTCCTCTGGGGAACTGGAATATTTGTGGGGATAGTTTGCCTGTGTGGTACCATGCTTACAATGTTCAAGCTTATTTTTTTTTTGGTTTGTTGTTTTACGCAGCACTCAGCAATATTCCAGCTATATGATGGCGGTCTGTAAATAATTGAGTCTGGACCAGACAATCCAGTGATTTACATCACGAACATCGATCCACGCAATTAAAGATCGATGACATGCATCAACCAAGTCAGCGAGCCTGACCACCCGATCCTGTTAGTCGCCTTTTACGACAAGCATAGTCGCCTTTTAGGGCAAGCATGGGTTGCTGAAGACCTATCCTACCCTGGATCTTCACAGGACTGTTCCCCCCCCCCCCACCTCCAACACATTTTGTTTGTTTGTTGTTTAACACCGCACTCAGCAATATTCTAGATACATGACAGCGGTCTGTAAATAATCAAGTCCAGATAATCCAGTGATTGACATCATGAGCATCAATCCATGCAACTGGGATACGATAACATGCATCAACCAAGTCAGCAAGTCTGACCACCCGATCCTTTTAGTTGCCTCTTGTGACAAGCATAGTCGCCTTTTATGGCAAGCATGGGTTGCTGAAGACCTATTCTACCCTGGACCTTCACGGGTCTAATGTACATGTAGGCATTATCACCCGACCCAAGTGGCACTTATAGAGAATCAGATTACAGTAAACCATGTTTATAACAAACACGCTTAAAACGAACTGACCGATAAAACAAACTTATTTTTTAGTACCTGCCATTTGTTGTATATATATGCTGTATATATGCTTATAACGAACTACGGTTATTACAAACTCAAATTAGTGGTCCCTTTGAGTTTGTTATAACCGTAGTTTACAGTACTTGCAGGTTGGTCAAAAGGTAGGTCAGGGGTCACTTCCTGGAGCAGGGCAGTTAGTACAGTGAATGCAGCATAAATATATGGCAGTCTGTCATCTAATGACAGGTGAGCATAAACGATGTGACAGTATAAAGCAGGTAAACCATCATGAATTAATCATCAGACCATCATCTCCTCACATCACTTCACTGTCCCTGATACCTGGAGCCTTTACATGACGAATGACACCCCACATGTAGTCCTATCCAGCCTTCATGTCGCCCACCACAAATGATAATCGAATACTAAATTCACTGTGGCTAAAATACAATGAAGATACCAGGGCTTTATGAAACGCACAAATATGCATCGAGTGCACACAAATATAGAGAATGGATGCACACAAAAAAATATATATATAGTTTCCCAAGTGAAACAATAATATCCATTGCATCTACAGCACATCAAAAGCAGTTATAGCTATTTTATCCATCAGTCATGACCACTGTCCATATGATCGTTGATTCATTCCCAGCTCTAATGTAATATCAACACATACAGTACACTACCCCATTTCATTACATTACTGGACCCTCATATTGCCTGGACCGCCTCCGTGGTCTTGTGGTAGAGCGTCCGCCCGGAGAGCGGAAGGACCAGGGTTCAATCCCGGGCCGCGTCATACAAAAAGACGTTAAAAGATTGTACTTGTTGTTACCCTGTCCGGCGCTCGGCATTAAGGGGCTAAAACAAGGACTGGTTGGCTCGGAGTCAGTATACTGTGTCTGAGTGGGGTATTCATGTTAAACTGCGGCATGGTATCTCAGTGAGCTAGCACTATAAATCGGCATCAGTCCGCACTAGTACAGGCAGCAACAAACACACACACACACGTGCATGCACGTCGCTATATAAGTGCAATAATCTTGGACGCGACGTTAAACCCAATTTCACCTCACCTCATATAGCCTGCAAGGACCCTTAAAATTTATCATTGGGGTCACCTGGACTCCCATTTTTGTAAGTCAAGGTAAAACCCTGAGATATAATGCAATGTTGGACCCAGCAGACAGGGAACAGGCACTTATTTGTTTGTTTGTTTGTTTTTTAACGTCGCACTCAGTAATATTAAAGCTATATGACGGAGGTCTGTAAATTATCAAGCCTGGACCAGACAATCCAGTGATTGACATCATGAACATTGATCCACGCAATTGGGATATGACGACATGCATCAATCAAATTAGCGAGCCTGTCCACCCAATCCCGTTAGTCGCCTCTTACGACAAGCACTATCAAGCATGGGTTGCTGAAGACCTATTCTACCCTGGATCTAACACGCACTTAACACATGTACTATATAACAGTGTATGACATCAAGAGGATTCGTGGGTCCTTGAGGTCTTCTAAATATATTTGAATCCAGCATGTCTAGAGACCACCTTCTAACACTGGGTCATATGTTGGCTGTGCAATGCTGCATTCTGCAATATTCAACCCATGTGATCGTGACCTGTAAATAATCAAGTCTGGACCAAATAAACCAGTGACTGATACAATAAAAAACAATCAACCATATGGTCCAGTGACACACAACCACGGTGCAGAGTCTGGTCATCCAATACATTCATAAACTCACCTTTTATGGGCATAGGTTGCATAGGTTGCTGAGGATCTATACAAATAATTTCTAACCTGGAATTCCTGTGAGGCAACCTTTGACAAGGACCCCTTGACTTTCATGCTTAATTTCAAATACTGTATACATAAGCATGGTATAAACTAGAGCTGAGTATCGCCTGGTATCTTGCGATATGATACTATCATGATACAGACTACGATACTACTGGTATCACGATACACCACATCAAATAGTATGAAATGATTAAGTCACTTAATTACATCTCTAAACCTCTTTCTGCATACATTTATCTCAAAAACTCTAACAAAGAAAACCACAAGAAGAAAACAGTCTTAAACACATGTTAAAAGAGTGAGTGAGTGTGGATGGTTTAACGCCGCTTTTAGCAATATTCCAGCAATATCACGGCAATGGACACCAGAAGTGGGCTTCACACTTTGTACCCATGCCGGGAATCAAACCTGGGTCTTCGGCATGATGAGCGAACACTTTAACCACTAGACTACCCAGCCACCCCAAGTCTTAAAAGAAGGGATGCAGAGCTCCAGATAAGCTTTTGGTGTTGTGGGTATTTTACCCATGCATTTTAAAATCATTGGGTATCATTAATTCTATCTGCGTATTCAAATTTCTGTTACTGACTAGTTTTTACACATGTGGGTATTTAAGTTAAATATTTAAAAACACTATTCATCTAGTCCCTGCAAACTGGTGTCGTGTGGGTTCGAGAGCTTTATAGGACTCAAAAATACCACGATACTTCCACAAGAAAGTGTGATGGCAAATGATCATGATCTGACAAGGTTGACGGAATGCCAACTTATAATTTCATAATAAGTTGCTCATTTGCTAATCGAATACGCAGGGTTACTTCACAATATTTTGATGATACGCACAAGTTTTATTTTTGTAGCGTATCCGTAATGTTCGTTGCGTATTTGATAGGCTTGGATTATATTTTACTGCGTATTTCTGATGCGTATTTCACGCAGATACGCAGCTTATCTGGAGCTCTGAGGGATGGTTCTTAAATGTAATAGTTAGTAGGCTAGTCCTCAGCCACCACGTCCTCGTGTTCTGCCATGGTTCCAGGTGGCACAATGATACTCTGCTATTGAGGGAGGTAACTCTCAGTGATTGCATTGGTCTCCACAATACGTGGGTCTCATGGATGCTGCAGCCACGAGCGCCGCAGGCGCTAGGCTATCTAGGAGGGTTTGGGTGCATTCCCCCCAAGATATATTTCAAATGTAGACCCAAATTGGTGTGTTTTAAGCCACTCTGAGCATAAATAAAGTGTCTGGTTTAAATCCTTAAGTGTCTGTTTTATTTGTGTATCACATGAATTTTGTGAGGTAAGAGAAACCTAAAACAAAACAACAACGTGTTATGCGAAAAGTAAACTTTTAATAAAATGAAAAACGTGTAAGGGGATGTGTGAAGGTTTTGGTTTCTTTACATCCCAGTTTTTTTCAGTGTATATTTTTATATGTGGGACACCGTAAACTCAAACTCTGACTATTAGTTCCTGTTCTATTTATAGTGTATCCTGATCCCACAAGCTGACAATTCAGTGTCGTGTGTACCGAAGTATCCATGAATCGTTACCGCCCTAGTGTAAACATGATAAAACAATTTTCTCCTTACCTTTCGACTATCTCTTGTGGACTGTTTGTATCGATGCCACCGACATCCCAGCATCCCCGTCATACAGACGAGGCAATAGTTGTGCCGGTAGTACTGGAGTTTGGCGTGGCTTACTAGTTTGCCTTTCATTATGGGTGATCAGGCGACACAGACTTGTTGGGGTGTGGCTCACACAGGCAATATCACAGACGTAAGGCATTGAGGCAGGTGGGAGACACAGCCTCACGACATCTGCAGACAGACAACAACATACCATGAATGAGGAGATCCTGTTTTACACTGAGTCAACAATAATTCCGGTATATCATGACGTCCTTTAGGTGATAGTGTCTGGGTCTGGTAATCCAGTGGCTGACAGCATGAGCAACAATCCTGTTTAACGTCAGTCAGCAATATTTCAGCCATATCTGATTAGCTTGTTAAGTCTGGGCAATCAGTGATTGATATGATGATACACAAACAGCAAATTAGTCACCTAATCGGATCACCAAGTTAAAATTGTTCACCTCTTGTGACCAGCTATGCAGATCGAGTGCTGGCGACCTATTCTTAACACAGACATGTCCCTGTGAGCAATGGTGAGCCATGAGCTAAGAATAACTATGAGATATTGTCACATTTAATGTAAAACATCAAGATACATACCACCATATAAGTAGCATCAAACACACACTGCACCATAGGTTTCGGTAAATGCATGTGTACTCAACTAATTTAAAAGAAACAGTCTTTAAACACATACATTGATACCGGTCATTATATAGTCAGCATGGATGTTGTTTGTTTGTTTTTATATTTGTTTTTTAACGCCGCACTCAGCAATATTCCAGATAAATGACAGCGGTCTATAAATAATCGAGTCTGGACCAGAAAATCTAATTATTGACACCATGAGCATAGATCCACACATTTGAGATGCGAATACATGCATCAACCAAATCAGAGAGCCTGACCTGCTAGTCGCCTCTTACGACAAGCACGGGTTGCTGAAGACGTACTCTAACCCGGGTGGCATGGACGCCTACAGAGATCCTATTATTTGTTTACAAATTACAAATCATTGAACATTTGGTTTCAGTTTGTTAAAACGGCTCTCAGCAAAATTCCTACAATAATCAAGCTCTGACAAGACAATCCCGTGATCAATATTGTAAGCAACAATCCATGTAGCCGGGTACAATGACACCAATAAACCAAGTCACCAAGCCTGACCATCCCATCCATTTAGTCCACTTACGACCAGCACAGGTTCAGCTACAGACATTGGCACTTGTCTCATAATCCCTGCCAAACTGGCCAATAGTTAAGGTTTCATAAGGACAAGTACAAATTTGCCATATTTAGGGCTTGCCAAGTGTTATAATTCTAAGGACTAAAACAGTCTATACTGAGGGACCAAATATACCCGGAATATCGACGAGCCTTAGGCCTACCGAAACAACAATGAATCAGCGTAAAATACTAGGTATCTCTTATCTGGGCCTTGGAATACACAGTTGCGACAGGAATCCTAGTGAACTAAGTCATATTATATTTAGTCTCACAGTCACGTTATGAGTGGCGCGTGGTTGACAAGGCTCCTCGTACGATACTCGCTGCACAACAATGACATTGACAGGTGGAACACATTTCGGAGATGTAAAACGAATGTCTATGTTTCAAGGACCTTAGATTATTTAATGAGATTAAAATGGTGAATTAACAAATGTATGGCCGTCTGGTCACCTTACAATTTTTTCAACACAGTTTCCTGAAATAAACAGAATGTGACTTACCACACGAGCACAACTCACACAAACACAGCGGGTCGCCATGTTGGAATGTCGTTGAGGTCAGAGGTCACGTCATGACAAGTGCTTGAATAGAAAACCACGGACGCAAAGGATACGGACAATGACACTCAAAACCACAAGTTTTTATACACATATTACAATCACGAAGCTTGCTTTAAAATTTAAGGTTCGACAGTTATCTTAATCTGTGTTATTTCACGAAACAAACTATGCATGCGAAAGAATTAAGAAAAGACAATGGCGAAACCGGTAATAGTCTCTGAAGAAACGAAACAGAAATCCCTACTTTTTACACAACATGTGATTAAAAGATAAACATAAAAGAAAGATTATCAAACAGGAAATATATTTTTTATATATCCTGGTTTGATAGTATTTCTATATTTTTGTATAATCAGAATAATTCACGTTTATTCTTTTTTTCCACCTTTATTTTAATTTATATAATACATTTTTAAAGGAAATTACCGAATAAAATTAAACGAATATAACAACAGCCACATATTTTGTCAAATCATTCTTTTGCTTTCAGCATGCATGTTAAAAAAAATTACTTTTTAAAGACAAAATAGTTTGTAATTTTAAGGTATTGATGAAATTCATTATCTGCGTCCCATGTTTTCTTCATCTTCTTGTATTGTACACAAAACATATTACAACTTAAAATAAATAAATATGAAATATACTATTTACACAAACATGTTTACTAACTTCATACCTAAATAATATGAACTCATCTTATAAAATGTCACAGTTTAATATAATCATTCACAAAACATTCTGATATGATTTTACTTAATTGTAACTCCACATTCGGGGGTGATTCACAAGTAAGCCCAAACCACACAACCCTAAGCGAGCAAAGTGACTGCTCGTTCCACGCAGCGTGCCGATATAAGCTTCAGAGCGGTAGCGAGTTTGTTTACCATTCGCACAAAGCAAGCAAGAGCTGCTTCAACGACATTTCCAGAGTAAATCGCCAAAGGAATTCGGCCACTGTCTGTGAAAGCATTGGTATGTATTGGAAAAGGATTGATTCTCACGTGAATATTGTAGTTAAGCGTTATAAGCATTGCTGGTGTGTCGATCAATGGCTGTTGCCAGTGCTCACGAGCATTTCGCTCGAGGCCCTAGTTGACCTACTTTTAGAAACAGTACGGTTCCTTTACATCATATATAACTATAAAGACTCCGTAACAACAGCTGTGAGATGTGCCTTTGAAACGGATATTCCCGAAGAAAGACGCGGTCGTTTAATTACATTGTTACGTAATTATATTGTTTGTAACCATATCGCCACCAAAGCTCTTTGTTGGGTCACCGTGACCGGCACAGCAATGAGGCCCTATCAGGGTTGAACATACGTGTAGGTATGAGGTTCAGTTCGTTTATTCTGGAGTGACAATTTTTAGTGGTGTTTACCTTTTGGCCCCGCAATAATTCACTTATTTGTAAAGACAAGATAGTTTATGGATAACTACGTCTTTATTCTATGATGATGCGACGTTTCGGTATAGACCCTTATACCGTGTTCAAGCAAAGAGTGAAGTTGTTTGTTTTGTTTGTTTGTTTGTTGTTTAACGCCACACTCAGCAATATTCCAGCTGTATGACGGCGAGTGAAATAAGACAGCACAGTATAGAATTATATCTAACAAGTCAATGCCCCATAAACGTCAGAATAAAAGAACATAAAACATCTACCACCAAGGTAGATCGAAAATCAGCCATCTGAGACAAAATCACCAACTGCCCCAATCACAATATCATGTGGGACAACGTACACATCCTATGAAACAATCTGATAAGGATTTATGCCGAAACGTCGCATCAAAATAGAATAAAGAAATTGTCATCCATAAAATATCTTGTCTTTACTGTCACATACCAATTTCTAAAAAAAAATTAAAAAATTCTTAAACAGTTCATTCATTTATTTTCTCAGGAAACCATAATGAAACAGTTTCATAAATGTCTGGCGTGACAGCTCCAAGCAGCTTCCCGAGGCAAGGGAGTTAACTGATTATAAAAGGTAAGACTTGATTTTTGCAGTCAGTTGACTCCCTTGCCTCGGGAAGATGGCTCCAAGTTGCCGTTTGATTATAAAGAAGTCGAGTTAGTATAGAAGGACCCGCGAAGATTCCGGGGTAGAATAGGTCTTCAGCAACCCATGCTTGCCGTAAAAGGCGACTATGCTTGTCGTAAAAGGCGACTAACGGGATCGGGTGGTCAGGCTCGCTGACTTGGTTGATGCATGTCATCGATCCCAATTACGTGGATCGATGCTCATGATATCAATTACTGGATTGTCTGGTCCAGACTCGGTTATTTACAGACCGCCGTCATATAGCCGGAATATTGCTGAGTGCGGCGTTAAACAACAAAGCAACCAAAAACCAACTAGTATAGAAGAACATAGAGTTAGTACCTGATATGTTTGGTGTAAAGCTAAGTTGAGTTGTTTGTTTCATGATGGACAATGGTGACGTTGCAAATATTTTTTTTATGCATTTGGGGATTTGGATTTCATGTATTGTTATGATATTCTAGTTAGTGTCCGCGAAGTTCCCCATATACGCCATGCAAACATTAAATCTTGTAGGGTACAGAAGTGACATTTTGCAACATAAACACAATCTAGCGCTAGTTTTGTGAATAATCATTTTATCTATTTTTGGCTAATTATACGGACGAATTGTGAAAATTAGAGTCTCTTATAAAAAATAATGTATTAAGACTGTGTTTGTTTGTTGTTTAACGCCGCACTCGGGAATATTCCAGCAAAATGAGGCGGTTTGTAAATAATCGAGTCTGTACCAGACAATCCAGTGATTGATAGGTTTCTGGGGACCTAATGTAACCCGGACTCCTCACGGGATGATTAACAATACGATGATATCAATGACTGTGACAATCGTCAGTATGGAACTACAGTAAACTACGTTTATAACGAACACGCTTATAACGAACTTACCGATGTAACGAACTTATTTTTAGTCCCGGCCATTTGTTGTATATATGCTGAATATATGCTTATGCCGAACTACGGTTATTACCAACTAAAATTAGTGGTCCCTTTGAGTTCGTTATAACCGTAGTTTACTGTACTGTTCTTTTTATTTTAGTTATTCTTTCACGTACTTGTCTTGTGTTGACATGTGTCAAATTTGAACATAATCTTGAATGATAAATCTTAAGTTTGTATTTTCTGACTTCAGGTATACCTATACTTGGGAAGGCCGGTTACCATGGCGATGAAACCGGAACCAATGGAGCTTGAAGGAGAGGAGACCTCGAGGCCAAATCAGGGGTCCGTCTTTCCCATGCAGCTAATTCAGAATGAAACCCTTAACGATAGAACGCTTCACACAGAGCAGAACAACCCACTTGCCACGGCCGGAGACATCAACAACGACATTGACGCCATCATTGCATCTACGTCAGGGAGCTTCTTACAGAACGCTAACCTCGACCATCAGTTTGAGGAAACCCTTGAGATGAAACCCGTACACGAGAAACATCACAGTGCAGTGTCTGAGATACTACTGGGAAGAGAACAGGGGCATCCGGGGGCACGGGGCAAGCATTACCAGGACTCCCACTTCCCCACCTACACCATAGCCCGCGGGGAGGTGGAACTCAACTCCAAGTTCCTCCCCAAGAAGTACAAGTGTGCGTTGTGTCTCTACAAGACCAGCTACAAGTCTGATCTCAATAGACACATGCGGCGCCATGCTAACGGTCGAGAGCTTGTGTCGTGTAGAGACTGCCATGCCTCGTTCACGTCCCAGTCAACGCTTGTGTTCCATCAGATGAAGTGCCCGAACAGTCACGGCCCCACAGCGGGGAATGTGACGGTGAGCTGTGAGATCTGCCCCTATTCCACCTCCTACAAGTCGGACCTGACCCGTCACATGAAGAGTCACTACACCCACGAGTTTGCGTGTGATGTATGTCTTAAGCCTTTCAAAGTTCAGGCCTTGGTAGACCACCACAGACTGACGGTTCATAACATTGTGGTCGGTGATGTTGGTGATGTTGGGAGTGAAGGGACTTACGATTCGATGGTTCAACTCTATAACCCCTATTACCAACCGACGGCGGAGACAGCAGGGAAGTCGGATGTGATATTTCTCCAAGATACAAGCAACCCAGAACTCGCCTTCGATGATGCACAAGTTCTACGCCAGATTGAATACCGACCTGAAGATGTGCCATACGGTGATGGGGATGCCGTGACCGAAGACTGTGTGGTTATCGATGATGATGAACGGGAGGAAGCTAAACCCAACCCTGAGTTACTTGTCTCGGAGTATGTTGTTAACGATCGTCCAAAGAAACGAGATTTCATCCATTCTCGTCCAGTACCGAGTGTTGTCAAGGGCAACTCTCAGGGAAACATCCTGATTGGTCAGTCAGCGAAACAAACTGGAACAACAGGTCGACCGGAAACACCAGAAGTGGGTAACAAGTGTCAATTACAGAGACAGAGCCGAGTCAGAGAGCTTCTGTCTCTCAACAGTGGCAAGCAGGCGACCGTTACTGTGCCTATCAGGCAGTTCTGTTGTGAGAACTGTCATGGTGTATACGCCTCAGTCAAGGAGCTGATAAATCACAAGAAATCCTGCCTTGGATCCAAGACTCCACAAAGGGTTCACCGCTGTAGTCTATGCTCCTTCCAGACGTGCAATGTTTTGACGTTTCAGAAACACAGAAGCAAACATTCTGCAGTTTATAGATGTGAAGGCTGCGATCAAACCTTCTTGAAGGAAACCAGTCTTTTCAAACACAAACCCTTCTGTCGGAGAGCAGTGGCGAACTCCTTAGTTAGGATAAAGTTCGGGCAGCCTGGGTCATCAAGAAACAGAACTAAGTCCTCTGATGCTGTTCTTCAACAGAAACAACACAACATGAAGACCCTTGTTCCAGATCCGATGAAAGACCCGTCGCCAGGGGTAGTTCAACGCAAGCAAAAGCATGTCAACCAGTCACACAATGTGCCATCAAACCCAGGAGACATACTGACACATCCTCCTGATACCGGTCGTTTTGCGAGACTCATCTCGGACTTTGACGACTTTGCAAGGAGGCCTTATGCCTGTGCTCTTTGTTTCTACCGGTCGACAAGTGTTCATGTTCTTTCAAAACACGTGGAGAATCATCTCACTGGATGCAATGTTGACCCAATACCCGAGTCTGCAAGATTTCGCGTTCAGAAACAAAACTCAGAAGTGTCACATCCACAATTATTACAAACACACCCTGAACATTCAGTGGACGCTCAGAGGGAAGAGGTCAACAGAACCGCGCAAATTGACTGTAGACCCGCATCACTAGACGGAACTCAGTTCATTAGTAATCCTGTCCCAACCAGGATAAGACAGCAGGCAATGACACAGACAGGTTCTGTGAGACAATGGCGGGCTCGGGGACGGGTCCGGGTGCCTCGATTCACCAAGGCGTTTGCCTGCCGCGTGTGTAGCAAGCAGTTCACGGTGCGGAGTCTGATGCAGCGGCACCTCCAGAAGATGCACAAGGATGACATGGATACAGGAGACGACCAGTCTAAAGAATAACCTCGTCCACACCTAGGTCAGTTGCTGGACAGCCTTAGGGACAATGAGCTATTGTGTATGGACAGATAATTCTGCATCCTCGTATTTACACTTACAGTGAGTGAGTTTGGTTGAACGCCGCTTTTAACAGTATTCCAGTTATATCACGTCGTGTCGGCTAAATGTGGGAGGAAAGCCCGAAGTGATGCAGGTCTCAGACGTTTACCATACGGTGAAACCCACGATTACGGACTGTATGGTGCTGACAAACCTAGAAACATAATCGGGACGAACCGGGATTCGAACCTTCAATCATAGGTTTCTGGCGTACCCAAGGGACGCAACTCTGCACAGCGAATCGCGGCGCCTAAGACGACTGGGCCACCCGTGCCCCGACACTGAAGAATAACTGTATTGTTTTCTTGTGATGGCCTTGTCCTGTTGCAGATCTGTTCCTTCACACTTAGCATTGTGTTGGTCAAGTATCAGTAATTATTGTTGCATTAATAGAATTATTCGAATAGGTCTTCAGAAACCCATTCTTGTCGTAAAAGGCGACTATATGTTTGTCGGAAGAGGTGAACAACGGAATCAGGTGCTCAGGCTCGCTCACTTGGTTGATGCATGTCATCGTATCCCAATTGCGTGGATCGATGCTCATGATGTCAATCACTGGATTGAATGGTCCATACGCGGTTATTTCCAGACTGCCGTCATATAGCTGGAATATTGCTGAGCGCGGCGTTAAACAACAATCAACCAACAAACCATGATTGGAATTAATTGTCCGACCATCAGTCTTTACAAAAGACAAAAATTGTTCACTGAACATGCAGGATGTCCTGAAATTTTTTTACAAGCACAGTAATAAATAATTTCAATGTCCGGCCCAATTTCTGCATTCCCGCGAAGATATCCGGGGTAGAATAGATCCTCAGCAACCCATGCTTGCTGTAAATGGCGACAATGCTTGTCGTAACGGGCGACTAACGTGATCGGGTGATCAGGCTCGCTGACTTGGTTGATGCATGTCATCGATTCCAATTGCGTGGATCGATGTGCATGACGCCAATCACTGGATTGTCTGGTCTGGTATTATTTACAGACCGCCGTCATATACCTGGAATTTTGCTGAGTGCGGCGTTAAACAACCGCTCGGTTGCGGTTTGATAGACGATAATAAAAACAGGAAATTTCGTCTTATTATTGCTTTACATTGTGATCATTGTGTAGAGGAATGAATAGCGTGAAACAACCTGTGTGTGAGGTCAGTCGGTGTTCGACCCGTGAAGATCCGGGGTAGAATGGGTCTTTAGCAACCCATGCTTGCCGCAAAAGGCGATTATGCTTGTAAGAGGAGACTAACGGGATCAGATGGTCAGGCTCGCTGACTTGGTTGATGCCTGTCATCGTATCTCAGTTGCGTGGATCGATGCTCATGATATCAATCATTCGATTATTTACAGACCGCCGACATATAGCTGGAATATTGCTGAGTGCGCCGGTACACAACAGTGGATCGGGTGGTCAGGCTCGCTGGCTGATGCATGTCATCGTATCTCAATTGCGTGGATCGATGCTCATGATATCAATCACTGCCTTGTCTGGTCCAATCTCGATTATTTACAGACCGCCATTATATAGCTGGAATATTACTGAGTGCGGCGTTAAACAAACAAACAAAAAGCAAAAAGACATCTAAACAGAAGGGGTTGTTCGGGCTAAACATGACTGTTGTCTTCCCTTGACATCTAAACAGAAGGGGGTTGTTCGGGCTAAACATGATTGTTGTCTTCCCTTGACATCTAAACAGTCGGGGCTTGTTCGGGCTAAACATGACTGGTGTCTTTCCTTGACATCTAAACAGAAGGGGGTTGTTCGGGCTAAACATGACTGTTGTCTATCCTTGACATCTAAACAGAATAGGGTTGTTCGGGCTAAACATGACTGTTGTCTTCCCTTGACATCTAAACAGAATAGGGTTGTTCGGGCTAAACATGACTGTTGTCTATCCTTGACATCTACACAGAAGGGGGTTGTCAGGGCTAAACATGACTGTTTTGTTTCCTTGACATCTTAACAGTATGGGGTTGTTCGGGCTAAACATGACTGTTGTCTTTCCTTGACACCTGAACAGAATGAGGTGTGTCAGTGTGTGTGATTTTACGCCTCTTTTATCAATATTCCAGTAATATCACGAGGGTGGACACCAGGATTGGGTTTTACACATTCTGTCCATGTGGGGAATCGAACCCGGGTCTTCGACGTTACGGGCGAACGCTTTAACCAATGGGCTACCCCACGAACTGTGCTACAGACAAAAAATTGCCTGCCACAAAACTTTGCATTGTTGCAAGGTGTTATTTTAATAAATATTCAGTCTCATTGTTTTAAATACAAAACTATCTGGTTTTGTAGGTGTAGCTGAAAAAATATAATTTCGGTACACATTCCAGCTCCATTACAAAATAGCGCAGGTCAATGTTCTGTGCTTATTTATAGTTATGTTCACTTGGAGATAATAATAATAGGTCAGTACGCCTTCTCACGGTTCGCCCCGATTATGTTTCTAGGTTTTTTAGCACCATACTCGTGTTTTTCACCTAAGTGGTAAACGTCTGAGACCTGCATCACTTCGGGCTTTCCTCCCACATTAAGCTTACACGCCGCGATATAACTGGAATACTGTTACAAGCGGCGTTAAACCCAACTCACTCACTACTAGACACATCACGCTGAAACGTTGTAAAATAGTACAGATTTTGATCAAAGTGGCGTTAACCCACAGGTCACGTTAGTCAAGTGTAGTCCTTGGATGGGTAATCGTGTTCGGCTGCTTGACTCCTGAGAGTATCTTGGTTCTCGTTCCTCCCCCACACTGAAGCACACGTAGTACATGTGGTGTCTCTTTGGGCAAGTGTCTTTGTTCGAAATCACATCATATGAGCATGATATTCAGCATGGAAAAAGTGTCATACAAATGGACTATTATTATTATTGTTGTTGTTTTTATTATTATTATTTAAAGATTAAAATTTTAAAAAATGCAGCAAAGATGGTTTGGGTGATCCTGGCACAGTCAGGCTGATTAGGCTCATCATCAGCTCAGGGCCCTTGCCCCCTCTACACGCAGCCCAGACAGCGAATGGGACTTCTCCCAGGAAGCGCTGCCTAGTCAAACACACCAAGACCTTTTAGGAAAATGTGACTTCCCAACACTGCAGCCTTCTGCATCACCCAGGTTGTCAGAAGGGCTGTAATCCTTGTAGCAAACCCGGGTACTCTCCAAAAGGTCAGTCAGCAGATTGGGAGGTACCAAACCTAAGGCACCGAGAACAATGGGGAGTCGGACAACTTGGTATTTGAGATACAAGCGTGACATTTCGAAAGCAAGGTCCGCATATTTGCCATGTTTTTCCTGAATCTTGTCGATCACATTAGTGTCAAAAGGGACAGAAAATTATATAAATGATTTCATTGGATTTATATAAATAATATAAATGATTTCATTTGATTTATCAAAAAGAACCAGATCAGGTTTGTTGGCCTAGATGCGTCTGAGGCTGTAAACTGGCCTATTCCAAGGAATTTTGTATTTATCATTGTCCATGACACCCTCTACATATTCCGGGTCATACAATGGATGGACCTATGGCGAAGACGGTAATAAAATGATCGAGCCACTCCATCATGTCGCTTAAGATACTGTGTTTGTGCAAAGCTGGGCATCCACTGTTATTATAAATAAACTCACTCACCCGCTCAAATCGACCTGTGCAGAGTGGCATCCCCTAGGCGTGTCAGAATCCTATGAGCGTGTGTTCGAATTCGCGGTTCAGCCAGATTATGTTTCTTGTTTTGGACCTACATTAATTCTGACTTTCCTGCCCCCATCTAGCTGACAGGCCGTAACAGAAATACTGTTCAGAGCGGCGTTAATCAATACTCACTCACTCTCTTACGAATTTCACGATACTGTTTTTGCGGTGTCTTTATTTGAGTCATAGATACTTAATCGGAGTTAAAAGCACATAATTTAGTTAACGGACGCTCCTTCAAGGACTTGTGTATGCACATTTGTAATTGTTACTGAGTTCGATCACTGATCAGGATTCACCTTTAACCATACATAATGTTTTGTTTTTTCTTTCAAAATAAGCAGTGACTATTAAAAGCCCGACAAGGCGACAAGGCGGCATTTTGATGAAATATCAAAATATGCAGTAATCATTACAAGAGCGACAAGGCGACATTTTGATGAAATAACAAAAGATGCAGTAATCATTACAAGCGCGAATGTCACATCGACCCATTGTCGCGTTGTCACGCTTTTACAAAACGAAGCAAGTTTTCGTTTGTGCTCTTTAGTATCGAATTATGGTTTATTTTTAGCACAAACTGAATTGGACCAAATTTTTGGCCTTTGTTTTTTTAATACTGGTATATAAATGTATTCCGTAGTATTGCATAAGGATACGTAGTAATTAGGTCAACTGCCATTTGATTAGCTGTTTTTCAATGATTTTAAACCCTGAAACAGACAATGATATATATTATAAATCATAGTCTGTTTCAGGGTTTATATATATATGATCAGTGTGTGTCTGTGTGTGTCTGTGTTCTATTCTTGTAATGATTTTCCAAAGCTCATCTTTCTTTTGGCGACCGATTGTACAGCGATCACTGATGATCAGTGATGGCACCAGGTGTTCATGAAAAGTGTAAGCATATCCTGTCTTTAAAACATGCAGTTGATAGTTTCTAGGGCCTCGTAACGCATATTGTGTCTCTTTGTCGCGCTTTGAATAATCTTTTTAATCTATTTTAATCTATTATCTAATAATCCATTTCACCAAATGGCGACGGTGTGACTGAACTGAACGGAACGGAACTTTATTACTCTCAGACTGCAAACGGCAGCATAAGAGGTAAAGTATATATACAATATTATATGTACAAGGTATATTCAGTATAAACATTGATGTTGAACTTGGGTTTGTAACACACATTAAATCAAAAAAGAGAAAGAAAAGATGAGGTACAAGTTAAACAGAAAGGATTGTAAGCTACTAACATGAAATAAACATACTTACTTTCTAAAGGCAGACATATAATCTTTCAGAAAATAGAGAGTATCCTTACTGTTCCTACTTTATGCTTATAAAAAGAATATTCGTTTTATACATGTTTGGTTTTGTGTAAGAATGTTTATGAATTAGCTATTTCCTATCAGTTTCAAAGTTGGGACAAACAAAGAGATGATGAAATTCATCACCGACATAGTTCAGGTTACATTAATTACACTTTCTTTCAAAAAATGGGATTTCTTTCGATCTACCTGTCTCAGTTGGAAGATAATGATGTGAGGTTCTGAATGTAAGCAATATTTTTCTGTTATTCTCTTGCAGAATACTTAGGTACGATTCGAAATAAAGATAGAGTTTTTTAACAATGTTATAAATAATTCCTTTTGAATAGTTTTCTTTTGTTGATACCCATGTTTGCTGATAAATATCATTCAATTTAGTTTTGATGATAATTTTTAGCCTATGGATACTTTTGAATTTCTGTAATGTCCAAATGAAGCTTAACGCAAGTTCATCAAATGTTCTCTTAATCCAGATTATCCATTTATGGTCATGTGATTCAAAGAAGTGGTCATTAAAATCAGTTTGTAAATAAACAGAGATAGTTTTGACGATTTTCACGTTAGAAGTTTTTTCGACATTTTAGAAGTTCAGAAAGGTGATACAAAGTAAAAAATGTCGCGTTGTCGCATTGTCGACTTTTGGTAAAATAAGAAAAAATGTTCAAAGCGCGACAACGCGACAACGCGACAATGCGACAAATGGCCAGAATGTGGTGTTGTCGCATTGTCGCGCTTTAGTTAATTTCGACACTTTTTGCTTGTTTTTGCGAGGGTGACAATGCGACAACTCGACAATATGCCTTCTAGGATTCCATACAAGACAGGGAACCTGACCACCTGATCCTGTTAGTCGCCTCTTACGGCAAGCATGGGTTGATGGAGACCCATTCTATCCAGCATCTTACGGGTCCATAACTATACTCAATCAAACGGGCGTTACATGACACATTAAACATTTGCTTCATGTGATTGCTGTCTGTTTGTTTAAGGCCTCATCTCAGCACAATTCCAACAATTGGGGTCGGGCAGCCTAGTGGTTAAAGCGTTCGCTCGTCATGCCGAAGATCCGGGTTCGAATCCCAGCGTGGTTCAATGTGTGAAGCCCATTTCTGGTGTCCCCTGCCGTGATATTTCTGGAATATTGCTAAAAGCGGCATAAAACCAGATTCACCCAATCACTCACTCCAACAATTGGAAGGTTGTGTATATAAAGGAATCTGAAACTGACAACCAGTGATCATTATGATGAGCAATGTTCACGCTGTTTGGATTTGACAATACACAGTCGGCTAAGTCACCAAGCCGACCCATTGTGCCGATTTCTGCGACCACCAGTTTAAGGTAAGGTAAGGTGAGGTGAGGTGAGGTGAGGTGAGGTGTGTGTGTGTGTGTGTGTGTGAGAGAGAGGCTGGTTGTACTAATCCGGACTAATGCCGATGTTATGGTGCTAGCCCACTGAGATACCATGCCGCAGTTTAACATGAATACCCCAATCAGACGCAATATACTGACTCCGAGCTAAAACCCCTTAATGTCGAGCGCCAGGCAGGGTAACAACAAGTACCACCTTTTAACGTCTTTTAGTATGACGCGGCGGGGGATCGAACCTCTGACCTCCGCTCTCCGGGCGGACACTCTACCACTAGACCACGGAGGCGGTCGGGTCCTAGTTTGAAATTCTGCCTCGTTTCAAATTCTCTGTGAGTGTCATCAGTACCTGTCACTCAGTCATACCTATTAGGTACCGTTTCCTCTTGCTGAAGGGCGGTCAGGTAGCCTAGTGGTTAAAGCGTTCGCTCGTCACGCTGAAGACCCGGGTTTCATTCAAGACATGGGTTCAATATGTGAAGCCCATTTCTGGTGTCCCCCGCCGTGCTTTTGCTGGAATATTGCTAAAAGCGGCGTAAAACCATACTCACTCATTCACTCTCCTTACTGAAACCTTATTTAACAAGGACAGCAATAATCAAGGTATTTATCAAATATTTGTTGTTTAATAAATGCTGTGAAATGATTGCATACGGTGATTTTGTTGTTGACCAGAACAGAAGCTATTAAAAAAGTATAAAATAGCTGCATGTTATATAGTTTGTTCTGATATTTCCAATATCAACGAAAATACACACGAGCTAACCTTGTGCGCATATTATACACTATGTATATGTTGGGGAGAATACTCTCACATTTTCGGGAAATATTATTTCGACCTTTCAGTTCCCCCTAGGTAATCCAATACTAGCCTATCACCACGTTATTTACGTTATAAACACACATCCGGGAACTACTGATGGTAATCACGATATTTTCAGAAATAATATTTCTATTCTTCATTGCAGTTCTTTCACGGAGACCCGGATACGTTATGCACGGCTGTGTTTGCCGCGATTGGCAGTTCATATATCCCATTATGTACTGTCAAAAACAAGTCGGGGATATTAAGGAATAAAAACGATTAAAGAGGTGGTGATTTATGGTTGAAAGGAAGGACAAGATGTAAGATTACAATTAATATATCATGTTCACGGTGTATTGTAAGGGTGCAAGTAACCAAGAGGTGGGCACGGGCGGGCACAGGTGGGCACAGGTGGAAACGGGCGGGCACAGGTGACCACAGGCGGACACAGGTGGGAACAGGCGGGCACAGGTGAACACAGGTGGGAACAGGAGTGCACAGGTGGGCACAGACAGGAACAGGTGGGCACAGGTGGGCACAGACAGGAACAGGTGGGAATAGGAGCGCACAGATGGGCACAGACAGGAACAGGTGGGAACAGGAGTGCACAGGTGGGCACAGACAGGAACAGGTGGGCACAGACAGGAACAGGCGGGCACAGACAGGAACAGGTGGGAATAGGAGCGCACAGGTGGGCACAGACAGGAACAGGTGGGCACAGAAAGGAACAGGTGGGCACAGGTGGGCACAGACAGGAACAGGTGTGAATAGGAGCGCACAGGTGGGCACATACAGGAACAGGTGGGCACAGACAGGAACAGGCGGGCACAGGCGGGCACAGACAGGAACAGGTTGGCACAGGTGGGCACAGACAGGAACAGGTGGGAACAGGAGTGCACAGGCGGGGACAGACAGGAACAGGTGGGCACAGACAGGAACAGGTGGGCACAGGCGGGCACAGACAGGAACAGGTGGGAACAGGAGCGCACAGGTGGGCACAGACAGGAACAGGTGGGCACAGGCGGGCACAGACAGGAACAGGTGGGCACAGGCGGGCACAGACAGGAACAGGTGGGCACAGAAAGGAACAGGTGGGCACAGGTGGGCACAGACAGGAACTGGTGGGCACAGGCGGGCACAGACAGGAACAGGTGGGCACAGAAAGGAACAGGTGGGCACAGGTGGGCACAGACAGGAACAGGTGGGCACAGGCGGGCACAGACAGGAACAGGTGGGAACAGGAGTGCACAGGCGGGCACAGACAGGAACAGGTGGGCACAGGAGTGCACAGGCGGGCACAGACAGGAACAGGGGGGAACAGGAGTGCACAGGCGGGCACAGACAGGAACAGGTGGGAACAGGAGTGCACAGGTGGGCACAGACAGGAACAGGTGGGCACAGACGGGAACAGGTGGGCACATGCGGGCACAGACAGGAACAGGTGGGCACAGGAGTGCACAGGTCGGCACAGACAGGAACAGGTGGGAACAGGCGGGCACAGATAGGAACAGGTGGGAATAGGAGTGCACAGGTGGGCACAGACAGGAACAGGTGGGCACAGACAGGAACAGGCGGGCACAGACAGGAACAGGTGGGCACAGAAAGGAACAGGTGGGCACAGGTGGGCACAGACAGGAACAGGTGGGCACAGGCGGGCACAGACAGGAACAGGTGGGAACAGGAGTGCACAGGCGGGCACAGACAGGAACAGGTGGGCACAGGTGTGCACAGGCGGGCACAGACAGGAACAGGGGGGAACAGGAGTGCACAGGCGGGCACAGACAGGAACAGGTGGGAACAGGAGTGCACAGGTGGGCACAGACAGGAACAGGTGGGCACAGACGGGAACAGGTGGGCACATGCGGGCACAGACAGGAACAGGTGGGCACAGGAGTGCACAGGTCGGCACAGACAGGAACAGGTGGGAACAGGCGGGCACAGATAGGAACAGGTGGGAATAGGAGCGCACAGGTGGGCACAGACAGGAACAGGTGGGCACAGGCGGGCACAGACAGGAACAGGTGGGCACAGAAAGGAACAGGTGGGCACAGGTGGGCACAGACAGGAACAGGTGGGCACAGGCGGGCACAGACAGGAACAGGTGGGAACAGGAGTGCACAGGTGGGCACAGACAGGAACAGGTGGGCACAGGCGGGCACAGACAGGAACAGGTGGGCACAGAAAGGAACAGGTGGGCACAGGTGGGCACAGACAGGAACAGGTGGGCACAGGCGGGCACAGACAGGAACAGGTGGGAACAGGAGTGCACAGGTGGGCACAGACAGGAACAGGTGGGCACAGACGGGAACAGGTGGGCACAGGCGGGCACAGACAGGAACAGGTGGGCACAGGCAGGAACAGGTGGGAACAGGAGTGCACAGGTCGGCACAGACAGGAACAGGTGGGAACAGGAGTGCACAGGTGGGCACAGACAGGAACAGGTGGGCACAGGCGGGCACAGACAGGAACAGGTGGGAACAGGAGTGCACAGGTGGGCACAGACAGGAACAGGTGGGCACAGACGGGAACAGGTGGGCACAGGCGGGCACAGACAGGAACAGGTGGGCACAGGAGTGCACAGGTCGGCACAGACAGGAACAGGTGGGAACAGGCGGGCACAGATAGGAACAGGTGGGAATAGGAGCGCACAGGTGGGCACAGACAGGAACAGGTGGGCACAGGCGGGCACAGACAGGAACAGGTGGGCACAGAAAGGAACAGGTGGGCACAGGTGGGCACAGACAGGAACAGGTGGGCACAGGCGGGCACAGACAGGAACAGGTGGGAACAGGAGTGCACAGGTGGGCACAGACAGGAACAGGTGGGCACAGACGGGAACAGGTGGGCACAGGCGGGCACAGACAGGAACAGGTGGGCACAGGCGGGCACAGACAGGAACAGGTGGGAACAGGAGTGCACAGGTGGGCACAGACAGGAACAGGTGGGAACAGGAGTGCACAGGTGGGCACAGACAGGAACAGGTGGGCACAGGCGGGCACAGACAGGAACAGGTGGGAACAGGAGTGCACAGGTGGGCACAGACAGGAACAGGTGGGCACAGGCGGGCACAGACAGGAACAGGTGGGCACAGACAGGAACAGGTGGGCACAGGCGGGCACAGACAGGAACAGGTGGGAACAGGAGTGCACAGGTGGGCACAGACAGGAACAGGTGGGCACAGACGGGAACAGGTGGGCACAGGCGGGCACAGACAGGAACAGGTGGGCACAGGAGTGCACAGGTGGACAAGAGCCCCACCTTGGTTGCCTCACCTTTTCGGACATACCCTTTTCGACCAAACACAAAATGGCCTGGCGTGCCCGTGCGCGAAATACGGATATGTCGGAAAGCACACCTTAATTCCTAATGTAAGTAAGTCTTGGAAGACAAGCCATGGGCTATCATGGCTCACAGGCGGCACGCTAGACTAACATCTTGTCTCTGAAATGAACATATCGTACAGAAAAAACAACAACAGTATCTTAAAAAACAGTTAATAAAAAGGAGCCCAGAGACACTCTTCATATTCATTTGCTGTAGAAATCTAGACTTGAATGGGCTGCTTTTGATATATTAGTATCAGGGTCTGCAAGACAGACTAAAGGCACACCTATTGGCGCCAGTATGTTGTCTCCGTAGTTTAATTCAGTGACCCTTCCATGGGCAAAAGGCAATAGCGTTCTGGCAACCATTGTGATCTCGCCCCATTATCATTACAGTTCTACCCCCAAATCTGGCATGTTGTCTTACGTTCACGTTAGCATTGTTGTCTTGCTGGAATATGTCAATTTGTCCACAGTGCTACAACACGTGGGAGCCGAGCATCCAGACACCTTCTTATCGCCAAGTCAGTAACATGGCGCAAATGAACAATGATTTGATTGTTGTTTGAGCTCGAATTCTTTTAGCCTGATTCTGATTAATCGACCCCGGACCTGTGTTGTTGACCTTGGAAACCCCGTGCGGGGCCGATCATTAAAATTCTGTTGGAAACTGTTCCAAAGTCTGCAAATCACAGACTGAGACACATTCAGTATATTGGCTACTTCTCGCGGAGTTCTACCAGTTTGCTGCTTACCAATAGCCCTGAGGCGTTCATCATGTTGTAGACAAGGCTTTCCCAATCTGATCACAGATACTACATTAAAGCAAGAGAAGACAGCTTACTTGTTACTGTGGATAATGAAAATCAACAATAATAATGGTTCAGGGTGATTTGACGACCTTTCACTGAAGTGTCGAAAAGCAAGAAGTGACACCGACCTACGTACGCTTAGGAATGGTCCACGTGGAATTTTACGGGTGTGTCCGGGCGTTTGGTTTTGGTTGGAAACCGTTCTATCTCTTGACAGTCATTTTCAAAGCTGATTGTTCTTCCGACGACCCATCATAACATTCATACTTCGTGATCACCTACTATTTTTGTTTAACGATATTTATTTCCACTTGGTACAGTGGAAGGGGATTGATAAACAGGCAGAGCCTATATAAATATTTCTCACTATCAAAGTTCGAACAAGCAGCAGTAGTATTAATGTTATACAGTAGTATAAACTTGATATTAAGTCACATGTGGTACATCAAAGGTAAAACAGTTGTTAGTGAGATTTATATAAGAGTGCATGTTTAGTCGCCTTTTAGGGCAAGCATGGGTTGCTAAAGACCTATCCTACCCGGATTTTCACAGGCCTTGTCCTATTTGTAAGAAGGTTTTACAGATTTTCTCTATACTCTCAAATCCCCAAAATGTCAGATGCATACAAAAGAATCGGACTACTCTGACAATCAAATAACTCAAAGAACACGTTGGAGGCAGTAATAGATATGTTTCTTGTTGTAGTAAGTAACGCATATCTACTTAGGCTTAACTTACAGGCGAAGACTAATCCTAGATGTCTATTAACAACCTCTACAACTTGTCCTATATAGTACCATACTTCTTTAACTGATACGTTTCCTCCTCTTTTACAAACAACATTTGATTTGTGCAAGTTGACAGTCATTCCCCACCCATCTGCATATGAATCTAGAATAAAGAAAGAGAATATACATTAACCTCATTATGCAAAACACCCCAGGACGGGCTGACTCATATGACAAATGACAGCAGTGATTGTTTTCCTGTCATATTGTTGTTGTAGCTGTAAAGTCCCTGTTTCCCGGATGAGGTTATCAACGTGTCGTGTCTTCATCAGTGGCATCACAAGAGCATATTTAGACATTTTTGCTTACCAAGCTACAGTTACAGATTAAATAAGTCTTATTTGATATAGAAATTCATAGGCACATATTCGTCAATTTTGAAAGGAAACTTCAGTATTTTTATTTACATTTTGCGCTGTGACTATTACTGAATATTGTTGAAAGCGGCGTAAAACCAATCTCTCCTACATTATATTTACGTTTAAATTACATTACATGTAAAATTTTTTATAAATACCCGGAAAAATATGCGTGAAGACATTCGAGTAGACAGACCAAACTATGTTCGAGTAAACTATGGAGTACCTTTACGTGTAGACATTAAAGTTGACGATGTTGTTCGAGTAATCCTAAGAATAGACATTCGAGTAAACATACGGATATATATTCGAGTACACATATGAATAGACATTCGAGTGCACATACGAATAGACATTCGAGTGCACATACGAATAGACATTCGAGTACACATACGTATATAGATTCGAGTACACATATGCATAGACATTCGAGTGCACATACGAATAGACATTCGAGTGCAGATACGAATAGACATTCGAGTACACATACGGATAGACATTTGAGTACACATACGAATAGACATTCGAGTGCAGATACGAATAGACATTCGAGTACACATACAGATATACATTTGAGTACACATACGAATAGACAGACATTCGAGTACACATACAGATAGACATTTGAGTACACATACGAATAGACAGACATTCGAGTACACATACAGATAGACATTTGAGTACACATACGAATAGACAGACATTCGAGTACACATACAGATAGACATTTGAGTACACATACGAATAGACAGACATTCGAGTACACATACAGATAGACATTTGAGTACACATACGAATAGACAGACATTTGAGTACACATACAGATAGACATTTGAGTACACATACAGATATACATTCGAGTACACATACGAATAAACATTCGAGTACACATACGAATAAACATTCGAGTACACATACGAATAGGCAGACATTCGGGTACACATACAGATTTGAATACACATATGAATAGACATTCGATTTCACATACGGATAGACACTCGAGTACACATACGGATAGATATTTGAGTACACATACGAATAGACAGACATTCGAGTACACATACGAATAGTCATTTGAGTACAGATACGAATAGCCATTCGAGTACACATAGGGGTAGACATTCGAGTACACATACGGATAGACATTCGAGTACACATACGGATAGACACTCGAGTACACATACGGATAGATATTTGAGTACATATACGGATAGACATTCGAGTACACATACGGATAGACAGACATTCGAGTACACATACGAATAGACATACATTCGAGTACACATACGGATATACACTCGAGTACACATACGAATAAACATTCGAGTACACATACGAATAGACATTCGAGTACACATACAGATTTCAGTACACATACGGATAGACATTTGAGTACACATACGGATAGACACTCGAGTACACATACGAATAAACATTCGAGTACACATACGAATAGACAGACATTCGAGTACACATACAGATAGACATTTGAGTACACATACGAATAGACATTCCAGTACACATACGAATAGACATTCGAGTACACATACGGATAGACATTCGAGTAAACATACGGATAGACACTCGAGTACACATACGGATAGATATTTGAGTACATATACGGATAGACATTTGAGTACACATACGAATAGACAGACATTCGAGTACACATAAAGATAGACATTTTAGTACACATGCGAATAGACATTTGAGTACACATAAAGATAGACATTTTAGTACATATGCGAATAGACATTTGAGTACACATACGGATAGACATTTGAGTACACATACGGATATACACTCGAGTATACATACAGATAAACATTCGAGTACACATACGAATAGAGAGACATTCGAGTACACATACAGATAGACATTTGAGTACACATACGAATAGACATTCGAGTACACATACGGATAGACATTTGAGTACACATACAGATAGAAACTCGAGTACACATACGAATAGACATTCGAGTGCACATACGGATAGACATTCGAGTACACATACGAATAGGCAGACATTCGGGTACACATACAGATTTGAATACACATATGAATAGACATTCGAGTACACATACGGATAGACACTCCAGTACACATACGGATAGATATTTGAGTGCATATACGGATAGACATTCGAGTACACATACGAATAGACAGACATTCGAGTACACATACAAATAGTCATTTGAGTACAGATGAGAATAGCCATTCGAGTACACATAGGGGTAGACATTCGAGTACAAATACGGATAGACATTCGAGTACACATACGGATAGACACTCGAGTACACATACGGATAGATATTTGAGTACACATACGAATAGACATTCGGGTACACATACCGATAGACAGACATTCGAGTACACATACGAATAGACATACATTCGAGTACACATACGGATATACACTCGAGTACACATACGAATAAACATTCGAGTACACATACGAATAGACATTCGAGTACACATACGGATAGACAGACATCCGGGTCCACATACAGATTTGAGTACGAATACGGATAGACATTTGAGTACACATACGGATAGACACTCGAGTACACATACGAATAAACATTCGAGTACACATACGAATAGTCAGACATTCGAGTACACATACAGATAGACATTCGAGTACACATAAAGATAGACATTTTAGTACACATGCGAATAGACATTTTAGTACACATAAAGATAGACATTTTAGTACACATGCGAATAGATATTTGAGTACACATACGGATAGACATTTGAGTACACATACGGATAGACACTCGAGTACACATACAGATAAACATTCGAGTACACATACGAATAGAGAGACATTCGAGTACACATACAGATAGACATTTGAGTACACATACGAATAGACATTCGAGTACACATACGGATAGACATTCGAGTACACATACAGATAGAAACTCGAGTACACATACGAATAGACATTCGAGTGCACATACGGATAGACATTCGAGTGCACATACGAATAGACATTCGAGTGCACATACGAATAGACATTCGAGTACACATACGGATATAGATTCGAGTACACATATGCATAGACATTCGAGTTCACATACGAATAGACATTCGAGTGCACATACGAATAGACATTCGAGTACACATACGGATAGACATTTGAGTAGACATACGAATAGACAGACATTCGAGTACACATCCAGATATACATTTGAGTACACATACGAATAGACATTTGAGTACACATACGAATAGCCATTCGAGTACACATACAGATAGACATTCGAGAACACATACGAATAAACATTCGAGTACACATACGAATAAACATTCGAGTACACATACGAATAGGCAGACATTCGGGTACACATACAGATTTGAATACACATATGAATAGACATTCGAGTACACATACGGATAGACACTCGAGTACACATACGGATAGATATTTGAGTACACATGCGGATAGACATTCGAGTACACATACGAATAGACATACATTCGAGTACACATACGGATATACACTCGAGTACACATACGAATAAACATTCGAGTACACATACGAATAGACATTCGAGTACACATACGAATAGACAGACATCCGGGTACACATACAGATTTGAGTACACATACGGATAGACATTTGAGTACACATACGGATAGACACTCGAGTACACATACGAATAAACATTCGAGTACACATACGAATAGACAGACATTCGAGTACACATACAGATAGACATTTGAGTACACATACGAATAGACATTCCAGTACACATACGAACAGTCATTCGAGTACACATACGGATAGACATTCGAGTAAACATACGGATAGACACTCGAGTACACATACGGATAGATATTTGAGTACATATACGGATAGACATTTGAGTACACATACGAATAGACAGACATTCGAGTACACATGCGAATAGACATTTGAGTACACATACGGATAGACATTTGAGTACACATACGGATAGACACTCGAGTACACATACAGATAAACATTCGAGTACACATACGAATAGAGAGACATTCGAGTACACATACAGATAGACATTTGAGTACACATACGAATAGACATTCGAGTACACATACGGATAGACATTCGAGTACACATACAGATAGACATTTGAGTACACATACGAATAGCCATTCGAGTACACATACAGATATACATTCGAGAACACATACGAATAAACATTCGAGTACACATACGAATAAACATTCGAGTACACATACGAATAGGCAGACATTCGGGTACACATACAGATTTGAATACACATATGAATAGACATTCGAGTACACATACGGATAGACACTCGAGTACACATACGGATAGATATTTGAGTACACATGCGGATAGACATTCGAGTACACATACGAATAGACATACATTCGAGTACACATACGGATATACACTCGAGTACACATACGAATAAACATTCGAGTACACATACGAATAGACATTCGAGTACACATACGAATAGACAGACATCCGGGTACACATACAGATTTGAGTACACATACGGATAGACATTTGAGTACACATACGGATAGACACTCGAGTACACATACGAATAAACATTCGAGTACACATACGAATAGACAGACATTCGAGTACACATACAGATAGACATTTGAGTACACATACGAATAGACATTCCAGTACACATACGAACAGTCATTCGAGTACACATACGGATAGACATTCGAGTAAACATACGGATAGACACTCGAGTACACATACGGATAGATATTTGAGTACATATACGGATAGACATTTGAGTACACATACGAATAGACAGACATTCGAGTACACATGCGAATAGACATTTGAGTACACATACGGATAGACATTTGAGTACACATACGGATAGACACTCGAGTACACATACAGATAAACATTCGAGTACACATACGAATAGAGAGACATTCGAGTACACATACAGATAGACATTTGAGTACACATACGAATAGACATTCGAGTACACATACGGATAGACATTCGAGTACACATACAGATAGAAACTCGAGTACACATACAGATAGACATTTTTGAGTACACATACGAATAGACATTCGAGTACACCTACTGATTAAGATTTGAGTACACATACGAATAGATATTCAAGCACACATACGAATAGACTTTCGAGTACACATACGGATATAGATTTGAGAACACATACGAATAGACATTCGAGTAGACACACGGGTAGATGTTCTGGTTAACATAGGAGCAGACATTCGAGGAGACATTAGAGTAGATTTATTGGAGTAAACATTCAAGTACACTTTCCAGTAAACATTCAGTGATACATTCGTGTAGACATTAGGATTTTCATATACGAGCAGACACACCAGAAGACATTCGAGTTAAAATATGAGCAGACATTGAGTAGATACATCCGAGTAAAGATACGACTAGACATTCACGTAGATATTCGAGTTGACAAAGCGATATATAGAATTTCGAATGAACAATCAAGCAGACATAGGAAACGAATTACTTGTAGACATTCGAGTTCACATACGAGTAGGCATTCAAGGACACTTTCTAGTAGACATTAGACGAGTAAATATACGAGTTTGACATACGGATGAACATACGGGAATGGACATTATAGATAATCGAGTATATATTCGAGTAGATATGTAGATATAAACAGTTTAACAGACACAGTTGGTTGGTAATCGAGTAGACACATTTGAGTGGATATATATGAGCAGACATTCAAGTAACATTGCAGCACATCCCACTGTTAGACTGTGACAAAGCATTCTTTTGCAGAACGTATTTGAAAAATAGACCAGAACTTCATATGTAATGGCGCCCTAAACGAGGACTTAATCAGTCGCTAGTACATTTGTCAATATGCTTACAGGTGCGACAGGAAACAGAGCCCTGAACAAGGACATCTTATGCGTCTCCTGTTTTTTTTCACCCCAGGGACGGCCGGTGTCCTGGTATAAACTCTCCCCCGTACAAATTCTCCCCCCGGAGATTTTATACCGTACAGATTCTCCCCCGGAGAATCTGTTCTGAAATAAAATCTCCCCCGGCCGGATATGTTTCGCGCCCCCCTCAGTATAAAGTCTCCCCCCTGATTATTCGGTTTCTTGCAATGTCTTTAAGTACTATATTCCAAAAATAGTTATCTTTAATGTAAGGAGGGTTACTTTAAAAAATAGATTATGAAATATGGTCATTATGAATTGATATTTCAGCATATTTTATTTGGTAACTGTACCTTCCATCCTAAAATAATTATAAGACATATATCATACCAAACAAATTTGAATGAAATGACTTAATGTAACAAATACATGTACGGTTGCTGTTGTAACTGAATTCAGAAATCTTATTAATCCTCGCAAACATTCGGTTTTAACACTAACTACGTAAAAACTGTCAATATATCCACGCGCGCCTCCAGCTCAGGCTGTCCGTTATACTCTGATTTTAGATCTAAAATATATTCCTTAATACAGGCTACGATATAAAAATGGTATCAGTGTAATATCAGTGGCTAGAATATCATGGTGCAAGCAGGTTTCTGTTAAACATACAACATCATAACTATCTAATTCAGCACTGATAAAATCTACTTTGTCTGTAAGACTGCGTACGTTTAGATATATAATCTTTAAATCTGGACTATGCAAAGGTCCTGGATTCGGATGGATATCACCGCAGCAGAAGAGAAAAAGTAAAACTAAGAATGATAATCGGAAATTATATAAGCAAAGTAACCCAAAATATAGAGAAATGTGTATCATCTTCCCGAAATGATTAGCATGTAGAATAGATTCAAAAACACCCACTATCAGCCTGTATTGAACAACATCAACCGGCATCGACAAAGCAAAGTGATCATGTAATTGTTACAATCGGGCTGGCGGTGAATCTGAGAAGGGATTAATACGTTATATACAACTTAAAAAAAATAAGATTATGAAAAACGAAAGGAAAAAGGAGTATGCTTGGATTATCTTTTTTTTTCAAATGTGCTCCATTCAAGAAAAGTTATATAGAATTATATATTTACTCTCCCCCATGTATTTTGCTCTTTTATGTAAAAGCTTTTTCACCTTACACATTTTAATTACAGATTCCTTTGTTTTGATTTTAAAGCAAATAAACCAGGCTTTTGAAATGCTATACAAAAACTATGCTTAAAAGTTTACAGAGTTTGTTGTTTCTAATACAGTTTTTGTTGTCTGTATACATTTTTTTAATATACCAGTTTGAGTCTACATGTGAACACAATCGATGGTTGAAATGTAAGTCTAAGAACAAAACATGAACTAATTCTCAAGAACTCTGATGTATAAAGTTACCTTCATCTTTGATTGACTGATGTATTTTCAATCTTTATTCAGCACTGAAGAGGCCACAGGCCTATAGTACGAAGCATTAAGTTTATGAATAATCAGCATTGATTTTGACTCCATAAACTGTCATAAAATACGTGGTTAAAGCGTTCGCTCGTCACGCCGAAGACACGGGTTCGATTCCCGACATGGGTACAATGTGTGAAGCCCATTTCTGGTGTCCCCCGCCGTGATATTGGTGAAATATTGCTAAAAGCGGCGTAAAACCATACTCAGTCAGTCAGTCAATTCTTCTCCCCAAAGCCTTTCGTAATTACATTTACATGTATATGAACATCGTTGCAGGTAACATAATGTAACAAAACTTTATACATAATATTTACTGAGCTTTTAATAATTATACAAATATTTGAAATTATTTATTAGTTATTGTTACATTTTTCTGTCACTATATGAGGTCGACTTTTAGACGTCTCCAAATTTTAAACTGCGGGTCAGTGTCTCGCTTGCGCCTCATTTTTTCTACAAAATTTGAAATAATTCATTTTACTTTCAAAATACAAACAGTTCCGTTAGTTCAGAGTATACATAATTGGCGTCCAGTAGTCTATACGTGCAAAATAATGCATCGTTTAAACAATAGATTGACGTCATATATGTGCTTCATGTAGTTTCGGGATCCGGCGGAGCGTGCAATTCATGGAACTGGGCCGGAATCTTCAACACACTAAACAATATATCACATGAACGCTCAGATTGACGGTTATGCATAACACCTCAGGCGTTTCCAAGAAATCCTGGACAGTTTCAGTGGGCGTGAAAAAACGTTCGTCCGTCACAGATCCGGGTCATCACTGTATATAAGTCACGGTGATGCAACAAACAAAACGTTCAGCTGACGCCGGCTACAGTGCGAAGACGTTTGACCACTTAAGGTATGAAACAGAATCATATTCACTATCGTACTGATATGTTTAGTTAAACACATGTTATCACGGATAGTCGATAGTACATAGGAAGGGATAACCTTGTTAATGTATCTGTAACCTCTTACAATTTGATATGTTTTAAAATGTTGGAAATATTACACTTAACTTTCATGAGAAGTGATCAAACTTGTATTGACAAAACAACTTCTACCGAGTATTGATTGTGTTTACAGGCGCTTTGTGAAACAACTGAACGCTGAAAAACTACTTTTTTGTGTGCACAGACTTATCAATCTGTGAAGAAATATACTTCATGTCACCATTATTGATTAATATTTATCAGTTATCAATTAATGTATGTGATTCCAGTTATGTTTGCACGTGTATATAATGTTATGTGGATAATTTAATCGTGAAAATGTCCAATCTGACCACACCACGAACAGTTTTTACTGACATCGATAAATATTGTATCTATTTTGTTATTCATGTGATTCCACGTCATCTTGTGTTACAAACCACGAACTGTAGAGTCAAACCGCTCCCATCACTGATCATATTCGAAACACAAAATAGTTGATAGACTAGCGGAAAATGGAAACAAAAATGCATAATTTTTTGTTTCATCAAAGTGAAGATTAATACACATGAATCATATTTTTGGTGAACAAATTACGATATATAGAGGATATTTTATGTGTCTCAAGAAATATCTCCTTTTGCCCCGTCACGAGATAAAAGAAACATGATATTTAACGAGACACATGGAATATCCTATTTATTATATACTTTGTGTGTAGTTGTCTACTGGAAAATTAAATTATTTCATTACAAATTTAAAACCTTGAAATGAAATTCTCCCTACCTAACACAAGGGGACGATTCACCTCCACTTGTATTTGCGACTTAAAAATAAGTTTTGTGTTTGCGAAAACTTTATAAATATATAAAAAAGTAGCAAAAAATATTTAGGGTCACGAAAATTCTTTATCATATATATGATTATATACAAATCAGCAGTAACAAAAAGATATTCTTGAAACTTCGAGACCTCTGTTGAAAGGTAAAGAATACACGCTGGTCAAGTAACAATAACGGCGTTTTGCGAAACGAACCGTCTCGAGGTTAAATGAGCAATTTACAGTGAAATATCAAGTGATATGTTCCTTTCATTCCTGACAATATCCTTTTTCTCAACTTCAGAAAAAAACTCGGTATATAAACTCTTATAGCCTTATATCGTTATTTGTTCATACAAAAATATCATTCATGCACATTTGTCTTCACCATTTATTTATGCTATCCCGCGGACAAAGTGTTTTATACATCACATCAAGATATTGAACATATCAGTACATAAACTGTTTTAACCTTTTATTATATGCTTCAATGTGAAAGACTGAGTTTTCTGAAGTTTTCGAAAAGTGATATTTTCATTGCAGTGTAAATAACACTTGATATTTCACTTGCAGTGAACATTACAGCTTGACGGAACTATTGTCATACAAGAGTTACCTCCTATCGAAAGTGTCTAGACCGAACACAAACTGTTGACGTCCTTCTTACGTTTTTACATTGACAAGGCATGACAACGACCGATGGTCATTTTTGGATTTAATATCGCGTCTTGCTGTTTGTTATTCTTTGAAAATGTTTCGTTATAAACTGTAATTTTTGATACTTTTGTTTATGTCATATATATGATAAAGAATTTTCTTGACCCTGAATATTTTTTGCTACTTTTTTTTATAGATTTAAAATTTTCGCAAACACAAAACTACCTTTTAAGTCGCAAATATAAGTGTTTTTTTTCACTTTGCCCTCGTCACTTGATGAGAGAAAAATATTTCACTCGACACATGAACTATCCTCTATATATTCGATATCTTGATGGGGTTTACACAAACAATTTGTCGGCAGGATAGCCTGAATAAAAATCAGAACAACAGCCATTTGTTTTAGCGTCTCCACGTCTTCATTTATTCGCCCCTGTCTGGGTGACAAAGTTGCAAATGGTGATACCGCATTATCAGAAACCTCGATAGTGACGATATTTGATCTCCCCACTCCCTCGACATGACACTCAACAATATGTACTCGTTATAACAGCGAACATAATACTCAACAATAGGCGGTCATTAGATAAGTGAACATGGCACTCACCAATTTGTACGTATTGCAGGAAGAAGGATGGCGACGATGCAGTTGCTGACGACGCTGGTGGCTGTTGCACTGGTTCCATCTGTTGCTAACGGGATTTGTCTGCGTGAGTATTTAGGACAACCCTCGAGCTCCGTAAAGTGATTCTTCTGTACTTCACACAGGTCACAGGCTGAGCAGAGGGCCATTAACGTCAAATCACTTCTGTCACTGGCAATAATTTTGAGCAGTTGTACCCTAGGGCCAATGGTTCTACCATAAGCCTGGGACTCTTAAGGCTGAATGTTGAGAGACTCCCGAATAATCACATGATCGGACACGATGCTTGACACAATAGGGCAAGTTACTGTTCTGTGACTCCTTATAGTTACGTTCATTTAGACATAACCTTACCAACAGGTCAGTACCGCCTTCTGCCAAAGGGTAATATGTACCCTATGTTCGTGATGATATTACCAATAGGTCAGTACCACCTTCTGCCAAAGGGTAATATGTACCTTATGTTCGTGGTGACATTACTAATAGGTCAGTGCCACCTTCTACAAGTGTAATATGTACCTTATGTTCGTGATGACATTACTAATAGTACCACCTTCTCCCAAAGGGCAATATGTACCTCGTGTTCGTGATGGCGTTAGTAATAGTACCACCTTCTGTCAAAAGGCTAATATGCACCTTATGTTCGTGGTGACATTACTAATAGGTCAGTGCCACCTTCTGCAAGGGTAATATATACCTTATGTTCGTGATGACATTACTAATAGTACCACCTTCTCCCAAAGGGCAATATGTACCTCGTGTTCGTGATGGCGTTAGTAATAGTACCACCTTCTGTCAAAAGGCTAATATGCACCTTATGTTCGTGGTGACATTACTAATAGGTCAGTGCCACCTTCTGCAAGGGTAATATATACCTTATGTTCGTGATGACATTACTAATAGTACCACCTTCTCCCAAAGGGCAATATGTACCTCGTGTTCGTGATGGCGTTAGTAATAGTACCACCTTCTGTCAAAAGGCTAATATGCACCTTATGTTCGTGGTGACATTACTAATAGGGCAGTGCCACCTTCTGCAAGGGTAATATATACCTTATGTTCGTGATGACATTACTAATAGAACCACCTTCTCCCAAAGGGCAATATGTACCTCGTGTTCGTGATGGCGTTAGTAATAGTACCACCTTCTGTCAAAAGGCTAATATGCACCTTATGTTCGTGGTGACATTACTAATAGGTCAGTGCCACCTTCTGCAAGGGTAATATATACCTTATGTTCGTGATGACATTACTAATAGTACCACCTTCTCCCAAAGGGCAATATGTACCTCGTGTTCGTGATGGCGTTAGTAATAGTACCACCTTCTGTCAAAAGGCTAATATGCACCTTATGTTCGTGGTGACATTACTAATAGGGCAGTGCCACCTTCTGCAAGGGTAATATATACCTTATGTTCGTGATGACATTACTAATAGAACCACCTTCTCCCAAAGGGCAATATGTACCTCGTGTTCGTGATGGCGTTAGTAATAGTACCACCTTCTGTCAAAAGGCTAATATGCACCTTATGTTCGTGGTGACATTACTAATAGGTCAGTGCCACCTTCTGCAAGGGTAATATATACCTTATGTTCGTGATGACATTACTAATAGTACCACCTTCTCCCAAAGGGCAATATGTACCTCGTGTTCATGATGGCGTTAGTAATAGTACCACCTTCTGTCAAAAGGCTAATATGCACCTTATGTTCGTGGTGACATTACTAATAGGTCAGTGCCACCTTCTGCAAGGGTAATATATACCTTATATTCGTGAAGATATTACTAATAGGTCAGTACCACCTTCTGCCAAAGGGTAATATGTACCCTATGTTCGTGATGATATTACCAATAGGTCAGTACCACCTTCTGCCAAAGGGTAATATGTACCTTATGTTCGTGGTGACATTACTAATAGGTCAGTACCACCTTCTGCCATAGTGTAATATGTACCTTATGTTCGTGATGACGTTACTAATAGTACCACCTTCTCCTAAAAGGTAATGTGTACCTTATGTTCGTGGTAACATTACTAATAGGTCAGTACCACCTTCTGCCAAAGGGTAATATGTACCTAATGTTTGTGATGTCATTACTAATAGGTCAGTGCCACCTTCTGTCAAAAGGTTATATATACCTTATGTTCGTAGTAACTTTATGTGCATCCAGGGAGAGCACCTTTCACTGTTTAGATTGATGTCACATTTTCTGTAAAAACCAGAATTGCAGACTTAATCTTTGGACTATCAGCTTCCACCTCACCTTCTATTTCATACATTGGCTGTGCCTGTGCGAGTGCCCTGATGAGTTTCAATGTTGAAGACGTGATATTACCATCCAGTGATGAGGGTGTTGTGACGTTAACGTCATGTTATAGTCCTTTGAGTTTTCGTTGTATTAGGGTATAACGTCAGTAAGTTGCGTCAGATTAATTTATTGTAATTAAACATAACGTTAAGTAAAGTAAAGGTCAATGGTGCCGTACATTCTACATGAATACATTGTGTTTTATTGTAAACTTTCATTATGGTTTGTGCAAGGGTGTTTGTGATACACCAGATGACCTAAGTAACTAAGTAACTAGCCTACTCTCATATAATATTCTATTAGAAATCTGTGAACTTAACATAGAATAAGCATTTTCGATACGCTGCTGCGATTCTTTTGATTAAAAGATAAGGATTTCACGTTTCTAATGTGACATTTTCTACATTACATGTGGCGTAGCCTACGTGGAACTTGCGACTAACACAACTTACAGCTACCAGTCCCTCCACGAACAGGGCGTAGATTTGGCTCCTGGCGCCACGACATTCAAGTTCAAGGTGAGCCAGGGTGTGTGGGCGTGAGTACGGTTTGCAATATTCAGCAATATCACGGTGGGGGACACCAGGAAAGGGCTTCACGCATTGTGCCCATGTGAGGATTCGAACCAGGGTCGTCGGTGTGACGAGCGAACGCTTTAACCGCTAGACTACCCACCCCACTGCCCCTAGGTAAGCCAGCGACTGAAGCCATGTCATTATCTGTTCATATAGGTAATCACTATTTTGGATTCCTGTGTAAACTGACAGTCAAGTCAATGTTTGATCGCGGTTATTACATGAGAAAATAATAAAGAAAAGTGGCTCTATTTATAAATTCCGGTTGTAAAGTTAAGTTGCTTTCTCCAAGGTCCGCGCGTCAAACGATGCTCACCTGGCCCTGCTACGGGATGATGGAGTAACCGATCAGAACATATACGAGGTGGTGATTGGCGGATGGGGCAACACCCAATCAGTTATCAGAACAGGCATGCAGCACGCCAACAGAGTAACAGTTCGCCACACACCTTTGAGTGCAACCCAGTTCCGTGATTTCTGGATTTCTTGGGAGAATGGTGTGATCTCTGTTGGGGCGGGGACGGAGGTCGGAGTTGGGAGGTTCATGTCGTGGAGAGACCCTTCCCCTCACGCCGTCAGGTTCATCGCTGTGTCTACTGGATGGGGATCAACGGGTCAGTGGCAGTTTGGTAAGTAGCTTATTGTCACCGTCTGCAGTAAACAATGATGTGAATGACAAGAAATGTTTTTTTTGTGATATCCGTTTCTCAATTTTAAATCTGTTTTCACCTTTATACTCAGTATGTGAAATTTGCAACGTTAAGCTAGGGCTGCATTTTCTGAACAGAAATCTAATAGAAAACGTTAATTATCGGTATTTTCTTTGTCTAATGGTATTATTTTCTACAATACATGTGGATCAGCCCCGTCTTCTGATGTCTCACTTGCGACGAACACAGTTTACCGATACCAGTCGCTTCATAATCTGGGTGTGGATTTGGCGCCTGGAGCCACGTCATTCACGTTCAAGGTAAGCTTTGTTTGTTTGTTGTTTATTGCACCGTCAGTTAATTCGAGCTATATCTCGGCAGCCTGTAAATAATCGAGTATGTGCTAAGTAGTCCTAAAATATCCGGTGGTTGTTATTAAAACTAACGCCCAAAGAATGATGCACAGGTCCGATGGCACGATTGACATCCCGACCAAATTGAATCAACCAAGAATTAACACATTGTCATATATGTTTACACATGAATTTATACAGTTCCTTTGTAAACGGTCAGTACAAATGTTATCAGTTCGAACCAGCTACATGTTTTTTTATAGGTAAGAGAATGATCATAAGAACAAAATATTCTATAAATTCCCCGTTGTAAAGTTAAGTTGCTTTCTCCAAGGTCCGCGCGTCAAACGATGCTCACCTGGCCCTGCTACGGGATGATGGAGTAACCGATCAGAACATATACGAGGTGGTGATTGGCGGATGGGGCAACACCCAATCAGTCATCAGAACAGGCATGCAGCACGCCAACAGAGTAACAGTTCGCCACACACCTTTGAGTGCAACCCAGTTCCGTGATTTCTGGATTTCTTGGGAGAATGGTGTGATCTCTGTTGGGGCGGGGACGGAGGTCGGAGTTGGGAGGTTCATGTCGTGGAGAGACCCCTCCCCTCACGCCGTCAGGTTCATCGCTGTGTCTACTGGATGGGGGTCAACGGGACTGTGGCAGTTTGGTAAGTAACTTATCGTCACCGTCAGAAGTAGTACCTGGTTGATGGATTGAGTTGTGCTTTATTCCCCTTTGTAGGGTATTTCACAGCGTGCCATGCGCTGATTGTAGACACGTTCACTGTGAATATTGCAGAAATGGTGACGATTATAAAGCCATTTTTTAAAACGTTTTATCAATAAAAATACAAGCGGACGACTGGGCTACGTGTGCACTTCTGGGCATGTTTAAGTATATGAAGAGAAGTTTAGTTGACAAAATGTTTGCTTTTTTAAATATTGTTGAATATGGGATGAATATGTGTTGTTGTTTTGCATTTACTACCTGACCAGAAAAAGAAACGATTGGATGTCTGTATAAACATTAGTCAAGAACCAAAACTAGCCCGAATCTGTTTTCTCTCCAACATAAGCACAATAACACAACTGTATTTCCAAAGTTCCTATTGCAGAGCGCATCCTTCCACTGGTTTGTTTGGAAACGGCCAACGACTACCACTACCACTCCGTCCATGACCGTGGATTTCACCTCAATGGACGAACATCCTTCACCTTTTGGGTGAAGACTACCAATGACGCTCACATTGCGTTACTACGCAACAAAGGCGACTACGACCAAAACATGTACGAAATCGTCATCGGAGGCTGGGGAAACACCCAGTCTGTCATCAGAGACAGGAAGCAAGGGAGAAACCTTGCGCTTGCGCGTCACGTTCCACTATCAGGGAACAAGCACCTGCCCTTCTGGATCAGCTTCAGCGATGGTACAATCGCCGTTGGTGCTGGCACAGAGGTCGGGAGACGTCAGTTCATGTCTTGGAGAGACCCATCTCCAACACTGATCAGATATGTGGGCGTGGCAACGGGTTGGGGGTCCACGGGAAAATGGCTTTTTTGTGAGTAAACAAGTTCTTACTTCATGACGTTACTAACATTATTTTTCGTTCTTTCGCTTCCCAAAAAAAATAAAAAAAATATTGCGGTCGTCGGTGTAACCTGTATCTTGCTAAAAGGAATAAAAATTATTCTGCTCTTGTCTAGCTAACATTCAATAGCAAAATAGATGCGTGTCTTACACAACCAATAAAGCAAATACTTTAGTCTATTTATCTCGGTGTGTTGTAACTTTCGTCAATTTACAACTGCAATAGCCGCTAGTGACCACAGGTTTGGAGGCGTTCTGACTATGAACTGGTAACAGCTCAAATATCTTTGGAACACAGTTATACGTGGCACAATATTTTGTCACAATGGCAGTATTGTTTTCCATCATCTACATGGTGTGAGATCAGGCGAGATACTGCTACAAAGAATTGCACCCGATTGTTTTGCAGACCTACTTCTAACTACTATGTGTATCGAGGTGTTTTAAACTTTTATCGACAAGTGTTGGTATACTTGATAAAAAAATACTCTCGGATGATGGTGATATTCTCTAGTTCTGCATTATTGAAATATGTAAGGTTCGCTCATGGAAAAATTGTCTGTTTTAGAACCAGCCGATCCACAAGATGAACAAAACCATTGCAACTGTTGTAAAGATGGGGAAACAAGTACCTGGCTCCCTGTTGATGGACGAGAACAGCACAGCAGTTGAAGATCCTATTCCAATGCATGGACATGAATAATGAACCTTTAATAATATAAAGGACAATACTTTTCTTTGCTCATTCTACCTTAGAAGTTTTCGAAACATTCATATTTCACCTGATATAGAAATCCAATAATTGTAACCATTCAGGACAATTATTGTACTCGGTTACTTTTTATTGTTGTTATCTACAATGCATAACCCATATAAGATGTTTTGTTCTGAAATAAAGTGACTGCAATATGAATGAGTATTGTGTTATACATACAATTCTACAGTAGGCTACGCGCATACATCATACTGCCAAAAAAACAACCCCAACTATAGTGTTTTTTCAGCGCACTGCCTCGGGACGTGTATACCTAGCAGCGAGTCTCCTGAGTTGAACGACAATGTATTGTTCAGCGTCCTGCCTCGGTTCATGAATGAATGGATGGATGGATGGATGGATGGCTTAGATTGGATTGGATGGATGGATGGATGGATTAGATTGGATTGGATGGATGGATGGATGGATGGAAGGATTGGATGGATGTATGTATGTATGGATGGATGCATGGATGTATGGAGGGATGGATGGATGGATGGATGAATGTTCTTTATTTCTTCCAATAGTGTCGGAGATTACAAATACTATCATATTGTTAACACAACGCATTACATGTATGTACATGAACAATGAATTGTCAGATTATACAGGTAAGTTAGAATGGATTATAATTCATGCTGATATTCTTTCACAGGTATAGTATAGATTTTAGGTTCCATGAACATATTTCTTTTGACACAATGCTTAAGAATTAGTCGCACAGTTTAAGGTCCATATCCTCCACGACATGTGTGATACTACCTCGGAGTGTGACCATTGTAGCGCCTTCCTTACAGTCTTCCAGTCTTATAAACCGTTCTAGCATAACTGATTCCAACAACGTTTCGTACATAACATTTCTCTGTAGAAAACGCTCTTCACAATTCAACAGTTGATGTTTATTTATATCGCCATGCCCTTCCTGACAATATTGGGAGTAGACCAAGTTACACTAAAGCATACAACATAAGGCACATACTCCACACTCGATGTGGCATCAATTTATTATATTGACAGCAGCGGGTGAGTCGCCTAGCTGAACACTACCAAGCTACTGTCGTTCATTTCTCAATGAACGTCACTATGTCACATGATTACGTTGTCAATCGCACGTAGACAATAAGAACTACTTTAGGGGAATTTCCCAAAGTCTAAAGATAACATTAAAAATAATATTAGGGAACAAACTGAGAGCAACATCGATTTAGGTGATGAATGATTGCAGGTTTTGAGTGAGTGAGTTTGGTTTTACGCCGCTTTTAGCAATATTCCAGCAATATCACGGCGTGGGACACCAGAAATGGGCTTCCCACATTGTACCAATGTCGGGAATCGAACCCGGGTCTTCGGCATGACGAGCGAACGCTTTAACCACCAGGCTACCCGACCGCCTTGCAGGCTTTGAAGTCAGACAGATCATGTATATGTCGGGTCACCGAAATGAAGCGTCCATTCGAAGCTATAACAGAGAATGCACTACTCTCCAAAAGAAATCACCGAGCTCCAGACTATCGTGCCTCAGTAAATCCAACCGCGCCGCCTCAAGCGGTAATCCCCGTCATCAGCAGCCGTAGTATGACTCAAACACGCACCAAAAGTTCACAGAACGTTAATATGTATCCATTTTCAGCATGAGCCGGGTCTGGATTTCTTTCCAATTCCAATGCTAACTTTACTGGGGGCAACTTATATTTCAAGCGAATGACATTGCGGTAGCCGCCATTTTGTGCCGTTTGTAAAAAAACGATGTCACTCCAAATGGAATGTTTGGGACGGATGACGTCACGACGTCACGACTCTCCGCGTTCACATAGTTCGCTTTCAATAATTAAAGTTTGATGTTTAATGGATTGTTTTGTTATGATTTATGTATCTGTCAGTATATGGAATTTGCTCAGCTGAGGCACTGTCTTCATCAGCTGATGAACGTCAACAAATACAACTTCAATCCTTAAATACAAATACAAATGACGTCTTTCTCCGACGTTATCGAAGTCATTCTAGGTGAGAATTAGCTGGGGATAAGTCCAATGTATGTTCGTGGTATTTCGTTCACGAGGAACTAAACTATTCCAACAGAAATATCGATATTGAAACTGTATACGTTTAGGTATAAAAATAACCATAAGAAATTATGAAATCGTACTTCATAAAACAGGAAGTAATAGCGAAATGGATCGTCCATCTGAAGCGCTTCATGATAAATTTGCTCACGTGAGGCACTGTCTTCATCAGCTGATGAAGGTCAACAAATACGACTTCAATCCTTAAGTGAATGGAGTAGAATCGGTTCAGGTCTCGATTCTTTGATTTGTTCCGGCCATCTCAGCGTCTCTTTATCAACAACTTACCATGAAAGGCGACTATTCTTGTCGTGAGAGGAGTAACGGGATCAGGTTGTCAGGCTCGCGGACTTGGTTGATGCATGTCATCGTATCCCAGGATTACTGGATTACTAATCCAAACTCGATTATTTACAGAATGCCGTCATAGGGCTCGAATACTGATGAGTGCGGCGTTAAACAACAAACAAACACTGTCTTTATGAAAACATCTTGAAAGCGGTGTTAAACCTCATTTTACATGGCATTTAACATAACGGTCAGTCGGTTGCAACTTCAACTCCAAGCATGGTTTTGACCTCCTATCACACAGTCGCTACATACATGGGTTGTCTCCCTTGAGCTGTAACAGATCCACGCCATCGCTACATGACTGGCTTGTCTCCCCTGTGTTGTTAGAGATCCTTCGTTGCACTCTCGGTAACATCACTGCCACCACTGTGGGTGCGGACATTACAAGAATCTTGAAATGTGCCCTCTAACCCTAAATGTAGCAATGCTTATTCTTTTGTTTTTGTCTTTGGGAATGCCATCATAGTTCATTTTGGTAAGGTTTACGACTGACCATATTTCCCAAACGAATCTTCCTTTCGTTTTGTTTATCTAGATTGGTTCGAGATTGAAGACGAACGGAAAATCATCCAACTTATCCCTTACATTCTAACTATTCCAATTAAATGATAGTTGAAATGAAATAGAAATTCAAATTGACAAACAAAGAAAATAATTTAGCAGGGGTGAGAGTATTTGGCGTCACGGCAGTCACCACTTGTTTGTAAACATAACCGTCGGCCGGTTGCGACAAGCATGGTTGTAGCCACCTATCACAGTTTTGACTGCAGCGATAGTATAGAGAGCTCCACGATCGCTATGGCTGTGGGGAACGTGGTCCGAGATATGCATGGGTTGTCTCCCTTGTGCTGAAAAAGATCTACGCCATCGGCATATGAATGGCTTGTCTCCCCTGCATTGTAAGAGATCCTCCACACAGTCGCAACATGCATGTTGAGAGTCCCACCTTCGAAATGACGGTCACTGCAATCGATCATAAATAGGGAAACAGGGAAGTTGTTTTTTCATTTGGTCTGTTTCGGATTCAGTTGGGTCACGTGAACACTTCACTTAGGGTTCGACTGCGGGCTCTCATGTACAGAGAACATTCCATGAATAACTTTGCTTAATGGGGTTGATATTCTTTAGTTGTAGTCAACTTTGTGTTTCATGTCTTCCTGAAGAACGAAACCGCTTTGAATATGTTTCCACGAGGAAATGTTTTGCCACGAGCTTAAATGCATGCTTAGAAAAGTAATCACACTGTGTGTCCTCATCGATGAGTGACTTTTTCTTCAAACTCTTGACTATGAATGACAGCGTTCATACAAAAACATACAAAACAGTTACTGAAGCTGTTAATATCAGCATTATACTCATTTCTTTACAGACAACCTAACAGTTACAGTCTGTGTATGTTTTTGCATGACATTATTATTATTATTATTATTATTACAACTGCCACAGAGAATTGCCATTTTTTTTACCAAATACTAATTTTATTATCATCGTTATAATCATCATCATCATCAACAGTGTTGCCTACAAGTTTAATTGTAAAAGTAGATGACATACATTCCTGCCTGTTTGATGCTGATGTTATAAAAATGTCAGGTGTAATGACGTTTGAGAATAATATTTAAAGATTGACTGTGTATTCTTTTCGGTTCATTGAGGTATGAATAGAAAAACCGATGTGCAAACTGTATGAATCCGCGTAGAGGATGCTTACAAAAGTCTGCACATCGGTTTTTCGATTCATACCTCAATGAACCGAAACAAATACACAGTCAATGCCTTTAATGACATTCGACAACGTAAAACATGTTTTATCTACAATAGTTTAACCAAAAACATTTGTATATATCAAAACAGACATATATGACGAGATTGATAAACAATGCAGGTGTAGGAATACATACTGTGGCGTGACATGAATCAGGTGATCGTTTAATTTATGCACATAACTTTCCACGCCCACACAGTCAGTAGCCAATCAACGGAGAGTAGGATCAAAACAATCTTCATTGGACCTGTCAATTAAGGCAAGGGGCGAAAGAACTGCACAAGTCAGACTGTTACGAACCGGAAGAAATATGTCAGGGAGAAGGCGGCTGTTTCAAATAACATGGTCAGTTACCCCCAAACTCAAACATTACTACCCTGATTACGGTAAAGCACAGTTTGAAAAATGCTAGTTAGAAATGAAACCCGAAGACATAAAATCTGAACCGAGGCGAGCGAGCCTGTACGCTTGTTGTTTCATTCATTCTCCGCCTTCGGTTTCAAAGGGTAGTTTGGACAATGCATATGCACGGAAGTCGGTAAAGGTCCTGTGCGTGACGATACAGGTGAGCAGAAAGGGAATTCCTTCGACTGTAATATTGGGATTTCCCGACATTCCGCAGTAATAAAAGTAGTGGGCCTCCGTGGGCAATCTCAAGCTGGATGACAATGAAGAGAGCAGGACGGACCCGCCATGTGATGAGATAAACATTCATTTGTGAAGATGGCTTAGCACCATATATTTCCCTTGATAGAAAGTTAAAGATTCACAGTTGTAGTGAATTATTTTGCATGAGGTTGAAAACACTCCCATGTGCGAATGTGTCAGTACAATCTAAACAGGAAATTAAACATCCAAATCAGCTTTGTGGTGTTTAAATGCGTTGGCGACCTTCGGTCAACGTACAAACATGTCCCTTGAATATGGGTGATACTTCCTCGTAAACGGGAAATATAATTTGCACGAACAGTCTCTATCATACGGAAGCCTTTTAGGGCCAATTGTTTTTTTATTGTTTTTTTTCAAATTGAAACATACTAACATGAAATTTCAAGATGTTATGTTGAAGTTTGAAGATACTAGGTTGAAATGTCAAGTTAGAATCTTAAAATTTCAACTTATCACCTTGAAATTTCAACTTAGTATCTTGAAAGTTCAATATACATACTAAGATGAAATTTTAAGATAATAAGTTGAAATTTAAGTTTCTCACTTGACATTTCAACTTTGCATCTTCAAACTTTAACATAATATCTTCAAATTTCAAGAAAAATAACAAAAAAACAAACAACAAATGGCCCTAAAAGGTTTCCGTACTTTCATCTCCTTCATTTAGCTTCCGAACAGCGAGTTGTAAAGTTCGGTCCATCGAGACACTCGAAAATAAACCATGCGATTTATTTCCTTATCATGTACATTGAATTTTGTCATTGCTGTTATACGTATATGACCAATAGATAATAGAAACATTACACACAGACAATATACAGATAATAAATAGATGATGCATAGATAATGAAAAGTTGATACGTAGATAATGGAAAGGTGATACATAGATAATAGACAATATGCAGATAATAAATAGATTAATAGATAATAATATACTCAACAACAAAAGTTCATGTGACACCAATATTTTAGTGTATTTAAAAAAAAAGTGAAGTTTGGTTTTCAATCTTGTAGTACATGTATGGAATCAAGTCACAAAAAACGCGACTGCTACAGAAAAGCATGCATTCCATGCAAAAGTTGACTTTTATGCAAGCCCCATGCATTCACTACCAAAGAATGGGTATAAAAACATGTGCGTTAACGGGATTCCATATGCATTGTTTAGCATCGTGCTGACAACAACCACCCAGAAAAGCAACAAAATTACGCAATTATTCAACATTACGAAATGCCACGCCTGTCCGAAAATGAGCGTCTGCGAGCCATTGGTATGCTTGAAGCAGGATCGAGTCAACATGATGTTGCAAGACAATTCAACGTCCACAGAAACACCATTTAGTGTTTATGGCAACGTTGGCAACATACGAGTGCAGTCAGATACCTTCCTCGGAGTGGCAGGCCACGCGTAACCAATAATCGACAAGACAACTGGATTCGAACAACACACCTACGAAATCGATTCAAGCCAGCAACACTGGCTGCAAGAATCATCCTTCACAAACCGTACGTCGTCGCCTCAGATGTGCAGGGATTGTCGCCAGAATACCCGCCAGACGTCCCATTTTGACAGCAAACCACCGTCAAGGACGTCTACAGTGGTGTAGACAGCGTCTATCCTGGACGGCCATACAATGGGGACAAGTTCTATTCACTGACCAGTCTTGTTTTCACCTCAGCCACAGCGATGGCCGGATTCGAGTGTACCGACGTCGAGGTGGACGTTACGTCAATCATTGTGTCATGCAAAAGATCGGTTCTGGGGCGGCAGCGTTATGGTTTGGGGTGGGATTACAGCAAGACAGAGGCCCGTTTGATAGACGTTTGATAGATAGTTTGGTAGAAGGAAATCTCAATGGACAGCGCTACCGCGACGAGATCATCGGCCCTGTTGTTCTACAGTTTTTGCGTCGTCATGGCCCAGGCATTACCTTTCAACATGACAACGCCCGGTCTCATATTGCTCGACTTGTTCAGGATTCTCTTCAACAAAACAACGTGAATGTCAGCCCCTGGCCGGCTCGCTCCCCTGATCTCTCACCAATCGAACACATGTGGGACGAGATGGATCGGCGCCTTCGAGGTCAACCACGCGTTCCACAGACACTCCAGGAACTTCGAAACATTCTCCAGCAGATATGGACAGATATCCCACAGGACTTTGTGCGACGCCTGGTCAATTCCATGAGACGATGTGTTGCTTGCATCGCAACCAGAGGTGGACACACACGCTATTGATTTGTAAATTGACATTTTGGCATGTCTTTTATGAAATCACGCATTTTCTGAAGTCAGTCTTCCAAATTAAACAATTTGAACACTTACAGGAGTCTTTTATCTGTTGCAAATCGAAATTGTTACAGATTTGGTAAAAAACGTAACTTTGCATTAAATCTTATTCAATGTCACAATATTGTTGTTGTTCATTACATATTAATAATTATTGCACTTATATAGCCACATGTATGAACGTGTGTGTGTGTTTGTGTGTGTGTGTTTGTGTGTGTGTGTTTGTGTGTGTGTGTGTGTGTGTGTGTGTGTGTCTATTTGCGTGTGAACGCTTGTACTAGTCCGGGCTAATGCCGATTTTATAGTGCTTGCCCACTGAGAGCCCATGCCACAGTTTAACATGAATACCCTACACGACCAGTCCCTTACAAAATGCTGAGCACCAGGCAGGGTAAGAACAAGTACCATATTTTATCGTAACTGATAAGAAGTAGATAATATAGAGATAATACACATATAATACCGCTGCTGGCCTGAGACCTGAGGCCTGAGGCCTGAGGCGCTGGTAGCATACATACTTATAAGACCTAATAAGAAATGGACAGTAATGGTAAACTGTGTTCTGTCAACTTTTGCAAAGGCTACGTTAATGGAAGCTTCATTTCATTAACAGCTGTTGAAAAAGAAATATTCTGACAACAAATCCTTATTATTGCCCAACAACAAACAAAGTGCGTTTCTTGAAGGACTCAAAGAAGCTTGTTCTGCTAAGACTTAGTATTACATTTTTGGCCGGTATGAAATTCTTCAGTGTTGTGATATTGAAAAGTTAATGCGTAAATGCAGTGACTGTGCTCAAGAACTCATATACTTTACACTAATCTATATGTTTGACAGCATTAAGAACGGTCACGTTTCAACTGGTCATGCTGATCGTTACAAAATTACATTAATTATGCTCATATCACTCGTGAGGTAGTAGAGCTGTACAAACTGCTTTGCATTGAATGTCTAAACGCATCACAGCAAAGGGCGTAGTTGTTAAACACAGTCCAATGTCCAGGGATTTTGGATCTGGAGGGCAGGTCGACCTTGTCGACATGCAGTTAATGGCTAATAGATCAGGACCATCTTACTAAGTATTGTGTGGCCCACCTCAGATTTAGCAGAGTGATAATGGTGGGGAATTTACTGCATTTGTTATCTCTGAGTTCTAGCTTCTATGGCCTGATGGTATAGTGAAAACCAAGACACCCACAAAGCCAAGGTTCAGTTGAACGTTTAAACTGTGACGTACAGGACATGCTCATTCCGTGGTTAGGGGACAATGATTCAACAGACTGGTCTATGGGACTCCGTATTGTACAATTCCAAAAATGCAGCAGCCACCATTCTGTTATCTAGCAGTCACCATACAAATCCTGATTTGGTACTGAAGCCCAAGTCGACTTCGTACCTATTCCATACCAACGGAACTTCTCGAGAGAATGGTGTCTGAAGACGTTCTTATCGCAGCATACTCTCAGACAAACCAGACAAGTGAAATCGCCACATAGTTGCAACAGACATCTGAAGAGACTGAAGATGTCCCAGAGGCTCAGCTAAGGACCATTGAGCTATACATCCAGGTCCAGCAACAAAGGGCAGCCGATGGACAACTTGCACAGGCTGAATGCATGCTCAGGCGCAGTCGTTTTATGCTCGTTCCTGGCAACCCTGGTGATAATGTAACAGTTGCCACCCCTCTTGGCCGTCGTGGTGATGGCGATCCTCGTAATATCATGAGCATCATTGCAGACAGAGACAACATTGACCTGTATCAGGTAGCAGCAGAACCCAGTTCGACCTGTACAGCATTTAGGACACGTGTAAAGACAAAGACCTGAGCCTCCGCCAGGGAGTGTAAAATGAGTGCGATGGTCAGAGATTTACCAAATGTTGTTGTGTAGTAAGCGGCAAACAGTGTTAGACATTGGATGCAAATGTTACAAGGCAGGTTTAAGATGCAAGAGCAGGTGCTACTCAAGACTAACATGTGACAAAAATAACTGTCCAAAATAAACGGAAATAGACGGATCATGTAGTTGTTCACATGTAACAACTGCGAAACATTATGTGCAAACAATATTACTAAGTCATATGTTTGTTCACAATATATTCTGGATGTTCTGTAGCTGAACTGCATGTTATGTCAATAAAAATAAGTAACATATAAAAGGACTCTAGTATTCTTTCGTGTTTGAAGAACCAATCAATTAACTGTGGAACTTCTTATATAAACTGACGTCCAAAAGAAACTTTACCAACTGAAAATATAAATTTCAGACAAAGTATAAATTTTTTTTACGATGAAGTCTATCTAAAACACATAACCTAAATACAACAATAGTGTATGCAGAAAATGTTAATCGTCTGTTACATGTTTTCGCGATAACACGCGAAAAAGTGAAAAACACGTGCACCACGGACAACTGCAAATGCACGTGTGAGTAAGGGTATAAAACGATTGCAACGGCAAGTCAGACATCCACAGTGATACAAAAACACAAAGGAAATGCCACGACTGACAGTCGAACAACGTGAACGAGCCTTGGGTATGGTACAGATGGGAGCCACCAACGCCCATATTGCACGAACCTTCGGTTGCTCCCGTGTTGCCGTTACCAACTTGATGCAATGTTACAGACAGACAGGGCGGACCGCTGACAGGCCAAGAACAGGCAGACCCAGGGTGACCACGCACCATGATGACCGGTACTTGCGTACCTTGCACCGAAATCGCTTCCTGACAGTGACGTCATCGGCGACAAATGCCTTAGGTCACAGGGTTAGTCGGCAGACAGTGGCCAGGAGACTCAGGGCTCATGGAATCAGGGCTTTTAGACCATACAGAGGACAGCTATTGACAGCGCAACATCGTCGTCTGCGATTGAGATGGGCCCGGACTGTACGACGTTGGCAACGACGTGACTGGCAGAGGGTTGTCGTCATTGACGAAAAGTCGATTCTGTATGTTTAGGGCTGACTGAAGACAACGTGTTTAACGCCGAAGGGGTGAACGAACGGCGGCGTGTTGCGTGCAGGAGGTCGTACCATATGGTGGAGGGAGTGTCATGGTGTGGGGAGGGATCTGTGGGCAGGAGAGGGCACCGCTGGTCATCGTTGACGCAAGCTTGACAGCTCAGCGTTACATGAATAACATTCTTCTTCCAGTTGTCCTACCATTTCTCCAACAGCAGCCACGTGGTGTCATTTATCAGCATCACAACGCTAGAGCTCATACAGCCAGAATTGTCACTCACTTCCTCGCAGCCAACAACGTCAACGTCCTGCCGTGGCCTGCACGCTCACCCGACATGTCCCCCATAGAACACCTCTGGGACCTGATCGATCGTCGGGTTCCACAACGACCACACTCTCAAGCCAACCGGCAGGAACTGAGCTTGGCCCTCCAAGAAGAATGGCGTCAAATCCCACGTGACCTCATCAGACGACTGACTGTTTCTGTGCGTCGAAGAGTTTTTGCGTGTATTGAGGCATTTGGTGGTCACACACGCTACTAATGACTTGTTATTGAACGTGAGCGATTGTTTATGTACTCTGCCTATTGTCCATGATTCTGAAAGCTAGAGTGGGGGGCTCTGACGTCGTTCTCGGTCGCGGTATGATTGTCATTTTCAGTGTTGATTATGTTGATATATTGATCTTCTCGATACACTTTACTTCATGCATGTATGTTGTTGTTTTTTTTAGCAAGAGTGATTTCAAACTCTGGTAAAGTTTCTCTTGGACGTCAGTTTATAAGTTACTGTGATCTTCGTGAGATCAAAATAGATCCAAATTAATATGAGGAGATTAAATGTAATGAAGGAGTACACTGGCTGAAACTTTCAGTCAGTATGTACATTGCCTGGGTGAATCAGTCAATGTACATATTGCCTGGATGAATCAGTCAATGTACATATTGCCTCAGTGAATCAGTCAATGTACCTATTGCCTTGGTGAATCAGTCAATGTACATATTGCCTGGGTGAATCAGTCAATGTACCTATTGCCTGAGTGAATCAGTCAATGTACATATTGCCTGAGTGAATCAGTCAATGTACATATTGCCTGAGTGAATCAGTCAATGTACCTATTGCCTGAGTGAATCAGTCAATGTACATATTGCCTGAGTGAATCAGTCAATGTACATATTGCCTGGGTGAATCAGTCAATGTACCTATTGCCTGAGTGAATCAGTCAATGTACATATTGCCTGGGTGAATCAGTCAATGTAAATATTGCCTGAGTGAATCAGTCAATGTACATATTGCCTGGGTGAATCAGTCAATGTACATATTGCCTGGGTGAATCAGTCAATGTACCTATTGCCTGAGTGAATCAGTCAATGTACATATTGCCTGAGTGAATCAGTCAATGTACATATTGCCTGGGTGAATCAGTCAATCTAATACAGAAGCCATTTATTTGTGATTGATGAATTTACCATCCAGATAGTTTCTGTGGTTTTGCGGTCAACCTTTGGGATGACATAAGCTTGTGACTACCACACAGAGAATGTGTAAAACAGTTGGTTTGATTGATGCCAAATGTACTAAATTACATTTATCACTAAACCATTGACGACGCAAAGTTAAATAAATATCAGCTCTATTGAGTAATAGCATCATTTGCTGACGGAGTTATTGTCGGTCATTCTCTGGACATGGGATCGTTGGTAGCAGTGCGCAACTATTCACTCTCATCTGATTGATCTTCTCCCAATACACCCTTCTAACGTTCAAGAAACACCTGAGAAGCGTCAACAAAATATGCCTGTATCTCAGATGTTGTCGAATTATTCACATTATTTACTTAATTTTGTCCAAGTTCACTGTTATTATTATAGTTGTGTTTGATCTAGCGCATGATTTGTGAACGGAAGAGTATACAGACTCTCCAATAAGTCATATATCGGCATTACAAAATATTATGTTTTGGTATCATCACATTTATCACCACAATAACTACGACCTCGATCTTTGTGATGTAAATGAGTGTGGCCATCCTTGGATCAGTTGGCCACAAGCTCCTTCCCACCACGTGTCACCTCAATTACCATGAGGGGATGTTGTACAGTGTATTACCAGGTAGCACAGTGAGGGAAGAGTCTGTACACCATAATTGTGCCAGTGATGTCTTTTTCCAACTTTAAACTTTTTTCTTTCACAATTTATGTGAGTAAAAATACATTACTATACGCGTCCACATCATATATACTGTTTCTGATATAACTCGTGTATTTGTTTGAAAACAAACAACATTTTGAAATATACTCGTAATAGAAACGGTGTTCAAACGGGGAATCATTTGGTAATGTTCTACATGAAAAAACAAACAAAAACAGTCTGATTACGTAGCTAATAAAAAGATAAAATCATTAAGTACATTTTGCAACATGACTAAGAGATAACTCTTCTCATTAGAGAGCACATGTTTTATTAATGAACAGATTCGTTTCACACTTCCCCCTTATAGGGAAGTTGAAAGTTAACTGTCAATATGAAGTCTGATTCCGCGATTACAACTCGCACGAGTTAACACCCGGAGGCCATATCAATTGCTATAGCTTGATACACCAACATTGAAAATGTTCCTTTCTCATTAGCAGTAAGTAGATTAAACATATACTTATTTCGAGTAATACATAAATATGTTTGTTGTGCTGATAGGTGGGTATATATTATTTTCCATTTTCAGACATATCATGACTTCTGTGGTGATCCTATGTTTTGCATCCGTTCTACTTTTCATACAAGGTAAGTTTGCAGATATTCATTGTTTCGTCCAGGAATCCGCTTCGAAAGATAAACGTTTTGGTTTTGTGACTATAGGAGGCTAATGTATCATATTATTAGCGTACTTATTTCGACCCGTGAAGATCTGAGGTAGTATCGGTCTTCAGCAACCCATGCATGCCCTAAAAGGCGACTATGCTTGTCTTATGAGGCGACTAATGAGATCGGGTGGTCAGGCTCGCTGACTTGGTTGATACATGCCATCGTATCCCAATTGCGTGGATCGATGCTCATGATGTCAATCACTGGATTGTCTGGTTCCGACTCGATTGTTTACAGACCGCCGTCATATAGCTGGAATATTGCTGAGTGCGGAGTTAAACAACAACAAACAAGCAACCAAAGCATATCTATTTCAACCTGGACTATCATTTACATGAAGGTTTCAAAAGTCCATTACACTCATGGATCCAATATCCTACTTTCAAAAGTACTATTACAACTACCCAGTCGTCACAGTTTGCTCTCATAGCTTTGCCTTTTCGGTTACCTCTGTCCGATCTAAATGCTTATTCTTTCTTTTCAGCAAAACCCTGCAATTATAGGCAGAACTGCTTAAAGTGTGACGACACAGGTTACTGCGCATCAAGGTGTGACCTTGGGTATTTCGGCAAGAGATGCACATCTAAGTGCAACAGTGGCTGCAGATATAAATTATGTGATCTACACACAGACAGTGGCACCGAGGTATGCACCCATGGCTGTATTTCAGGATTTTACAGTGTAAGGTGTAACATACCATGTGATGAGAACTTGAGACAGTGTACAGAATGCAAAGAAGGGTGTGTCGGTAAGTACTGCCAGCTGAATTCATCCTGTGTTTCTGGATGTGTCGACTCCTACTATGGCCTTGACTGCAAGAACTGTTCTGAACTATGTAAATCGTGCAATAGAAGCACTGGAATATGTGACCAGTGTCATTCGCCATACACTGGTCCCAACTGTGAGATGTCATGTGAGAATTGTAAAGGAACATGCAAGGCCGGATGCGTAGAAGGTTGTAATCGCGGATTTTATGGTCACTGGTGTGAAAAGGTGTGCAGTGAAAACTGCCACGCTGGTCCTGGCGCATGTGACAGAAAAGCTTCAAAGAACTGTAGTCCCGAATGTGACAAAATGACAGGATTCTGTATTCATGGCTGTAATGGCGGGTGGTATGGAGCTAACTGCTCAACTCAATGTAACCCAATGTGTGTAAATATGTCCTGCGATGATTCAGGGGCGTGTGTAGCTGTCTGTGCACCAGGATATGCTGGTTCAGACTGTTCATGCTTTGAAAACTGCATCGAGCACATTTGTTTCTCTGAGAACGGAACCTGTGCAAAAGGGTGTGCTAGTGGTTATTACGGTGCATTTTGTAACACCACCTGTGAGATTTGCATTGATGGGATTTGTAACCAGGAGTCTGAAACCTGCACCAAAGGATGCAACATTACTGATAAAAGATGCAAGTCTCCCTGTTCAGGTGACTGTCCCATAGATACCTGCGTCAAGGAAATTACATGTGGTAAGACCCTTTTTTTTTAATTTTATGGTCACTGGTGTGAAAAGGTGTGCAGTGAAAACTGTCGCCCTGGCCCTCACGCAACTTCTGTCCCAGCATGTGCCAGAAATCCCACCACCTAACATTTGAAACGTCGAATGTGACAACTATTCAGGAGATCGTATCCACGGTTGTGATGTCGGATGGTATTGTACTAATTGCTCATCTCGATGTAACTCGAAGTGTGTAAATATGTCCTGCACTGATTCAGGGGCGTGTGTAGATGATTGTACACCAGGTTATGCTGGGTCGGACTGTTCATGCTTTGGAAACTGCATTGATCACGAATGTCACTCTGAGAACTACCTGTGGGATATTCATTGACGGTAATAAAGATCATTACATGTTATACATACATGTCAATAGTTTAGAAAAACGACACCCAAACATCCTTAACAAGATGTTGACAAACACTGACCATCCGAAACCTGACAATTACGGGCATTCCCCGTGAAGGAATTAAAACAGATGCATCAATGGAATAGAATAATACATCAACCAATTTATATGATAACTCGTTTGTGTGTGAATATGATATTCTGGGTTCGATTCCCAACATGGGTACAATGTTTGAAGCCCATTTCTGGTGTCCCCCGCCGTGATATTGCTGGAATACTGCTAAAAGAGGCGTGAAACCATACTCACTCACTCACTCGTAGTTTAGAGATAAGGTTAGAATGGGTCACAGGTGTTGATTTTATGGGTTTTCCTTAAACCCTCTCTAATGTTCCAACATGACCCAATCTAATTTACCCTGAGAAATAGATAAACATTTAGGTCATCCACTTTACTTGATCAGAGACAATTGATTTACGCATCCTATTTGAACATCTGTCCATTTGTAGGTACTTTGTGTCATAAGTTCAAGGTTTTAGGTATTGCACCTATTGATACAGAGGCCCTGCATGTAAACTATTTTACTGCGCCACTATTCTGGTGTTTATAAGCGACATATACGTATTCGTACACATTAACAATATAATTAAACTTGATAACATTATTGTTTCCACAGAGCCTACCTCTCAGAGCCTTCCACTGATCATTATCGGAACATCATCAGCGTGTTGCCTGGTTGGCATCATGGTAGCTGTATGCATTGGATGCTACGAACGCACCAAAAGGTTTATATTCAAGTGTTTTATGTAAACAATGAACATGACAAATTGAGAATGCTTTCTGTGATATTTAACATATATGCTCTCATCTGAGCACTGTGACGTATCCTATTTTACATCTATGCTAAGGACCGACAATTTGATATTCTGGTTATTATTTCTTTCAACAGTCTGAAGCATAATAATTTTTTTCAAGCCTTTCCAGGGACAATTTCCTTCTTTCGATAAAATCCACACACTCCACGCCCCACACCTCCCTGAATACGGAGATAATATTCCCATGTCCTATTACCAATGACGATAAACAAATACATTATTTCTCTTACAGGCAAAAAAGAGATGACAAAGAAGAGGAATATCCAGCGGGACAACCGGAAGCACCCCAGTACGAGCTGATGGATATTGATCCTGATAAGAACGAAACAGGCCCTGTGATAGTTTTCCTTTAGTGTAGGATCACGCCCCATAATCTCCCACCACACAACACAGCACAGCACAACACAACACAACAAACCACAGAACAGCACAGCACATGATATAATATATTCCAACAATACCACATCATTATTTTTAGAATATATTTGATAACTTGCTTGAATCTATGTTAACACATAACTTTAAATACAATTCAGAATTCTTATCATTCTTAATTTCTACGGTATGATAAGCATGCTTAGCTGTCTTATGCAGTAATGCATTAAGCATTATATGTTATACTTTCATATCAATAGTTTGCAAACCTAAACCCAAGCTGTCTGTCTTTGTGACACATGTTGACTAAACACTTGCCAGTTAAAACATTCCCCATGAAGCAATCAAAACAGTTACATCGATGGAAAATATTATCTAATCCTCACGAATCTACAGAGCATAAAGTATATTATTTAGGAGATAAACCTACTGTGTTTTGAAATTTGATTGAGTCCCGCTGTAGAGTAGATACAAGTTACACGAAGCAGGATGACAACCCCAATCTATGATGTGGTTGAACATTAACTTGTAGACTTATTTGGAATAAGCCTGATGGTGCAACGTGGTTGCCAATGGAACTGGAGAATGACTGAACAGCCGCTTTTTTAGGCTGCGGATGAGCCGGCTATTTTGACAGAAGGGATCTGATTTGACCTGTCAGTTTCATGATTTCCCAGTATTCGACGCCAGTGTGTGAAACAAATGTGACAGTTTTTGCCAAAAAAACAGTGGTTTGTGTATGATTTTATCAGTTATGCGTGTTCAGAAATGAATTTAATCAAGTTTGATAAGATGTTATGATCAAGTGCCCGTGCTGTGACTCCAGTGATGTTGAGACATTGTTTTCGTGGCCTTTCAAAGGGAGGGGTGTATTCTGATGGACTTTCAAATCCCCTCCTGCCAAATCCTAACGTTGGTGGTTGACGGACATGGCAATGATTGTCGATTACAAAACAGTTTGTAAACAACATGTTGTCATGAATAAAGTTTTTTACAACACTTTTTATAATGTTATATTGTACTTTCATTGTCAATGAGGAAATTGCCTGTTCTGGGTCTATTCATCGAACATGTCGTCACGATATGGCTGAAATATTGCCGATGTGACGTAAAGCTTTAACTCACTCACTCATCGAACATGTCCCTAACAGTTTCATAAACATTATCATTTGTATGCAAAAGATATGCTTTCGTTAAGCCTTATAATCTCATCACATCATCGATAAAAACATCCGATATCAAACTACCGTATTTCCTCTATCAGCCGCTAGTCCGTCTATTAATGTCGGTGTGTATCTGAGACCTGTCTTGCATTGGCGACATAGCGTGTACTAGAGGTAGTGCTTAATGCTTTAAGTTCCTATGGGTAATCGAACGGCAGCCATTATTTATGAATCAACTTGTAGGTATTCGAAGTATTCATATGCACGTTTTTTTTGTGCGTGAAAAGGCTTAATATATTTAAAAGGGGCTTCCGTAGCAAAAAATTATCAGAATCAATTATACCTCAACGTCATGGTAGAGTTAATGTCAGTGAGTTTTGTGGTTAGAATGAATCTTTTAATAAACAGTGTATTTGATAACTACCATTTAATAATACATAGAAAATTTAGACGTTTTTCTTTAGTGGAGGATGACGTCAAACAATGTCTTTAGAATGTGAAACACTCATGAATTAAATCACCAGCAGGTGACCCCAGGTCACTGACTTTGTATAGGTTATAGTCATCGGGGTCGAGATAAAATTACACGTGAGTGAGTGAGTTTGGTTTAAACCCGTGATCATAGATGTCTGGCGTATCCAAGGGACACAACCCTAGACAGGGTCATCTATGCCACCGAGTGAGTGAGTACGTTTGGTTCAATGACGCTTTGAACAATATTCCAGTGAAACGGCGTGTCAGCTTAATGTGGGAGGAAAGCCTAAAGTTATGCAGGCCTTAGACGTTTTCTAATTTTGTGAAATCCACGAGCATGGGTATGGTGCTGCCAAGAATATACTCATTGTGTGGTGCTCGTCACTGCTTTGTGCAAAGTAATAGTCATTGATTTCAAGAGGTTATAATGTAATGCAATGAAATGCGTTGCGTTGTGTTGTGTTGTGTTGCGGTGAGGTGAGGTGAGGTGAGGTGAGGTGAGGTGAAGTGAGGTGAGGTGAAGTGAGGTGAGGTGTGGTGAGGTGAAGGAAGACAACACAATAGAAGGTAGACACAATTTTATTGATAACAACTTCTTTAATACTGTCCTGATAAGTACAAAAAGAATGTATATCAATAAAATGGCCTAAGCACGATACCGCTTGAATCATAAAAGACAGGAAACCGTTGATTGGACTGAGCAAAGGCTGCCACGATAAAGTGATTTGTCATGTAATGAATAAAAGTTGAGTGAACTAATTAATAGTAACACCTTCAGTCAGCAAAGCAGTGATAGCTGTGCAACCATTTCGGATTGTCAATAATCATGCGCGACGATCAGCGGGCAGATATATGACAAATGGTCCTGTTTTCATACTTTCGGGGTAAAATAGGTCTTCAGCAACCCATGTTTTCTTTATTTAAAAAAGAATCAAATGAAAAAAAGACCAAACACATCTACACACGTGCACATAAGTCTAATGTAATTGTTCCTCCGTGTGCATTGCCTGCTCCCTTCACTACATCGTATGCGTGTCGTATTAGGCGACTAACGGGATCGGGTGATCACAATTGCGTGGATCGATGCTGATGATGTCAATCACTGTATTGTCTGGTCCGGAACGCCGACAAATAGCTTGAATATTGCTGAGTGCGGCGTTAATCAACAAACAAACAAACAAAACCGAGTCCTTTGTGACTGATGAACTGATCATCTAGATAGGATCTGTGGTTTTGTGAACAACCTTTGGGCTAAAATAAGGTTGTTACTACCGTACAGAGAATGTGTAAAACAGTTGGCTTGACTGGAATACGCATTAACCACTGTCTTCACCAGACATGGGTAGATGAACAGATATTATGTGCAATGACTGGCCACGGATCAAGGGCTGTGCATAACTACAAATTACAAAATCTCAGAAGAAAGACCAGGTCGACTGTGAAGGTCATTGATGTTCGCAGTGACTGAACGACTGAACCTTGTTTGATCCACGTCAAACTGCAGTCAACGAAAATGTTTTGAAGATCCGGGGTAGAATAGGTCTTCAGCAACCCATGCTTGCCATAAAAGGCGACTGTGTTTGTCGTAAGAGGCGACTAACGGGATCGGGTGGTCATGTTCGCTGACTTGGGTAATGCATGTCATAGTATCCTAATTACGTGGATCGATGCTCATATTGTCAATCAATGGATTGTCTTGTCCAGACTCGATTATTTACAGATGGCCGTCATATAGCTGGAATATTACTGAGTGCGGCGTTAAACAACAACAAAAAAAAAAAACCAAACCATACCAAAAGACGTTAAAAGATGATACTTGTTGTACCTGTCTGGCGCTCGGTATTAAGGGGCTTAAACAAGGACTGGTCAGCTCGGAGTCAGTATACTGTGTCTGAAGGGGTATTCATGTTAAATTGCGGCATGGTATCTCAGTGAGCTAGCACTATAAATCGGCATCACTCCGGACTAGTACAAGCAGCCACACAAACACACACACGTGCATGCACGTCGCTATATAAGTGCAATAATCTTGGACGCGAATTTAAACCCCATTTCACCTCACCACCTTACAATAGTTGAAATATTAGAAATTCAAATTGACTAACAAAGGAAACATTTAGCTGAGGTAAGTGTCTTTGGCTTCACGACAGTCATCTCTTGTTTGCAAACACCAGTTAGTTGATTGTGCGTTCAACTCCATGCATTGTTTCAGGCTTCTATTGAAGTGTAGGGACCTGTTTTGGGCAGCGATAGCATAAACAGAGTTTCGCGAACGGGCTATCCATGTCAGGAGCTTGAAATGGACCTTTTCAGAAATGTCGTTGACCAGTGGCAATGTGCAATCTAAGCGTTCCTTTATTGGTGACTGAGTGAAGTTGTTTGAGCCCCGCTTTGAATGTTATTTCGATTATATATCATCGTACCAGCTTCTTGTAAGAGGAAAGCTTGAGGCGTTGAAGGTATAAGACGTTTTCACTGTCGAATCCCACGAGCACAGGTAAGATGGACTGGTCGGCTCGGAGTCAGGATACTGTGTCAGAAAACAACAAACAAACCAAACCAAACCATACCAAAAGACGTTAAAATATGGTACTTGTTGTTACCCTGTCTGGCGCTCGGCATTAAGGGGCTAAAACAAGGACTGGTCTGCTCGGAGTCAGTATACTGTTTCTGAGTGGGGTATTCATGTTAAACTGCGGCATGGTATCTCAGTGAGCTAGCACTATAAATCGGCATCGGTCCGGACTAGTACAAGCAGCCACACAAACACACACACGTGCATACACCTTGAATATATAACCGCAATAATCTTGGACGCGACGTTAAACCCAATTTCACCTCACCTCACCTTGTCAGGAGCTTGAAATGGACTTTTCAGAAATGTCGTTCTGACCAGTGGCAACAGGAGAAATGTGCAATCTTAGCTTTCCTTTATTGGTGAGTGAAGTGAGTTGAAAAGAATTACGATTATTTTACATCGTACCAGCTTCATGTAAGAAGAAAGCTTGAGGCGTTGCAGGTAAAATACGTTTTTACTTCGTCGAATCCCACGAGCACAGGTAAGACAAATCAGGTCTACACAGCTAATTGCGTCTCCTTAGACGACATTCTAACTTGTATCCCTGCCATTGTTGCCTTTAACCACAGGGATATGAGGGATGTTGTACAGTGTATTTCCAGGTTGCACAATGAGGGGAGAGCCTGTACACCACATTTGTGACAGTGATGTCTTTTTCCAACTTTAAACTTTTTCTTTCACAATTTATGTTAGTAAAAATACATTACTATACGCATCCACGTCAGATATACAAAAACAAACAACATTCTGAAATATACTCGCAATAGAAACGGTGTTCTAACGGGAATCATTTGGTAATGTTCTACATGAAAAAAACAACAAAAACAATCTGATCACGTAGCTAATAGAAAGATAAAATCATTAAGTACATTTTTGCAACATGACTAAGAGATAACTCTTCTCATTAGAGAGCACATGTTTTATTAATGAGCAGATTCGTTTCACACTTCCCCCTTATAGGGAAGTTGAAAGTTAACTGTCAATATGAAGTCTGATTCCGCGATTGCAACTCGCACGAGTTAACACCCGGAGGCCATATCAATTGCTATAGCTTGATACACCAACATTGAAAATGTTCCTTTCTCATTACCAGTAAGTAGATTAAACATATACTTATTTCGACTTATACAGTAATATGTTTTTTGTGCTGATAGGTGGGTATATATTATTTTCCATTTTCAGACATATCATGGCTTCTGTGGTGATCCTATGTTTTGCATCCGTTCTACTTTTCATACAAGGTAAGTTTGCAGATATTCATTGTTTCGTCCACGAATCTGCTTCGAAAGATAAACGTTCTTGGTTTTGTGACTATAGGAGGCTAACTTATCATATTCTTCACATATTTATTTCAACCTGGACTTATTCAATCCCTATCATGGAGGCTTTTTCAAAGGTATATAACACATGTTCCAATATCTTACTTTCACAAATTGACTAAGTGTTGCGAAATATAAAGATATATTAAACATTGTAGTTTGTTTCAAAATAAGCATTACTATTATAAGAAGTAACTTTCATTATTGGCCTAGCTACTACTACTACAACTTCTACTACTACTGCTACTACTACTACTACTACTACTACTACTACTACTACTACTACTACTACTACTAAAAGTACCATTACTACTACCCAGTCGCCTGAAGCTTCACAGGGTGGTAGCCTAGTGGTTAAAGCGTTCGATCGTCATGCTTAAGACCCGTGTTTGATTCCCGACACGGGTACAATGCGTGAAGCCCATTTGTGGTGTCCCCCGCCCTGATATTGCGGGAACATTGCTAAAAGAGGCGTAAAACCATACTCACTCACTGAAGCTGCACAATTTGCTCTCATAGCACTCAGGGATCCAATATCCTACTTTCGAAAGTACTATGACTACTACCCAGTCGTCTGTAGCATCACATTTTTGCTCTCATTACTTTGCCTATTTGGTTATCTCTGTACGATCCCAATCCTTATTCTTTTTTCCCAGCAAAACCCTGCAATGATAACCAGAACTGCAATAGCTGTGACGACACTGGTTTCTGCACATCAAAGTGTCACCCTCGGTATTTCGACAAGAGATGCAAATCTAAGTGCAACAGTGGCTGCAGAAATAGATTGTGTGAACTACACACAGACGGTGGCATCGAGGTATGCACCAATGGCTGTATTTCAGGATTCCAAGGTCCAAGGTGCAACATACCATGTGATGAGAATTGGAGACAGTGTACAGAATGCAAAGGAGGGTGTGTCGGCAAGTACTGCCAGCTGAATTCATCCTGTGTTTCTGGATGCGTCGACTCCTACTATGGCCTTGACTGCAAGAACTGTTCTGAACAATGTAAATCGTGCAATAGAATCACTGGAATATGTGACCAGTGTCATTCGCCATACACTGGTCCCAACTGTGAGATATCATGTGAGAATTGTAAAGGAACATGCAAGGCCGGATGCGAAGAAGGCTGTAATCGCGGATTTTATGGTCACTGGTGTGAAAAGGTGTGCAGTGAAAATTGCCTCGCTGGCCCTGGCGCATGTGACATAAAGGCTTCAAACAATTGTATTCCCGAATGTGGCAACATGACAGGATTCTGTATTCATAGCTGTAATGGCGGGTGGTATGGAGCCAACTGCTCAACTCAATGTAACCCAAGGTGTGTAAATATGTCCTGCACTGGTACAGGGGCGTGTGTAGCTGGCTGTGCACCAGGATATGCTGGTTCAGACTGTTCATGCTTTGAAAACTGCAACGAGCACATTTGTTTCTCTGAGAACGGAACCTGTGAGAAAGGGTGTGATAATGGCTATTACGGTGCATTTTGTAACACCAGCTGTGAGGTTTGCATTAATGGGATTTGTGAGCAGGAGTCTGGAACCTGCACCAAAGGATGCAACATTACTGATCAAAGATGCAAGTCTACCTGTTCAGGTGACTGTCCCATAGATACCTGCGTCAAGGAAATTACATGTGGTAAGACCTATGTTTTTTATTTTATGGTCACTGGTGTGAAAAGGTGTGCAGTGAAAACTGTCGCCCTGGCCCTCACGCAACTTCTGTCCCAGAATGTGCCAGAAATCCCCCCGCCCAAAAATTGCATCTTCGAATGTGACAACTATTCAGGGGATCGTATCCACGGTTGTGATGTCGGATGGTATTGTACTACTTGCTCATCTCGATGTAACTCGAAGTGTGTAAATATGTCCTGCACTGATTAAGGGGCGTGTGCAGATGATTGTACACCAGGTTATGCTGGGTCGGACTGTTCATGCTTTGGAAACTGCATTGATCACGAATGTCACTCTACCTGTGGGATATGCATTGACAGTAATAAAGATCATTATATGTTATACATTCATGTCAATAGTTTAGAAAAACGACACCCAAACATCCTTAACAAGATGTTGACAAAACACTGACCATCTGAAACTTGACAATTATGGGCATTCCCCGTGAAGGAATTAAAACAGATGCATCAATGGAATAGAATAATACATCAACCAATTTATAAGATAACTCATTTGTGTGTGAATATGATATTCCGTTGATGTAACTGATTACCACTATCATTCTTCGTAGGAAGCGATCGCTCGTCACGCTGAAGACCAGGGTTCGATTCCCAACATGGGTAAAATGTGTGAAGCCCATTTCTGGTGTCCCCCGCCGTGATATTGCTGGAATATTGCTAAGAGAGGCGTAAAACCATACTCACTCACTCACTCACTCGTAGAAAGGTTATCAGCTGTCCTCAGACGAATGATAATTAGACTTTGTTCAATGTCACACTTGTATGGTTTGGATTTATATCAATTAGTTGAGAGACAAGGTTAGAATGGGTCACAGGTGTTGATTTTATGGGTTTTCATTAAACCTTCTCTAAAGTTCCAACATGACCAAATCTAATTTACCCTGAGATGTAGGAACGGAGAATACAAATATATGATAAACATTTAGTCATCCACTTTACTTGATCACAGATAATTTATTTACGCATCCTATTTGAACATCTGTCCATTTGTAGGTACTTTGTGTCATAAGTTCAAGGTTTTAGGTATAGCACCTATTGATATAGAGGCCCTGCATGTAAACTATTTTACTGTGCCACTATTCTGGTGTTTATAAGAGACATATACGTATACGTACACATTAACAATATAATTAAACTTGATAACATCATTGTTTCCACAGAGCCTTCCTCTCAGAGCCTTCCACTGATCATTATCGGAACATCATCAGCGTGTTGCCTGGTTGGCATCATGGTAGCTGTATGCATTGGATGCTACGAACGCACCAAAAGGTTTATATTCAAGTGTTTTATGTAAACAATGAATACAGCTGATTAAGAATGCTTTCTGTTATATTTAACATATATGCTCTCATCTGAGCACTGTGACGTATCCTATTTTACATATATGCTAAGGACCAACAATTTGATATTCTGGTTATTATTTCTTTCAACAGTCTGAAGCATAATATTATTTTTCAAGCCTTTCCAGGGACAATTTCCTTCTTTCGATAAAATCCCCACACTCCATGCCCCACACCTCCCTGAATACGGAGATAATATTCCCATGTCCTATTACCAATGACGATAAACAAATACATTATTTCTCTTACAGGCAAAAAACAGATGACAAAGAAGAGGAATATCCAGCGGGACAACCGGAAGCACACCAGTACGAGCTGATAGATATTGATCCTGATAAGAACGAAACAGGCCCTGTGATAGTTTTCCTTTAGTGTAGGATCACGCTCCATTATCTCCAACCACACCACTCAGCACAACATAACACAACACAACACAACACAACAAACCACAGAACAGCACAACACATGATATAATATATTCCAACAATACCACTTAGTTATTTTTAGAATATATTTGATAACTTGCTGGAATCTATGTTAACACATAACTTTAAATATAGTTCAGAATTCTTATCATTCTTAATTTCTACGGTATAATAAGCATGCTTAGCTGTCTTATGCAGTAATGCATTAAGCATTATATGTTATACTTTCATATCAATAGTTTGCAAACCTAAACCCAAGCTGTCTGTCTTTGTGACAAATGTTGACTAAACACTTGCCAGGTAAAACATTCCCCATGAAGAAGTCAAAACAGTTACATCGATGGAAAACATTATCTAATCCTCACGAATCTACAGAGCATAAAGTATATTATTTAGGAGATAAACCTACTGTGTTTTGAAATTTGATGGAGTCCCACTGTAGAGTAGATACAAGTTACACGAATCAGGATGACAACCCCGATCTATGATGTGGTTGAAGACTAACTTGTAGATTTACAGGGAGTGAGCCTGATGGTGCAACGTGATTGCCAATGGAACTGGAGAATGACTGAACAGCCGCTTTTTCAGGCTGCGGATGAGCCGGCTATTTTGACAGGACGGATGTCATTCGACCTGTCAATTTCAAGATTTCACAGTATTCGACGCCAGTGTGTGAAACAAATGTGACACTTGTTGCCAAAAAACAGTGGTTTGTGTATGATATGCTTAATTATGTGTGTTCAGAAATGAATTACATCAAGTTGGATAAGTTGTTATGATCAAGTGCCCGTGCTATGACTCCAGTGATGTTGAGACATTGTTTTCGTGGCCTTTCAAAGGGAGGAGTGTATTCTGATGGACTTTCAAATCCCCATCTGCTAAATCCTAACGTTGGTGGTTGACGGACAAAGCAATGATTGTCGATTACAAAACGGTTTGTAAACAACATGTTGTCATGAATAAAGGTTTTTATAACACTTTTTATAATGTTATATTGTACTTTCATTGTCAATGAGGAAATTGCCTGTTCTGGGTCTGTTCATCGAACATGTCCCTAACAGTTTCATAAACATTATCATTTGTATGCAAAATATATGCTTTCGTTAAGCCTTATAATCTCCTCATGGAAGCAGGGTTACTGCCTAGAACATCACATCATCGATAAAAACATCCGATATCAAAGTACCATATTTCCTCTATCAGACGCTAGGCCGTCTATTAATGTCGGTGTGTATCTGAGACCTGTCTTGCATTGGCGACATAGCGTGTACTAGAGGTAGTGCTTAATGCTTTAAGTTCCTATGGGTAATCGAACGGCAGCCATTATTTATGAATCAACTTGTAGGTATTCGAAGTATTCATATGCACGTTTTTTTGTGCATGAAAAGGCTTAATATATTTCAAATGGGCTTCCGTAGCAAAAAATTATCAGAATCAATTATACCTCAACGTCATGGTAGAGTTAATGTCAGTGCGTTTTGTGGTTAGAATGAATATTTTAATAAACAGTGTATTTGATAACTACCATTTATTAATGCATAGAAAATTTAGACGTTTTCCTTTAGTGGAGGATGACGTCAAACAATGTCTTTAGAACGTGAAACACTCATGAATTAAATCACCAGCAGGTGACCCCAGGTCACTGACTTTGTATAGGTTATAGTCATCGGGGTCGAGATAAAATTACAACTGAGTGAGTGAGTTTGGTTTAAACCCGTGATCATAGATGTCTGGCGTAGCCAAGGGACGCAACCCTGGACAGGGTCATCTATGCCACCGAGTGAGTGAGTACGTTTGGTTCAATGACGCTTTGAACAATATTCCAGTTATACGGCGTGTCAGCTTAATGTGGGAGGAAAGCCTAAAGTTATGCAGGCCTTAGACGTTTTCTAATTTTGTGAAATCCACGAGCATGGGTATGGTGCTGCCAAGAATATACTTATGGTGTGGTGCTCGTCACTGCTTTGTGCAAAGTAATAGTCATTGATATCAAGAGAAATTGGAGGTTATAATGTAATGCAATGAAATGCGTTGCGTTGAGTTGCGGTGAGGTGAGGTGAGGTGAAGTGAGGTGAGGTGAAGTGAGGTGAGGTGTGGTGAGGGGAAGGAAGACAACACAATAGAAGGTAGACGCAATTTTATTAATAACAACTTCTTTAATACTGTAAAAAGCGAAGTTTCGGTATAGATCCTTATACCGTTGTTGACTTGTCCTGATAGGTACAAAAAGAATGTATATCAATATAATGGCCTTAGCACGATACCGCTTGAATCATAAAAGACAGGAAACCGTTGATTAGACTGAGCAAAGGCTGCCACGATAAAGTGATTTGTCATGTACTGAATAAAAGTTGAGTGAACTAATTAATAGTAACACCTTCAGTCAGTGAAGCAGTGATAGCTGTGCAACCATTTGGGATTGTCAATAATCATGCGCGACGATCAGCGGGCAGATATATTACAAATGGTATATGACAAATGGTACTCTTTTCATACTTTCGGGGTAAAATAGGTCTTCAGCAACCCATGTTGTCTATATTTAAAAAAGAATCAAATGAAAAAGACCAAACACATGTACACACGTGCACATGAGTCTAATGTAATTGTTCCTCCGTGTGCATTGCCTGCTCCCTTCACTACATCGTATGCGTGTCGTATTAGGCGACTAACGGGATCGGGTGGTCACAATTGCGTGGATCGATGCTTATGATGTCAATCACTGTATTGTCTGGTCCAGAACGCCGACAAATAGCTTGAATATTGCTGAGTACGGCGTTAATCAACAAACAAACAAAAAAACCCGAGTCCTTTGTAACTGATGAACTGATCATCTAGATGGGATCTGTGGTTTTGTGAACAACCTTTGGGCTAACATAAGGTTGTGACTACGGTACAGAGAATGTGTAAAACAGTTGGCTTGACTGGAATATGTATTAACCACTGTCTTCACCAGGCATGGGTAGATGAACAGATATTATGTGCAATGACTGGCCACGGATCAAGGGCTGTGCATAACTACAAATTACAAATTCTCAGAAGAAAGACCAGGTCGACCGAGAAGGTCAACGAGGTTCGCAGTGACTGAACGACTGAACTTTGTTTGATCAATGTCAAACTGCAGTCAACGGGATCGGGTGGTCAGGTTCGCTGACTTGGGTAATGCATGTCATAGTATCCTAATTACGTGGATCGATGCTCATGTTGTCAATCACTGGATTGTCTTGTACAGACTCGATTATTTACAGATGGCCGTCATATAGCTGGAATATTACTGAGTGCTGCGTTAAACAACAACAAAAAACCCAAACCAAACCATACCAAAATACATTAAAAGATGATACTTGTTGTTACCCTGTCTGGCGCTCGGCATTAAGGGGCTTAAACAAGGACTGGTCGGCTCGGAGACAGTATACTGTGTCTGAAGGGGTATTCATGTTAAATTGCGGCATGGTATCTCTGTGAGCTAGCACTATAAATCGGCATCACTCCGGACTAGTACAAGCAGCCACACAAACACATACACGTGCATGCACGTCGCTATATAAGTGCAATAATCTTGGACGCGAATTTAAACCCGATTTCACCTCACCACCTTACAATAGTTGAAATATTAGAAATTCAAATTGACTAACAAAGGAAACATTTAGATGAGGTAAGTGTCTTTGGCTTCACGACAGTCATCTCTTGTTTGCAAACACAAGTTAGTTGATTGTGCGTTCAACTCCAAGCGTTGTTTCTGGCTGCTATTGAACTGTGGGGACCTGTTTTGGGTAGCGATAGCATAAACAGAGTTTCGCGAACGGGCTATCCATGTCAGGAGCTTGAAATGGACCTTTTCAGAAATGTCGTTCTGACCAGTGGCAACAGGAGCAATGTGCAATCTTAGCGTTCCATTATTGGTGACTGAGTGAAGTTGTTTGAGCCCCGCTTTGAATGTTATTTCGAGTATATATCATCGTACCAGCTTCATGTCAGAGGAAAGCTTGAGCCATTGCAGGTATAAGACGTTTTCACTGTCGAATCCCACGAGCACAGGTAAGATGGACTGGTCGGCTCGGAGTCAGGATACTGTGTCAGGAAACAACAAACAAACCCAAACCAAACCATACCAAAAGACGTTAAAATATGGTACTTGTTGTTACCCTGTCTGTCGCTCGGCATTAAGGGGCTAAAACAAGGACTGGTCTGCTCGGAGTCAGTATACTGTGTCTAAAGGGGTATTCATGTTAAACTGCGGCATGGTATCTCAGTGAGCTAGCACTATTAATCGGCATCACTCCGGACTAGTACAAGCAGCCACACAAACACACACACGTGCATGCACCTTGTATATATAAGTGCAATAATCTTGGACGCGACGATAAACCCAATTTCACCTCACCTCACCTTGTCAGGAGCTTGAAATGGACTTTTCAGAGATGTCGTTCTGACCAGTGGCAACAGGAGCAATGTGCAATCTTAGCGTTCCTTTATTGGTGAGTAAGTGAATTTGGTTAAGCCCCCTGAATAGAATTACGATTATTTTAAATCGTACCAGCTTCATGTAAGAAGAAAGCTTGAGGCGTTGCAGGTATAAGACGTTTTTACTTTGTCGAATCCCACGAGCACAGGTAAGACAAATCAGCTCTACACAGCTAATTGCGTCTCCTTAGACGACATTCTAACTTGTATCCCTGCCATTGTTGCCTTTAACCACAGGGATATGAGGGGATGTTGTACAGTGTATTTCCAGGTTGCACAATGAGGGGAGAGCCTGTACACCATATTTGTGCCAGTAATGTCTTTTTCCAACTTTAAACTTTTTCTTTCACAATTTATGTGAGTAAAAATACATTACTATACGTGTCCACGTAAGATATACAAAAACAAACAACATTTTGAAATATACTCGCAATAGAAACGGTGTTCTAACGGGAATCATTTGGTAATGTTCTACATGAAAAAACAACAAAAACAGTCTGATCACGTAGCTAATAGAAAGATAAATCATTAAGTACATTTGTGCAACATGACTAAGAGATAACTCTTCTCATAAGAGAGCACATGTTTTATTAATGAGCAGATTTGTTTCACACTTCCCCCTTATAGGGAAGTTGAAGGTTAACTGTCAATATGAAGTCTGATTCCGCGATTACAACTCGCACGAGTTAACACCCGGAGGCCATATCAATTACTATAGCTTGATACACCAACATTGAAAATGTTCCTTTCGCATTACCAGTAAGTAGATTAAACATATACTTATTTCGAGTAATACAGTAATATGTTTGTTGTGCTGATAGGTGGGTATATATTATTTTCCATTTTCAGACATATCATGACTTCTGTGGTGATCCTATGTTTTGCACCCGTTCTACTTTTCATACAAGGTAAGTTTGCAGATATTCATTGTGTCGTCCAGGAATCTGCTTCGAAAGATAAACTTTCTTGGTGTTGTGACTATAGGTGCCTAATTTATCATTTTCTTCGCATATTTATTTCGACCCGTGAAGATCCGGGGTAGAATCGGTCTTCAGCAACACACGCATGCTGTAAAAGGCGAGTATGCTTGTCTTATGAGGATCGGGTGGTCAGGGTCGAGTCGATTGTTTACAGACCGCTATCATATTGCTGGAATAGTGCAGAGTGCGGTGTTTAACAACAAACAAGCAAGCAAAGCATATTTATTTCAACCTGGACATATTTTCAATTATTAACATGAAGGTTTCAAAAGTCCATACCACTCATGGATCCAATGTTCTACTTTCAATATTACTATGACTACTACCCAGTCGTCTGAAGCATCACAATTTGCTCTCATAGCTTTGCCTATTTGGTTACCTCTGTCCAATATCAATTCTTATTCTTTCTTTTCAGCAAAACCCTGCAAGTATAGCCAAAGCTGCTTAAGGTGTGACGACAAAGGTTACTGCTTATCAAGGTGTCACACTGGCTATTTCGGCAAGAGGTGCACATCTAAGTGCAGCAGTGGCTGCAGATATAAATTTTGTGAACAACTCACAGACAGTGGCATCGAGGCATGCACCCATGGCTGTATTTCAGGATTTTACGGTACAAGGTGCAACTTACCATGTGATGAGAATTGGAGACAGTGTACAGAATGCAAAGGAGGGTGTGTCGGTAAGTACTGCCAGCTGAATTCATCCTGTGTTTCTGGATGCGTGGACTCCTACTATGGCCTTGACTGCAAGAACTGTTCTGAACAATGTAAATCGTGCAATAGAAGCACTGGGAATATGTGACCAGTGTCATTCGCCATACACTGGTCCCAACTGTGAGATATCATGTGAGAATTGTAAAGGAACATGCAAGGCCGGATGCGAAGAAGGCTGTAATCGCGGATTTTATGGTCACTGGTGTGAAAAGGCGTGCAGTGAAAACTGCCGCGCTGGTCCTGGCGCATGTGACAGAAAAGCTTCAAAGAACTGTAGTCCCGAATGTGACAACATGACAGGATTCTGTAGTCATGGCTGTAATGGCGGGTGGTATGGAGCTAACTGCTCAACTCAATGAAACCCAAGGTGTGTAAATATGTCCTGCACTGATTCAGGGGCGTGTGTAGCTGGCTGTGCAGCAGGATATGCTGGTTCAGACTGTTCATGCTTTGAAAACTGCATCGAGCATATTTGTTTCTCTGAGAACGGAACCTGTGCTACAGGGTGTGGCAATGGTTATAACGGTGCATTTTGTACCTGTGAGATTTGTATTGATGGGATTTGTGACCAGGAGTTTGGAACCTGCACCAAAGGTTGCAACATTACTGATCAAAGATGCAAGTCTACCTGTTCAGCTGAATGTCCTATAGATACCTGCGTCAAGGAAAATACATGTGGTAAGACCTATTTTTTGGATTTTATGGTTATTGGTGTGAAAAGGTGTGCAGTAAAAACTGTCGCGCTGGCCCTCACGCAACTTTTGTCCCAACAATTGCCTCCTCGAATGTGACAACTATTCAGGAGATCGTATCCACGGTTGTAATGTCTGATGGTATTGTACTAATTGCTCATCTCAATGTAACTCGAAGTGTGTAAATATTTCCTGCACTGATCCAGGGGCTTGTGTAGATGATTGTACACCAGGTTATGCTGGGTCGGACTGTTCATGCTTTGAAAACTGCATTGATCACGAATGTCACTCTGAGAACTACCTGTGGGATATGCATTGGCAGTAATAAAGATCATTATATGTTATACATTCATGTCAATAGTTTAGAAAAACGACACCCAAACATCCTTAAAAAGATGTTGACAAAACACTGACCATCTGAAACCTGACAATTATGGGCATTCCCCGTGAAGGTATTAAAACAGATGCATCAATGGAATAGAATAATACATCAACCAATTTATAAGATAACTCATTTGTGTGTGAATATGATATTCTGTTGATGTAATTGATGACCAATATCCTTCTTCGTAGAAAGCGATCGCTCGTCACGCCGAAGACCAGGGTTCGATTCCCAACATTGGTACAATGTGTGAAGCCCGTTTGTGGTGTCCCCCGCCGTGATATTGCTGGAATATTGCTAAAAGCGGCGTAAAACCATACTCACTCACTCACTCACTCACTCGTAGAAAGGTTATCAGCTGTCTCCAGATGAATGATGATTAGACTTTGTTCAATGTCACACTTGTATGGTTTGGATTTATAACAATAAGTTTGGAGATTAGGTTAGAATGGGTCACAGGTGTTGATTTATGGGTTTTCCTTAAACCCTCTCTAATGTTCCAACATGACCCAATCTAATTTACCCCGAGATGTAGGAACGGAGAATACAAATATATGATAAACATTTGGTCATCCACTTTACTTGATCACAGATAATTGATTTACGCATCCTATTTGAACATCTGTCCTTTTGTACAGTGTGTCATAAGTTCAAGGTTTTAGGTATTGCACCTATTGATATAGAGGCCCTGCATGTAAACTATTTTACTGTGCCACTATTCTGGTGTTTATAAGCGGCATATACGTATACGTACACATTAACAATATAATTAAACTTGATAACATTATTGTTTCCACAGAGCCTACCTCGCAGAGCCTTCCACTGATTATTATCGGAGCATCATCAGCATGTTGCCTGGTTGGCATCATGGTAGCTGTATGCATTGGATGCTACGAACGCACCAAAAGGTTTATATTCAAGTGTTTTATGTAAACAATGAACACGGCAGATTAAGAATGCTTTCTGTTATATTTAACATATATGCTCTCATCTGAGCACTGTGACGTATCCTATTTTACATATATGCTAAGGACCAACAATTTGATATTCTGATTATTATTTCTTTCAACAGTCTGAAGCATAATAATCTTTTTTCAAGCCTTTCCAGGGACAATTTCCTTCTTTCGATAAAATCCCCACACTCCATGCCCCACACCTCCCTGAATACGGATATAATATTCCTATGTCCTATTACCAATGACGATAAACAAATACATTATTTCTCTTACAGGCAAAAAACAGATGACAAAGAAGAGGAATATCCAGCGGGACAACCGGAAGCACCCCATTACGAGCTGATGGATATTGATCCTGATAAGAACGAAACAGGCCCTGTGATAGTTTTCCTTTAGTGTAGGGTCACGCCCCATAATCTCCCACCACACAACACAGCACAGCACAACACAACACAACAAACCACAGAACAGCACAGCACATGATATAATATAGTCAAAGAATACCACATAGTTATTTTTAGAATATATTTTATAACTTGCTTGAATCTATGATAACACATAACTTTAAATATAGTTCAGAATTCTTATCATTCTTAATTTCTACGGTATAATAAGCATGCTTACCCGTCTTATGCAGTAATGCCTTAAGCATTATATGTTATACTTTCATATCAATAGTTTGCAAAACCTAAACCCAAGCTGTCTGTCTTTGTGACAAATGTTGACTAAACACTTGCCAGGTAAAACATTCCCCATGAAGAAATCAAAACAGTTACATCGATGGAAAACATTACCTAATTCTCACGAGTCTACAGAGCATAAAGGATATTATTTAGGAGATAAACCTACTGTGTTTTGAAATTTGATTGAGTCCCGCTGTAGAGTAGATACAACTTACACGAAGCATTGCCAGGTAAAACATTCCCCATGAAGAAATCAAAACAGTTACATCGATGGAAAACATTATCTAATCCTCACGAATCTACAGAGCATAAAGGATATTATTTAGGAGATAACCTACTGTGTTTTGAAATTTGATTGAGTCCCGCTGTAGAGTAGATACAAGTTACACGAAGCATTGCCAGGTAAAACATTCCCCATGAAGAAATCAAAACAGTTACATCGATGGAAAACATTATCTAATCCTCACGAATCTACAGAGCATAAAGGATATTATTTAGGAGATAAACCTACTCTGTTTTGAAATTTGATTGAGTCCCACTGTAGAGTAGATACAAGTTACACGAATCAGGATGACAACCCCGATCTATGATGTGGTTGAACATTAACTTGTAGATTTACTTGGAATGAGCCTGATGGTGCACCGTTATTGCCAATGGAACTGGAGAATGACTGAACAGCCGCTTTTTTCGGCTGCGGATGAGCCGGCTATTTTGACAGGGGCGATCTGATTTGACCTGTCAATTTCAAGATTTCACAGTATTCGACGCCAGTGTGTGAAATAAATGTGACAGTTGTTGCCAAAAAACAGTGGTTTGTGTATGATTTGCTTAATTATGCTTGTTCAGAAATGAATTTCATCAAGTTTGATAAGTTGTTATGATCAAGGGCCCGTGCTATGACTCCAGTGATGTTGGGACATTGTTTTCGTGGCCTTTCAAAGGGAGGAGTGTATTCTGATGGACTTTCAAATCCCTTCCTGCCAAATCCTAACGTTGGTGGTTGACGGACATCGCAATGATTGTCGATTACAAAACAGTTTGTAAACAACATGTTGTCTTGAATAAGGTTTTTTACAACACTTTTTATATTGTTATATTGTACTTTCATTGTCAATGAGGAAATTGCCTGTTCTGGGTCTATTCATCGAACATGTCCCTAACAGTTTCATAAACATTATCATTTGTATGCAAAATATATGCTTTCGTTAAGCCTTATTATCTCATCATGGAAGCAGGGTTACTGCCTAGAACATCACATCATCAATAAAAACATCCGATATCAAACTACCGTATTTCCTCTATCAGACGCTAGGCCGTCTATTAATGTCGGTGTGTATCTGAGACCTGTCTTGCATTGGCGACCCGGCGTGTACTAGAGGTAGTGCTTAATGCTTTAAGTTCCTATGGGTAATCGAACGGCAGCCATTATTTATGAATCAACTTGTAGGTATTCGAAGTGTTCATATGCACGTTTTTTTGTGCATGAAAAGGCTTAATATATTTCAAATGGGCTTCCGTAGCAAAAAAAATCACCAGCAGGTGACCCCAGGTCACTGACTTAGCATAGGTTATAGTCATCGGGGTCGAGAGAAAATTACAAGTGAGTGAGTGATTGAGTTTGGTTTATACCCGTGATCATAGGTTTCTGGCGTAGCCAAGGGACGCAACTCTGGACAGGGTCATCTGTGCCACCGAGTGAGTGAGTAAGTTTGGTTTATTGACGCTTTGAACAATATTCCAGTTATACGTCGTGTCAGCTTAATGTGGGAGGAAAGCCTTATGTTATGCAGGTCTTAGACGGTACCCAATCTGGTGAGCATGGGTATGGTTCTGCCAAGAAACATACTAATGGTGTGGTGCACGTCACTGCTTGGTGCAAAGTAATAGTCATTGATATCAAGAAAAACTGGAGGTTATAATGTAATGTAATGCGTTGCGTTGCGTTGCGTTGTGTTGCGTTGCGGTGAGGTGAGGTGAGGTGAGGTGAGGTGAGGTGTGGTGAGGTGAAGGAAGACAACACAATAGAAGGTAGACACAATTTTATTAATAACAACTTCTTTAATACTGTAAACAGCGACGTTTCGGTATAAATCATTATACCGTTGTTAACTTGACCTGATAAGTACATAAAGAATGTATATCAATATAATGGCCTTAGCACGATACCGCTTGAATCATAAAAGACAGGAAACGTTGATTAGACAGAGCAAAGGCTGCCACGATAAAGTGATTTGTCATGTACTGAATAAAAGTTGAGATCAGTCTAATGTAATTGTTTCTCCGTGTGCATTGCCTGCGCCCTTCACTACAATATCTTATGCTTGTAGTATTAGGTGACTAACGGGATCGGGTAATCACGATTGCGTGGATCGATGCTGATGATATCACTGAATTGTCTGGTCCAGAACGCCGACACATAGCTTGAATATTGCTGAGTGCGGCGTTAATCAATAAACAAACAAAACCGAATCCTTTGTGACTGATGAACAGATCATCTAAATGGGATCTGTGGTTTTGTGAACAACCTTTTGGCTAACATAAGGTTGTGACTACGGTACAGAGAATGCGTAAAACAGTTGGATTGACTGGAATACGCATTAACCACTGCTAACTGTCTTCACCAGGCTTGGGTAGATGAACAGATATTATGTGCAATGGCTGGCCACAGATCAAGGGCTGTGCCTAACTACAAATTACAAAATCTCAGAAGAAAGACCAGGTCGACCGAGAAGGTCAATGATGTTCGCGGTGACTGAACGACCGAACTTTGTGATCAATGTCAAACTGCAGTCAACGAAAATGTTTTTTAGATCCGAGGTAGAATAGGTCTTCAGCAACCCATGAGTGCCATAAAAAGCGACTGTGCTTGTCGTAAGAGCTGGAATATTACTGAGCGCGACGTTAACAACAAACAAACCAAACAAAACCATACCGCAAGACGTAAAAAGATGGTACTTGTGTGTACTTGTACCGTGTCTGGCGCTCGGCATTAAGGGGCTAAAACAAGGACTGGTCTGCTCGGAGTCAGTATACTGTGTCTGAGTGGGGTATTCATGTTAAACTGCGGCATGGTATCTCAGTGAGCTAGCACTATAAATCAGCATCAGTCCGGACTAGTAGAAGCAGCCACACAAACATACACACGTGCATGCACGTCGCTATATAAGTGCAATAATCTTTAACGCGGCGTTAAACCCCATGCTTGCCATAAAAGGCGACTTACGGGATCGGGTGGTCAGGTTCGCTGACTTGGTTAATGCATGTCATAGTATCCCAATTGCGTGGATCAATGCTCATGTTGTGAATCATGTTGTGAATCACTGGATTGTCACAAACACACACACACACGTGCATGCACGTCGCTATATAAGTGCAATAATCTTGGACGCGGCAGTAAACCCAATTTCACCTTCACCTCGGCTCGGAGTCACTATACTGTGTCTGAGTGGGGGATTTCACCCACCACCTTATAATAGTTGAAATGAAATAGAAATTCAAATTGACTAACAAAGGAAACATTTAGCTGAGGTAAGTGTATTCGGCGTCACGACAGTCATCTCTTGTTTGCAAACACCAGTTAGTTGATTGTGCGTTCAACTCCAAGCATTGCTGCAGGCTGCTATTGAACTGTAGGGACCTGTTTTGGGCAGCGATAGCATATACAGAGTTTCGCGAACGGGCTATCCCTGTTAGGAGCTTGAAATGGACCTTTTCAGAAATGTCGTTCTGACCATTGACAACAGGAGCAATGTGCAATCTTAGCGTTCCTTTATTGGTGACTGAGTGAAGTTGTTTGAGCCCCGCTTTGAATGTTATTTCGAGTATATTTCATCGTACCAGCTTCATCGGTCCCGACTAGTACAAGCAGCCACACAAACACACACATGTGCATGCACCTTGTATATATAAGTGCAATAATCTTGGACGCGACGATAAACCCAATTTCACCTCACCTCACCTTGTCAGGAACTTGAAATGGACTTTTCAGAAATGTCGTTCTGACCAGTGGCAACAGGAGCAATGTGCAATCTTAGCGTTCCTTTATTGGTGAGTGAGTGAATTTGGTATAGCCCCTCTTTGAATAGAATAACGATTATTTTACTTCGTACCAGCTTCATGTAAGAGGAAAGCTTGAGGCGTTGCAGGTATAAGGCGTTTTTACTTTGTCGAATCCCACGAGCACAGGTAAGACAAATCAGGTCTACACAGCTAATTGCTTCTCCTAAGACAACAGTCCAAATTGTATTCCTGCCATTGTTGCCACAGGGATATGAGTGGATGTTGTACAGTGTATTGACAGGTTGCACAATGAGGGAAGAGGCTGTACACCATATTTGTGCCAGTGATGTCTTTTTCCAACTTTAAACTAAGATAATGTGTACAATTTATGTGAGCATAAATACATAAGTATACTCGTCCCAGTCAGATATGCCGTTTCTGGTGTAATAATAACTCGTAATACAGTCGTAATAGAAACGGTTTTCTAACGAGGCATCATGTGGTAGTCTTAATACATGGACATTTTCTGATTACGTAACTAATAGAGATAGAAAAATCACTAAGTACATATTGGCAACATGACTAAGAGATAACTCTTCTCATCAGACAGCACATGTTTTATTAATGAGCAGATTTGTTTCACACTTCCCCCTTATAGGGAAGTTGAAAGTTAACTGTCAATATGAAGTCTGATTCAGCGATTACAACTCGCACGAGTTAACACCCGGAGGCGATATCAATTGCTATAGCTTGATACACCAACATTGAAACTGTTCCTTTCGCATTACCAGTGAGTAGATTAAACATATACTTATTTCGAGTAATACAGTAATGTGTTTGTTGTGCTGATAGGTGGGCATATATTATTTTGCATTTTCAGACATATCATGACTTCTGTGGTGATCCTATGTTTTGCATCCGTTCTACTTTTCATACAAGGTAAGTTTGCAGATATTCATTGTGTCGTCCAGGATTATGCTTCGAAAGATAAAAGTTCTTGGTTTGGTGACTATTAAGGAGGCTAATTTATCATATTCTTCGCATATGTATTTCGACCCGTGAAGATCTGGGGTAGAATCGGTCTTCAGCAACCCATGCATGCCGTACAAGGTGACTATGCTTGTCTTATGAGGCGGCTAACAGGATCGGGTGGTGAGGCTCGCTGACTTGGTTGATACATGTCAGCGTATCCCAATTGGGTGGATCGATGCTCATGATGTCAATCACTGGATTGTCTGGACCCGACTCGAATGTTTACAGACCGCCGTCATATTGCTGGAATATTGCTGAGTGCGGCGTTTAACAACAAACAAGCAAGGAAAGCATATTTATTTCAACCTGGACATATTTTCAATTATTAACATGAAGGTTTCAAAAGTCCATACCACTCATGGATCCAATATTCTACTTTCAATAGTACCATGACTACTACTCAGTCGTCTGAAGCTGCACAATTTGCTCTCATAGCTTTGCCTATTTGGTTACCTCTGTCCGATCTAAGTGCTTATTCTTTCTTTTCAGCAAAACCCTGCAATTATAGGCAAAGCTGCTTAAGGTGTGACGACAGAGGTTACTGCTTATCAAGGTGTTACACTGGGTATTTCGGCAAGAGATGCACTTCTAAGTGCAGCAGTGGCTGCAGATATAAATTTTGTGAACAACTCACAGACAGTGGCACCGAGGCATGCACCCATGGCTGTATTTCAGGATTTTACGGTACAAGGTGCAACTTACCATGTGATGAGAATTGGAGACAGTGTACAGAATGCAAAGGAGGGTGTGTCGGTAAGTACTGCCAGCTGAATTCATCCTGTGTTTCTGGATGCGTGGACTCCTACTATGGCCTTGACTGCAAGAACTGTTCTGAACAATGTAAATCGTGCAATAGAAGCACGGGAATATGTGACCAGTGTCATTCGCCATACACTGGTCCCAACTGTGAGATATCATGTGAGAATTGTAAAGGAACATGCAAGGCCGGATGCGAAGAAGGCTGTAATCGCGGATTTTATGGTCACTGGTGTGAAAAGGTGTGCAGTGAAAACTGCCGCGCTGGTCCTGACGCATGTGACAGAAATGCTTCAAAGAACTGTAGTCCCGAATGTGACAACATGACAGGATTCTGTATTCACGGCTGTAATGGCGGGTGGTATGGAGCTAACTGCTCAACTCAATGTAACCCAAGGTGTGTAAATATGTCCTGCACTGATTCAGGGGCGTGTGTAGCTGGCTGTGCACCAGGATATGCTGGTTCAGACTGTTCATGCTTTGAAAACTGCATCGATCATATTTGTTTATTTGAGGACGGAACCTGTGCGAAAGGGTGTGCTAATGGTTATTACGGTGCATTTTGTAACACCACCTGTGAGATTTGTATTGATGGGATTTGTGACCGGGAGTCTGGAACCTGCACCAAAGGTTGCAACATTACTGATCAAAGATGCAAGTCTACCTGTTCAAGTGACTGTCCTATAGATACCTGCGTCAAGGAAATTACATGTGGTAAGACCTATTTATTTGAAATAATATTAAACAGTGTACCTATTATTATCCATTTTTCTTCCAAAATATAGATAATTTGCTGTGACAATTTACGTTGATATTTTCAAACAGATTGACGTGTGAGTTGAGTTGTGAAATGAAAAAACAAATTTATGGAGGATCTTTAATAGATCAAAATGTATACTACATGAATCAGATGGATAATTTTATTCATGTAACAAGCAAGCAAAAGTACATTTAAAAAACAACAACAGAGAACAAAGTTCGGAATGTAAAGAAGTAGGTTTATCGTCAACTGAGCATGTCTTATGTTGAGTTGAAAATATGCCCATGGGTTTGTCTTCAATACAATATTCAGAACCAATTCATTCCTGAAGATTCCTTATCCATTATTACCCCCTACATGTTGCAATCTATGACAGCTATGACATATCCATATGTCTCAGCATATGGAAATACAATGACGTCAAAGTCTATCTGAGGTGCGGGGGACACGGGTGGCCCAGTCGTCCAAGACGCCGCGATTTGCTTTGCAGAGTTGCGTCCCTTGGGCACGCCAGAAACCTATGATTGTGTGTTCGAATCCCGGTTCGCCCCGATTATGTTTCTAGGTTTGTCAGCACCACACCCGTGCTCGTAGGTTTCCCCGAAGTGTTTAACGTCTGAAACCTGCATCACTTCGGGCTTTCCTCTCACAATAAGCTGACACGCCGCGATATAACTGGAATAATGTTAAAAGCGGAGTTAAACCCAACTCACTCACTCACTATCTGAGATGCATACAGAGACGAGATTGGATCACAGACCTACAGTGTATAAACATAACCGTTATGTTCCCGAGAGCAATGCCCCCGTGCAGGCAATCGTCTCGTTACAAAACAATGCCGGTATGTAGAGGGGAAACTAGAGCTTCGGACTCATGTGCCTGCAATTGGTAGATGTCGGAGTTGAAAAATACACTTCAGCACTTGAAAGATTGATATCGTGCTCTGTCCTCGTGGCTACTTCCATACCATAGTATTTAATGATATTTAAAAAAATGTCACATAAATTCAGCTTTATTATTATTTTATCCTGCAGGTGGACCCCCGGCGGTTGATAGTAGGAACATCATAATAATACTGTTGACAGTGCTGTGTCTTGGAGGAGTCCTGTTTGCTAGCTGCGTGTGTCTTCGAAAGTATTCGTCTACATGCAGGTGAGTACTTATTAGTTCCACAGGTATATGATTCAATTCTGAATTTTGCTACATGTACGCAAACTGGTTAAAATGGTATCGTGGCAATTTAGTTCAACGGATATGTATTCAAGCGTCTAAATAATAACAAAAACACAGGTGTTTAACAAATTTATATGTCAGCATTGATCTTCAGATATTGTCAGCTTAAATGAAACATTAAACAGCATTAAATAAAATATGCAAAAGAGTATTTATGAATTTTGCAAATCACAACTGTTAAATTTCCTCCTGACATAGTTTCGGGCTGCATTCTCCAGCTGCCTTTAGCGACAAAAAAATTTCGACTATGATGAATAAATGAATTTGATAAGAGGTGAGGTGAGGTGAAATGGGGTTTAACGTCGCGTCCAAGATTATTGCTCTTTTATAGCGACGTGCATGCGCGCGCGCGCGTGTGTGTGTGGCTGCTTGTACTAGTCCGGACTGATACCGATTTATAGTGCTAGCCCACTGAGATACCATGCCGCAGTTTAATATGAATACCTCACTCAGACACAGTATACTGACTCCGAGCCGACCAGTCCTTGTTTTAGAACCTTAATACCGAGCGCCAGACAGGGTAACAACAAGTTCCATCTTTTAACGTTTTTTTGGTATGACGCGACCAGGGATCGAACTCCGGACCTTCCGCTCTCCGGGCGGACGCCCTCTACCACTAGAAAATTTGATAAGAAACGTATGTGGTGAAAAATAGAGTTTTTTACTGTTACATTACCTTGAAAGTTGTAAATCATCTAACCTATTAAATCTTATAGAAGAATCCAAGGATTACGACAATCTTTGACTTATATATCACTAAGACTTAGCTATCACTGATCATGATTTTCTGTAGTTTGCAAATGCCGGGATGCTATTTCCATGTCGAGAATAATCTTCATTAGTTGTCAACAACTTCATGTGAGGAGCGAAGCATATGCATAATTTACAACGAACACGTGATGACTTTGCATTAAGTAAATATTTCCTTCTATTTGAATACTCATGAGTTCAGATCTGAAACGAATTTACGTCCGTGTCGCGTCTTCTTTTTTGTAGTTTGACCAGGGATACAGAAATGACAAGTTTCGTTTTCTAAACAACTCATCGATTGTTTAATATTTCTTCGTGAAAATGCTAAACTGACGCCATGGTCTATTTGAAATGTAGTTCTCTCTCACTTTTGGGGAAAAAACGTTGGATTGATCAAAATCCTTGATGCGTCGGAATTTTATTTATTTAGGATGGTCATTATAGAGACGGCAAACATTCTTATCTCTATAGACACGGAACTATATGTTGATCTATTTCTTAATAAAGGCGACAAAACACTTCCCATAGCAACAACCAATATCTGTTCAAAATAGAGTTGATCGTACGATTCCGAATGTATCTTGAGGATTTGAAGCACTATCAAATTGTAATAATACCAGGTGTTTGCATAAGGATGAGCGTATCCTGCCCCATGGGTGGCAACCGTCGTAAACACATACAGAGGCAAGTCAATTGTTCAACTGAAAAAAGGGAACATATTTTACAAGTCAAAATTGGGAATTGCATCGGACATATTTTCTGCAACTGATCCGTCAAATTTAATATGTCCTCCCTATGTCTACCATAAAACCTTTTCAAAGTTTTGCTGAGGTCTTGAATGTTGTAACCTTGATCCAACAACTATTGAGCATATGACGCTCTTTGAAATCTTCGTAGAAAGAGCATATCTGCTTGAATCTCAAAAGTTGTGAAATGCAGATACCAAAGTTTTGAGCTGCTGGAATATTGCTCGACATGAAAAGAATGTTGACAACTGGAAAGTTGAAGTCATCCCTCTTGTCATACATTTGTGGAGAGTTTATCTTGTTAAAAAATCCCACCGCATCAACTGTCAGTTGCAGGTATTGCCAAGGTCATGAACACCTTTGAGATAATTGTTAAAAGTAGTTGAATCTAATATTTTCTTCAATATGGTGCAAACATTACTGGCATCAGAGACATTATTTCACATTAACCTAGCCATTTCATATAGCATATTTTGTGAGAAGGCCAGATTCATAAAATAGAAAACCCTCACTTTTGTGGTTACACTTTCTCAAAACGTATGTATGCATGTAATTTTAAATTTAATAAATGCCTTTTCCGTGACGGGGCCTTCCTGTAAAGCGAGTTTAATCTTGATAAATCAAAGGTCAACGCAAGCGTTCAGGTTTATATAAAACATATCATTGGTATGTCTTTGTCAGTTTCTGAGGCGTGGTTACAACAACAGTTCAGAAGTTTCGGAGAAGAAAACGTTAATGAAAAGACGACAACACGCCTCGCCATTAGTTCCCTTGGACCCTTAGTCCATTATGTCATGTTTTAACTATATGTTGGTCCTCTGTATTTAAGGGGGCACGGGTGGCCCAGTCGTCTAAGGCGCCGCTATTCGCTGTGCAGAGTTGCGTCCCTTGGGCACGCCAGAAACCTATGATTGTGTGTTCGAATACCGGTTCGCCCCAATTATATTTCTAGGTTTGTCAGCACCACACCCGTGCTCGTAGGTTTCACCGAAGTGGTAAACGTCTGAGACCTGCATCACTTCGGGCTTTCCTCCCACATTAAGCTGACACGCCGTGATATAACTTGAATAATGTTAAAAGCGGCGTTAAACCCAACTCACTCACTCACTCCTCTGTATTTAACTGTTATTTACTTTGAATACCTTCTTTCACTTTAGGACAAATCAAGCAGACCACTACTTGGAGGCGTACCAGCCTGCACCCAACATGTACTGGGAAGTAAGAGATGCCGAGGTGGATCTAGAAAACCGGCCCCCTGATACCGAGGCGACTGGTCAACGAGTACGGGAAGTACAAGCTCATGAAACTGACCATGATTCGGCATCGGATGGTGCTTCTGAAGACAGTCTGTCCTACTCTCACCTAATGAGAAACATCCCTTTGGATGATGAAACAACTGTATATCATAAATATATACCTCCAGCAGAAGACACCACAACCAGGAATTAAACACCAGTTGACTACATTAGGCTTCACAATGCGTAAGGTTAGCTAACATTTTTAAGACGCTGCCGTAGTTGCTACAGTCTGTTTTCGCAATTTGGTATTTCAATAAAAGCGACAAAACTATTTACAAAACCGCACGATATTTCTGCTGAACGCCGAGTCCGTTGTCCGTTGTTAAGTTGATGGTGATGTCAGGTGTTCGCGAAAAGGTGAGCATATGGTGCCACCGGTGCGTCCGTTACAAACACATGCACTCGCAAGTCAACTGTTCACCTGAATAAACTTTCAATTCATATTTGTAATAATGTAATCGTATCAATCAGCGATAGTTGAAAGTTGAAGGTTAAAGTGATTTCTTTCACATTTTCAACCAATGTGATTGTGACAATGTAAACCTAAATTTCACATTGTCAAACATAACTTCAGTCGCCGGTTTCTTACACCTTTCCTCCTCTCATTTGCCACGACCCGTGAAGATCCGGGGTAGAATAGGTCTTCATCAACCTATGCTTGCCGTAAAAGGCGACTATATGCTTGTCGTAAAAGGGCGACTAACGGGATCGAGTGGTCAGGCTCGCTGACATGGATGATGCATGTCATCGTATCCAAATTTGCGTGGATCGATGCTGATGACGTCAATCACTGGATTGTCTGGTTACAGACCGGCGTCATATAGCTGGAATATTACTGAGTGCGGCATAAAACAACAAACAAACAAACAAACAAAACTGGACAAGTTAATGAGTACAATCTTACAACAACTTAGAATATTCTATTTCACCTCAAATAGGATTTCGACATTTGAGAGTGGAACGTTGCCAAGTGGCGAAATAATTTTTAAAAAGCGACAAATCCCTTTCCATATTTCTAAGAAATCTCTTCCGACTATATCATGAGCAAGTGTGCAATCAAATAATGATGATGCCTGGTGTTCGCAAAACGGTGAGGAATTCCTGCCCCACCGGCGGCATCCATCACAGACGTATACAAAGGCAACGGTTCTTTAAAACGTGTATGCAACACTTAAAAGATATCACAATACATGACAATACATTATAAAAAAGGGGCTATCGATCACTATCAACCACAGGCCACCATCCTAGGAACCAAGGGTTCTCACGGTCCATCCGCTACCTTCATGGTACTCAAGCATGATTTACACCATCCCTTTAGTCACTTGCCATACGTCCATGAAGTAAGTCCAAAGTGTATGTACTGCTGATAGGTGTTTAACTGCCCCCACTGTTTTGCAAAACGAATATATTTCTTAAACATTTTTTTATTATTTTTAAGAAAGCCGAATCTCTGCATTTGTATACACTTAAAACAGATCTTCTTTACTGTGAGGTGAAATTGGGATTAACGTCGCGTCTAAGATTATTGCGCTTATACAGCGACGTGTATGCATGTGTGTGCGTGTGTCTGCTTGTACTAGACCGGACTGATGCCGATTTATAGTGTTAGCCCACTGAGATACCATGCGCAGTTTAACATGGATACTCCATTCAGACACAGTATACTGACTCCGAGCCGACCAGTCTTTGTTTTAGTACCTTAATTCCGAGCGCCAGACAGGGTAACAACAAGTACCGTCTTTTGGTATGACGCGGTCGGGGATGGAACCCCGGACCTTCCGCTCTCCGGGCGGACGCTCTACCACTAGACTACGGAGGCGGTTCGTCTTAACTTCTTTCAACAAAATCAGCTGACAGTCGTGTCACTGGATTGTCTGGTTTGTCTACAGGCTGACGTCGCATGGCAGGAGTACTGCTGTGCTGCGTCAGACAATATATACTTACATTTTTTGCGATTTGTATGAATGGAGGGTAGTACGGGTAGGGCTGGACATGCTTACCCTTTGTGCGAACACCTGGTGTCATCACTGATTTGTAGGGAATATGTCTTCCTAGTGAAGACTGAGCACACAATTTCATTAATTATCCCCCCAACATATTCATGATCCCTAACGTATAGTATAGTTTGAATTTGGGCAAGTTGTTTTTTTAACAAAGGCACATAGAACAACAGGAAGTACAGTGACCCTTCTTCAAATCAACAGTTTCATTTAATAATTTACAAATGAATAGTGTCTATCTTTAAATACTCTTTATGTAAAACTGCGAGGATACATAATTATGTATATGTATTAAACAAAGGGACCCGTGAAGATTCGGGGGTAGAATAGGTCTTCAGCAACCCATACTTGCCCTAAAAGGCGACTATGCTTGTCGTAAAAGGCGACTAACGGGATCGGGTGGTCAGGCTCGCTGACTTGGTTGATGCATGTCATCGATCCCAATTGCGTGCTCATGATGTCAACCACTGGATTGTCTGGTCCAGACTCGATTATTCACAGACCGCCGTCATATAGCTGGAATATTGCTGAGAGCGGCGTTAAAAAAACAACAATAAAAAAACTATGCGTTTTAAGTGAATGTTCTGCTGCGTTTGATCATGAAGTTTCAGTCTTTATCATACAACCACGAATAGCCTGAAAACAAAAGGAGGAAGTAAAAGTCATAAAGCATATGAATAGAACGCTTGAACAACGCGTATTGATAAACAGCTTAAAACATGATATTGAACTTGATGACCACTTTTGTATAATACTGGTGCATACACAATCAGGAAACAGGTTTGTATATCTGATAGACGCTATTTCCATGTATGTGTCATGTATGATTCACATACACACGCATGATGGAGCGCCTGCTTGTAAGGAAGCTGATCTCTAATAATTGCAACCGTGGCTGAAACCGCAACGGGAAAATAAACGCTTCAAAAATGACCACAACAGAAGAACGTACAATGTATATTCCTTTTTTGCCTTTCTGCTTTAGTTTCTCTGGCCAGCTTACTCTCTATTGTGTATTTAGTTTTAAAGGTTTCTGTCAGGCATATCTAGTAGGCAGTCTTACATATATGTTTGAGGTGGTCACTTTGATCGTTTCCCTTAAAGTCGGAACATTGTCTATATTCGTGGAACTGGGTGTTTGTGTTTTGAGGATTTCATTATCCAGAATTACGTGACCTTAACTACACAGTTGGTCTATTATAATTATGATTATTATCATGCATTCAAAATAAAGATTGCTGTCATCTGAACCGACAAGAAGCTTCGTGTTGTGTGTGATCCAACAATATCTACCCCATATCCGCTACCATAACACCATAATGTTTGACATCAGTTGTGCATTTTACGACCGCTTCTTACAATAAGTGGTTGATATTGATGGTTATCTGATTCTTGCACAAAGGTTAGAGAATTCAGGGATCTTACGCTTCCAAATAGATACGTCCTCTACAAATGTTTAACATGACTGGTCAATTTAAAGAAAGGTTATCATAGTATTACGCGTATGCCTACTTTTGGTCATTACTGGCATATAGCAAGAATATACTGTTGAGTGCGGCATCAAACAACAAACAATATGGCGGAGGATCGCCCCCATGGCCTAGTTGATAGAGCGTCTTCCCGGAGAGCAGAAGGTCGGTGTTCGATCCCCGGTCGTATCATACCAAAAGATGGTGCGTATTGTAGCCCTGGTTGGCGCCCGGAATTACGAGGATAAAACATGAACTGGTCGGCTCGAAGTCAGTATACTGTGTCTGGGTTATCTCCCATTAGTTTCACGTTCCATTTGTCACATTCCTTTATATTCCCAGTTGTTACACAGCCTGGAAGGACAACACCTACTGAGTAATGGACCAGTCCTAATCGGAGTACATAGGATTACCACAGAGACCCAGGTATACATACAGATTGCCAAGCTGGAGTTTCAGCACAAATGTTATTGTGAAATGTTATGGTATGACTAAAAGACAACTAATCTGTATCCAATGTATGATTAATCTGTCTTACAACAATATGTATGAAACAATAAGATATTCTTTGATGAATTAATTGTTAATGCAATTATTTTATTTTACTAGAGTCAGGTCTGCACAGTTTTAGTCTAATTATTCAATTATCTCTCCTGGGTACATGGGGTTTATTTCAGTTGCTTGGTTCATAAGCATGGCGGGTTTAAGGATAGTGGAGTATGTAACATCGCAGCGAGGCACACAACATGTTCTTTTTGAAGGTTACTTGTACAACAAGAGCACCACTCGAGAGAGCTGTCAACACTGGAGATGTATCCGTAAAGCCTGCAAAGGAAAATGTACAACAGTACGGAATAGCACAGACCACACCCATCCCCGCGAAGATGCCGACCGTTTCAAGTTTGTGAGCAACTTAAGGAAGAGGGCCAGAGGGGAGACATGCCACATGCATGAGTTGTACAACCAGGGAATTACTCAACAAGATCAGGCAACAATTGCTCTACTGTCCCCCTTCACTAGTACGAGCAGTTCACTATACAGGCATCGTCAGAAGACCATTCCAATGCTGCCACAGATCAGAGCTGAGGTGTATCTGACTATGGATTGGTCAAAGACCATGGACGGCCAGCCCTACCTTCTATTCAGTGTGGAGGAAGACACAGGATCTTGGCTTAGCTGTCCCCTACAAAGAAGACCTCCATGTGAAGCAATGGATACGGCGAGCTGCGGCACTGCCACACCTCCCTTTTGTACTGGTACAAGACTCAGTTGGTTGGACGCCATGGATGAGACACAAGAAGTTCCCCATGCTGAAGGCTTCAATCACTATATTGTGATGAATTTGGTTGACGCCAGATTTACCTTCATATTTGGAACCATCACCAGACAACAGGACCGCGCACAAACAATGATCCTGAGGGATTTCACAACCGACTCACTACCCCACGACCATCCGAACATCTACGGCTTCATTGAAGTTATCCAGAGAATCGAGAGAGCTGACCGCACTAAGTTTGATTTGGGAGCAGCTCAACCCAACCACAAAAGAGACTACAGAGAGTCTGAAAACCGTCTGGAGAGATTGACACGATTAAAATTACAAATATTCTACGTTTAAAGGAGTAGTAGGCATAAATATTCTTTGAATGAGAGGGACTTACGATATCCTCTATGGAGGACGTTAATTTTACACTGCTTCAACCCCCTTCGAGGATACAGCCACTAACAATCTCAAATATGAATTATTTATTTTATACAAAACATATTTATCAAAAATTATCATATAATTCTATTTCTTAAATTGGAACTAATATTATCAAAAAGATACTTTATGGATGAAACCTTGAAATAGTTATCCTTAGTGATGGAAAAATCAACACTGTGAAGCAGCACATTCTTGACCGTGATTCTTGCATAACAAGGGATACACAATGGAGGATCCTCACCTTTCAATATGTATTCAGGAGTATATCTACTATGGCCAATACGACATCGTCGTAAAATGACATCTTCAAATCTGGACTGACAACCCGAGTAACCTATATTTGGTTAAATTTCATGTAATTTATTAATACCTATTTTGGGTATCCCCAATGTCCCCTAATGTTCTTTGGCATTAGACCCCGGATTTAAGATCTAATCGAAGGGATATAATCAGTGTATGGTATCAGAAGTGGTGTCACAGATTTGTTGAGTGGTGCTTTTGCAGCAGCATCGGCCATTGTGTTACCAATGACTCCAACATGGCTGGGTAACCAACAAAAGACGATGTCATAGTGGCCAGTAGCAAGATCATTAAAAAAATCAAGAATTTTGATTGAAAGTGGATGTTTACATAACATATTTTTAATAGCCTGAAGGCACAAAAGGGAATCTGAAAAAAAATGAATTGTTTATGTTCAGATTGGTTTTTGATATATTTTAGTGCTGTTAAAATGGCGTTTGCTTCTGCTGTGAATATGGAACTGTAAGCTGGCAATCGTGAAGATATTGTTCTTGATTCAACGACAGTGGAACCAGCACCTGGTGATGGAACGTATCTAGTTTTTGTAAATTACTTTTTCATGCTCCACCATAGACGAAGGAGCCGTAATCAAGTTTGGAACGGACCAGAGAATGATGAAAGAGGGTTGTCTGATCCACTCCCCACTTTGAATTAGAAACTACTTTCAACAAATCGAGTGCCTTTAGACACTTAGCTTTAAGGTATTTTATATGCGGTAAGAAAGTTAAGTGGCTATCGAAAATAAGTCCCAAGAACTTTACCACTTTGATAGTGGTGTCATTCAAAAATAATTCAGGGTCCTTATGCGGCTTATATTTTCGACAGGAATGTATAAAATTAGTTTTTGATTTAGAAAACATGAACCCATTTTCAAGGGACCACTTTTGAATTTTATTGAGACAGATTTGTAACTGCCCCTCAATGGTATTCATATTTTTACCACGACAAGAAATGGTAAAATCATCCATGAAAAGTGATCCATCTAATTACTTAAAACCTTTGAGTATAAAAGTGAGTGAGATTTACGCCGCTTTTAGCAATATTCCAGCAATATCGGCGGGGGACAACAGAAATGGGCTTCACACATTGTACCCACGTCGGGAATCAAACCCGGGTCTACGACGCAATGAGCGAACGCTTTAACCACTTTGCTACCCGACCGCCCCTGTGCGTCCAGATTTTGAAGATCAGACTGTCGAGGAGCAGATGAAGGTGGTGTATATAAAGAGCACAAAGGAAATGAATTATGCAAGGGAAAACGGATCGCAACTGGTTTAAGGTTAGCATTCAGATGAACAGCACTATGAATGATGTCCTACCTGACTATTATAGTAGCGCCTCCAGTCGCTTTGTCACCCAGAAGAGAAAATGGATGATGACCATTGTACCGCCTTTGGTCAAATGTATCAGTTTGTTTAAGATATGTCTCTTGGAGACATAATGCTGACGGTTTATAATCTTGGACTCATGTGTGTCTCATTAAAATTCTTCCTGAGTCCTCTGCAATTCCATTGGATCAAATTCATCGCATGCATCATGGTGGCACAATTGGAGACCTACAGTGGGAATGTGAGGAAGACATATTCCTTTCATTCTGATCCAAAGTCTGATTCTTTGTTTGGGTTTCTGAATGTGCTGATGACAAATTATCCTGTTTTATACTACATAAATGTTATGTATCTGAAATGTACGAAGTGGTACGTTTGCGTCTGTTGTCTGATGGCGGAAATGAGGTCGAACTATTTTTCTGGTCAACAGGATTTCGAAAAGTATTGCTCACAATATCCATTGTCTTTGGACCCGTGAAGATCAGGGGTACAATAGGTCTTCAGCAACCCATGTTTTCTTTATTTAAAAAAGAATCAAATGATAAAAAGACCAAACACATGTACAAAGGTTCATATCAGTCTAATGTAATTGTTTCCCCGTGTGCATTGCCTGCGCCCTTCACTACAATATCTTATGCTTGTCGTATTAGGCGACTAACGGGATCGGGTGATCACAATTGCGTGGAACGATGCTGATGATGTCAATCACTGTATTGTCTGGTCCAGAACGCCGACAAATAGCTTGAATATTGCTGAGTACGGCGTTAATCAACACACAAACAAACAAAACCGAATCCTTTGTGACTGATGAACAGATCATCTAGATGGGATCTGTGCTTTTGTGAACAACTTTTGGCTAACATAAGGTTGTGACTACGGTACAGAAAATGTGTAAAACAGTTGGCTTGACTGGAATACGCATTAACCACTGCTAACTGTCTTCACCAGGCATTGGAAGATGAACAGATATCATGTGCAATGACTGGCCACAGATTAAGAACTACAAATTACAAAATCTCAGAAGAAAGACAAGGTCGACCGAGAAGGTCAATGATGTTCGCAGTGACTGAACGACTGAACTTTGTTTGATCAATGTCAAACTGCAGTCAACGAGAATGTTTTGAAGATCCGGGGTAGAATATGTTTTCAGCATCCCATGCATGCCATAAAAGGCGACTGTGCTTTTCGTAAGAGGCGACAAACGTGATCGTGTGGTCAGGTTCGTTGACTTGGTTAATGCATGTCATCGTATCCCAATTGCATGGGGACCGCCTCCGTGGTCTAGTGGTAAAGCGTCCGCCTGGAGAGCGGAAGGTCCGAGGTTCGATCTCCGACCGCATCATACCAAAAGACGTTAAAGATGGTACTTGATGTTACCCTGTCTGGCGCTCGGCATTTAGGGGCTAAAACAAGGACTGGTCGGCTCGGAGTCAGTATACTGTGTCTTAGTGGGGTATTCATGTTAAACTGCGGCATGGTATCTCAGTGAGCTAGCACTATAAATCGGCATCAGTCCGGACTAGTACAAGCAGCCACACAAACATACACACGTGCATGCACATCGCTATATAAGTTCAAATTGACTAACAAAGGAAACATTTAGCTGAGGTAAGCGTATTCGGCGTCATCTCTTGTTTGCAAACACCAATTAGTTGATTGTGCGTTCAGCCCCATGCATTGTTGCAGGCTGCTATTGAACTGTGGGGACCTGTTTTGGGCAGCGATACCATATAGAGAGTATCGCGAATGGGCTATCCCTGTTAGGAGCTTGAAATGGACCTTTTCACAAAAGTCGTTCTGACCAGTGGCAACAGGGGCAATGTGCAATCTTAGCGTTCCTTTTATTGGTGAGTGAATGAATTTGGTTAAGCCCCGCTTTGAAAAGAATTACGATTATTTTACATCGTACCAGCTTCATGTAAGAGGAAAGCTTGAGGCGTTGCAGGTATAAGGCGTTTTTACTTTGTCGAATCCCACGAGCACAGGTAAGACAAATCAGGTCTACACAGCTAATTGCGTCTCCTAAGACAACATTCCAACTTGTATTCCTGCCACTGTTGCCATCGGGATATGATTTGGTTGGTTGGTTTGTTGTTTAACGCCGCACTCAGCAATATTCCAGCTATATGACGACGGTCTGTAAATAATCGAGTCCTGACCAGACAATCCAGTGATTAATATCATGAGCATCGATCCACGAAATTGGGGTCGATGACATGCATCAACCAAGTCAGCGAACCTGACCACCCGATCCCTTTAGTCGCCTTTTACGACAAGCATAGTCACCCTTTACGGCAAGCACGGGTTGCTGAAGACCTATTCTACCCCGGAATCTTCACGGGTCCACAGGGATATGAGGGGATGTTGTACAGTGTATTGCCAGGTTGCACAATGAGGGAAGAGGCTGTACACCATATTTGCGCCAGTGATGTCTTTTTCCAACTTTAAACTAAGATAATGTGTACAATTTATGTGAGCATAAATACATTACTATACTCGTCCCAATCAGATATGCTGTTTCTGAAGTAATAATAACTCGTGTAATATACTCGTAATAGAAACTGTTCTCTAACGGGGCATCATTTGGTAGCCTTAATACATGGACATTTTCTGATTACGTAACTAATAGAAAGATAAAAATCATTAAGTACATTTTGGCAACATGACTAAGAGATAACTCTTCTCATTAGACAGCACATGTTTTATTAATGAGCAGATTCATTTCCTAGTTCCCCCTTGTAGGGAAGTTGAAAGTTAACTGTCAATATGAAGTCTGATTCCGCGATTACAACTCGCACGAGTAAACACCCGGAGGCCATATCAATTGCTATAGCTTGATACACCAACATTGAAAATGTTCCTTTCGCATTACCAGTAAGTAGATTAAACATATACTTATTTCGAGTAATACAGTAATATGTTTGTTGTGCTGATAGGTGGGTATATATTATTTTCCATTTTCAGACATATCATGACTTCTGTGGTGATCCTATGTTTTGCATCCATTCTACTTTTCATACAAGGTAAGTTTGCAGATATTCATTGTTTCGTCCAGGAATCTGCTTCGAAAGATAAACGTTCTTGGTTTTGTGACTATAGGAGGCTAATTTATCATATTCTTCACATATTTATTTCAACCTAGACTTATTCAATCCCGATCATGGAAGTTTTTTCAAAGGTATATAACACATGTTCCAATATCCTACTCTCACAAATTGACTAAGTGTTGCGAAATATAAAGATATATTAAACATTGTAGTTTGTTTCAAAATAAACATTACTATTATAAGAAGTAACTTTCATTATTGGCCTAGCTACTACTACTACAACTACTACTGCAACGACTACTACTACTTCTACTACTACTACTACTACTACTACTACTAGTACTACCACGACTACTGCCAGTGTTACTCATACTACTGACGCTGCCACTACTACTACTACTACTACTACCACCACTACTACTACTACTACTACTACTACTAAAAGTACTATTACTACTACCCAGTCGCCTGAAGCTTTACAGGGTGGAAGCCTAGTGGTTAAAGTGTTCGCTCGTCATGCTAAAGACCCGTGTTTGCTTCCCGACACGGTCACAATGTGTGAAGCCCATTTCTGGTGTCCCCCGCCCTGATATTACTGAAATATTGCTAAAAACGGCGTAAAACCATACTCACTCACTCACTGAAGCTTCACAATTTGTTCTCATAGCACTCCGGGATCCAATATCCTACTTTCAAAAGTACTATGACTACTACCCAGTCGTCTGAAGCATCACAATATGCTCTCATAGCTTTGCCTATTTGGTTACCTCTGTCTGATCTAAATGCTTATTCTTTCTTTTCAGCAAAACCCTGCAAGTATAGCCAGAACTGCTCTAGCTGTGACGACACAGGTAACTGCACATCAAGGTGTCACCCTGGGTATTTCGGCAAGAGATGCACATATAAGTGCAGCAGTGGCTGCAGCTATAAATTATGTCATCTACTCACAGACAGTGGCACCACGGCATGCACCCATGGCTGTATTTTAGGATTCCAAGGGCAAAGGTGCAACATACCATGTGATGAGACTTGGAGACAGTGTACAGAATGCAAAGGAGGTTGTGTCGGTAAGTACTGCCAGCTGGGTTCAGTCTGTGTTTCTGGATGCGTCGACTCCTACTATGGCCTTGACTGCAAGAACTGTTCTGAACAATGTAAATCGTGCAATAGAAGCACTGGAATATGTGACCAGTGTGAATCGCCATACGCTGGTCCCAACTGTGAGATGTCATGTGAGAATTGTAAAGGAACATGCAAGGCCGGATGCGAAGAAGGCTGTCATCGCGGATTTTATGGTCACTGGTGTGAAAAGGTGTGCAGTGAAAACTGCCGCGCTGGCCCTGACGCATGTGACAGAAATGCTTGAAAGAACTGTAGTCCCGACTGTGACAACATGACAGGATTCTGTATTCATGGCTGTAATGGCGGGTGGTATGGAGCCAACTGCTCAACTCAATGTAACCCAAGGTGTGTAAATATGTCCTGCACTAGTACAGGGGCATGTGTAGCTGGCTGTGCACCAGGATATGCTGGTTCAGACTGTTCATGCTTTGAAAACTGCATCGAGCATATTTGTTTCTCTGAGGACGGAACCTGTGCGAAAGGGTGTGACAATGGTTATTACGGTGCATTTTGTAACACCAGCTGTGAGGTTTGCATTGATGGGATTTGTGACCGGGAGTCTGGAACCTGCACCAAAGGATGCAACATTACTGATCAAAGATGCAAGTCTACCTGTTCAAGTGACTGTCCTATAGATACCTGCGTCAAGGAAATTACATGTGGTAAGACGCTATTTAATTGAAATAATATTAAACAGTGTACCTATTATTATCCATTTTTCTTCCAGATGATGGATAATTTGCTGTGACAATTTACGTTTATATTATCAAACAAATTGACGTGTGAGTTGAGTTGTGAAATGTAATAACAACTTTATGCGGGATCTTTAATAGATCAAAATGTATACTACATGAATCAGATATATAATTTTATTCATGGAACAAGCAACGAAAAGTACGCTGTTTAAAAAAAGAAACGCATAGTTGTTTCGAGAATTCCAATAAGATTTTTTTTCCAAGCAATCGTCATAAAGATAATACTTATGTTTGATTCCCGTTAATCATGTCATGTTTGTTGTGCATTGCGCGCAAACACATCTCAAAATGTTTTTTGTAAACGTTTATCAGCAAAAATACAAAGGATGCACGGAAATTGCTTTCAGAAAAAGTTTTCAGCACAATGCACGTGCAAAATGTTGGAAACAAGAGTAGAGACACTGACTATAAAAGACCGTACAAAATTCATCAGTTCATTACGAATTTTCTGACGTGAACGGAGATCGAAAAATGCCAAGATTAACTGCAGCTGACCGAAATATCGCCATTGGACGTTTGGGAGCATGGGAGTCCCAGTCTGCCGTTGCAAGACACTTCAACCTTTTCCGAAGCACCATATCTCGACTATGGGATCGATATACCCGCACTAATTCGACTCAAGATCATCCCAGAAGTGGAAGACCAAGAGTGACCACCCCTGCTCAGGATCGGTACATCCGGTTGCATCACCTTCGGAATCGATTTGCTACAGCAACGGACACTGCAGGACAAGTGCCTGGTATGCGAAGAATTTCCGACCAAACCATCAGAAATCGTCTGAGGGAAGTGGGAATTCGAGCGAGACGACCAAAAGTTGAACCTGTCTTGCGACGTCTACAGCGTCAACGACGTGTCCGGTGATGCAAGTACAGACATGGGATCTCAGGAACTGGCGACGCGTTTGGTTCAGCGATGAGTCACGTTTTCTTCTTCAACGACAACGTGTATACCGACATCGACATGAACGTTTAGCACCGAATTGCGTTCGACAGGTGGACCGATTTGGTAGAGGGAGCTCGAGTGTCATGGTGTGGGGAGCCATATCCCACACGGGTAGATCACAGTTAGTGGTTGTCCAGGGCAATCTTACAGCAAACCGATATATAAACCAAACTCTGCGTCCTCACTTCCTCCCAACCTTGGACCGCCAGATGGAGCTGTTACAACATGACAACGCTCGGCCCCACACAGCACGTGAAAATGTTAATTTCCTTGTTAAGTAACATCAATGTCCTTTCATGGCCGTCCAAATCGCCTGAACTCAACCCGATTGAACATTTGTGGGACGAACTTGATCGACGCGTCCGTCAACGTCGCCAGTGTCCCCGCTCACTGGCACAACGCGCCAACGCCTTATAGGAGGAATGGCGAAGAATTCCCTTCGAAAAAATTCGAAGACTTGTGCAATCTGTGCAGTGACGGCTGCAAGAGGTGGTGTGACCAGGTGCTGACCATGACGCCCCCTTGTGGCTACACATGTGCAACGACTGAACTGAATTAATGCTGACAATGACGACAATGCTTTTGTCGATCACTGTGTCTAATTTCATTTGATTGTGTTCACGCATATTCTGTGTAGATACTTTTACATCCGCTTAATAAATATCCTTATTTTTTAACCAGGCGTTTATTGTTTTTTGAAAAGTGTACAGTTAAAAAAAACCCAGAGAACAAAGTTGGGGATGTAACGAAGTAGATTTATTGTCAACTAAGCATGTCTAATGCTGAGTTGAAAATATGCCCATGGGTTCGTCTTCAATACAATATTCAGAACCAATTCATTCCTTAAGAATCCTTATCCATTATTACCCCCTACATGTTGCAATCTATGACATATGAAATGAAATACGATGACGTCAAAGTCTATCTGAGGTGCAGGGGGCACGGGTGGCCCAGTCGTCCAAGGCGACGAGATTCGCTGTGCAGAGTTGCGTCCCTTGGGCACGCCAGAAACCTATGATTGTGGGTTCGAATCCCGGTTCGCCCCGATTATGTTTCTAGGTTTGTCAGCACCACACCCGTGCTCGTGGGTTTCACCGAAGTGGTAAACGTCTGAGACCTGCATCACTTCGGGCTTTCCTCCCACATTAAGCTGACACGCCGCGATATAACTGGATCAATGTAAAAATGTCAAAAGCGGCGTTAAACCCAACTCACTCACCCACTCACTATCTGAGATGCATACAGAGACGAGACTGGATCACAGACCTACAGTGTATAAACATAGCCGTTATGTTGCCGAGAACTGTTAACAGCAATGCCCCCGTGCAGGCAATCGTCTCGTTACAAAACAATGCCGGTATATAGAGGGGAGCTTCGGACTCATGTGTCTGCAATTGGTAGATGTCGGAGTTGAAAAATACACTTCAGCACTTGAAAGATTTATATCGTGCTCTGTCCTCGTGGCTACTTCTATATCATTGTATTTAATGATATATAAAATGTCACATTAATTCAGCTTTATTATTATTTTATCCTGCAGGTGAGCTCCCGGCGGTTGACAGTAGGAACATCATCATAATAGTACTGTTGACAGTGCTGTGTCTTGGAGGAGTCCTGTTTGCAAGCTGCATGTGTCTTCGAAAGTATCCATCTACATGCAGGTGAGTACTTATTAGTTCCACAGGTATATGATTCAATTCTGAGATTTGCTACATGTATGCAAACTGATTAAAATGGTATCGTGACAGTTTAGTTCAACGGATATGTATTCAAGCGCCTAAATAATAACAAAAATACAGGGGTTTAACAAATTTGTATGTCAGCATTGATCTTCAGATATTGTCAGCTTAAATGAAATATTAAACAGCATTAAATATAATATGCAAAAGAGTATTTATGAATTTTGCAAATCACCACTGTTAAATTTCCTCCTGACATAGTTTCGGGCCGCATTCTCCAGCTGCCTTTAGCGACAAGAATATTTCGACTATGATGAATAAATGAATTTAATAAGAGGTGAGGTGAGGTGAAATGGGGTTTAACGTCGCGTCCAGATTATTGCTCTTATATATGCGACGTGCATGCGCGCGTGTATGTGTGTGGCTGCTTGTACTCGTCCGGACTGATGCCGATTTATAGTGCTAGCTCACTGAGATACCAGGCCGCAGTTTAACATGAATACCCCACTCAGACACAGCATACTGACTCCGAGCCGACCAGTCCTTGTTTTAGCCCCTTAATGTCGAGCGCCAGACAGGGTAACAACAGGTACCATCTTTTAACGTCTTTTGGTATGACGCGGCCGGGTATCGAACCCCGGACCTTCCGCTCTCCGGGCGGACGCTCTACCACTAGAGAATTTGATAAGAAACGTATGTGGTGAGAAATAGTGAGCGTTAAACCTTCTTTCTTTCTTATAGAAGAATCCAAGGATTACGACAATCCTTGACCTATATATCACTAAGATTTAGCAATCACTGATATTCTGTAGTTTGCAAATACCGGGATGTTATTTCCACGTCGAGAATAATCTTCATTAATTGTCAAAAACTTCAAGTAAGGAGCGAAGCATATGCATAATTTACAATGAACACGTGATAAGTTTGCATTGAGTAAATATTTCCTTCTGTTTGAATACTCACGAATTTTACGTCCGTGTCGCGTCTTCTATGTTTTTATAATTTGACCGGGGATACAGAAATGTCAAGTTTCGTTTCCTAAACAACTCATCGATTGTTTAATATTTCTTCGTGAAAATGCTAAACTGACGCCATGGTATATTTTAAATGTATATCTCTCTCACTTTTGGGGAAAAAACGTTGGATTGATCAAAATCCTTGATGCGTTGGAATTCGATTAATTTAGGATGGTTAGAGACGGCAAACATTCACTTTTTACAGAAAGAGGTCTGCATTGGCAACTCATCTGACACACTAAAATACTATTATTTTTTGCTTTTTGACACCAATGCAACGTTTGACCTTCACATATCCCGTTTTTGTAGTTCAAGTGTATTTCTGACATCTTCTCTGATGCTCGCTGAATTCCGATCTGATTGTAAACATGGCCGCAACGATAGCCATATCGTAAATGTAATGAACATGTTCATCTTGACTTTAACTGCATGAAAAGATGACTGAATCCTGACTGGGACTCCACCAAGGTTTTGTGGGAACCTGACCCCCGTGACGATAATTTTTCTTCTTTCTTTCTTTTTTCTTTTGTTATTCCATGAGAATTCTTATGGCACCTGTCATGAAATAGGTTAATTGTCTAGATCAGGGTTACAAAAACTCACAAATGTTTGTGGTTTCACTTTTTGAATATTATTTATGTATCTATAATTAAACTTTGGTGGATGGAACATGACTTTGAAAATGGTTTGGTCAAGATGAGTATAGGTCAAATTCAACGTTCAGGCATTTGTAAAACATGATTCTTATCTCTATAGACACGGAACTATATGTTAATATAATTCTTAATAAAAGCGACAAAACACTTTCCATGGCAACAACCAATATCTGTTCAAAATAGAGTTGATCGTACGATTCCGAATGTATCTTGAGGATTTGAAGCACTATCAAATGGCAATAATACCAGGTGTTTGCAAAAGGATGAACGTATCCTGCCCTACCGGTGGCACCCGTCGTAAACACATACAGAGGCAAGTCAATTGTTCAACTGAAAAAGGGAACATATTTTACAAGTCAAAATTGGGAATTGCATCGGACAGATTTTCTGCAACTGATGCGTCAAATTTAAAATGTCCTCCCTATGTCTACCATAAAACCTTTTGAAAGTTTTACTGAGGTCTTGAAAGTTGTAACCTTGATCCAACAACTGTTGAGCATATGACGCACTTTGAAACATCGTAGAAAGAGCATATTTGCTTTAAACTCAAAAGTTGTGAAATGCTGATACCAAAGTCTTGAGCTGCTGGAATATTGCTCGACATGAAAAGAATGTTGACAACTGGAAAGTTGAAGTCATCCCTCTTGTTAAGAAATCCCACCGCATCAAATGTCAGCCAAGGTCATGATCACCTTTGAGGTCATTGTTAAAAGTAGTTGAATCTATTATTTTCTTCAATATGGTGCAAACATTACTGGCATCAGAGACATTATTTCACATGAACCTAGCCATTTCATATAGCATATTTTGTGAGAAGGCCAGATTCATAAAATAGAAAACCCTCACTTTTGTGGTTACACTATCTCAAAACGTATGTATGCATGTAATTTTAAATTTAATAAATGCCTTTTCCGTGACGGGGCCCTCCTGTAAAACGAGTTTAATCTTGATAAATCAAAGGTCAACGCAAGCGTTCAGGTTCATATAAAACATATCATTGGTATGTCTTTGTCAGTTTCTGAGGCGTGTTTACAACAGTTCAGAGGTTTAGGAGAAGAAAACGTTAATGAAAAGACGACAACACGCCTCGCCATAAGTTCACTTGGACCCTTAGTCCAATATGTCATGTTTTAACTATATGTTGGTCCTCTGTATTTAAGGGGGCACGGGTGGCCCAGTCGTCTAAGGCGCCGCTATTCGCTGTGCAGAGTTGCGTCCCTTGGGCACGCCAGAATCCTATGATTGTGTGTTCGAATACCGGTTCGCCCCAATTATGTTTCTAGGTTTGTCAGCACCACACCCGTGCTCGTAGGTTTCACCGAAGTGGTAAACGTCTGAGACCTGCATCACTTCAGGCTTTCCTCCCACATTAAGCTGACACGCCGTGATATAACTTGAATACTGTTAAAAGCGGCGTTAAACCCAACTCACTCACTCACTCCTCTGTATTTAACTGTTATTTACTTTGAATACCTTCTTTCACTTTAGGACAAATCAAGCAGACCACTACTTGGAGGCGTACCAGCCTGCACCCAACATGTACTGGGAAGTGACAGATGCCGAGGTGGACCCAGAATACCGGCCCCCTGATACCGAGGCGACTGGTCAACGAGTCCGGGAAGTACAGGATCGTGACACTGACCATGATACGGCATCGGATGGTGCTTCTGAAGACGGTCTGTCCTACTCTCACCTAATGAGAAACATCCCTTTGGATGATGAGACAACTGTATATCTTAAATATACACCTTCAGCAGAGGGCATCACAACCAATAATTAAACACCAGTTGACTACATTAGGCTTCACAATGCGTAAGGTTAGCTAACATTTTTAAGACGCTGCCGTAGTTGCTACAGTCTGTTTTCGCAATTTGGTATTTCAATAAAAGCGACAAAACTATTTATAAAACCGAACGATATCTCTGTTAAACGCCGAGTCCGTTGTCCGTTGTTAAGTTGATGGTGATGTCAGGTGTTCGCGAAAAGGTGAGCATATGGTGCCACCGGTGCGTCCGTTACAAACACATGCACTCGCAAGTCAACTGTCAACCTGAATAAACTTTCAATTCATATTTGTAATAATGTAATCGTATCAATCAGCGATAGTTGAAAGTTAAAGGTTAAAGTGATTTCTTTCACATTTTCAACCAATGTGATTGTGACAATGTAAACCTAAATTTCACATTGTCAAACATAACTTCAGTCGCCGGTTTCTTACACCTTTCCTCCTCTCATTTGCCACGACCCGTGAAGATCCGGGGTAGAATAGGTCTTCATCAACCCATGCTTGCCGTAAAAGGCGACTATATGCTTGTCGTAAAAGGGCGACTAACGGGATCGAGTGATCAGGCTCGCTGACATGGATGATGCATGTCATCGTATCCAAATTGCGTGGATCGATGCTGATGACGTCAATCACTGGATTGTCTGGTTACAGACCGGCGTCATATAGCTGGAATATATCTGAGTGCGGCGTAAAACACGAACAAACAAACAAACAAAACTGGAATTCTTAATGAGTACAACCTTACAACAACTTATTATATTAATATTCTATTTCACCTCAAATATGATTTCGACATTTGACAGTGGAACGTTACCAAGTGGCGAAATATTTAAAAAAAAGCGACAAATCCCTTTCCTTATTTCTAAGAAATCTCTGCAAATCGTGCAGTTCCGACTATATCATGAGCAAGTGTGCAATCAAATAATGATGATACCTGGTGTTCGCAAAACGGTGAGGAATTCCTGCCCCACCGGCGGCATCCATCACAGACGTATACAAAGGCAACGGTTCTTTAAAACGTGTATGTAACACTTACAAGATATCACAATACATGACAATACATTATAAAAAAAGGGGCTATCGATCACTATCAACCACAGGCCACCATCCTAGGAACCAAGGGTTCTCACGGTCCATCCGCTACCTTCATGGTACTCAAGCATGATTTACACCATCCCTTTAGTCACTTGCCATACGTCCATGAAGTAAGTCCAAAGTGTATGTACTGCTGATAGGTGTTTAACTGCCCCCACTGTTTTGCAAAACGAATATATTTCTTTAACATTTTTTAATTATTTTTAAGAAAGCCGAATCTCTGCATGTGTATACACTTAAAACAGATCTTCTTTACTGTGAGGTGAAATTTGGTTTAACGTCGCGTCTAAGATTATTGCGCTTATACAGCGACGTGTATGCATGTGTGTGCGTGTGTCTGCTTGTACTAGACCGGACTGATGCCGATTTATAGTGTTAGCCCACTGAGATACCATGCGCAGTTTAACATGGATACTCCACTCAGACACAGTATACTGACTCCGAGCCGACCAGTCCTTGTTTTAGTACCTTAATTCCGAGCGCCAGACAGGGTAACAACAAGTACCGTCTTTTGGTATGATGCGGTCGGGGATCGAACCCCGGACCTTCCGCTCTCCGGGCGGACGCTCTAACACTAGACTACGGAGGCGGTTCGTCTTAACTTCTTTCAACAAAATCAGTTGACAATCGTGTCACTGGATTGTCTGGTTTGTCTACAGGCTGACGTCGCATGGCAGGAGTACTGCTGTGCTGCGCCAGACAATATATACTTACATTTTTGGTAAATTACATTAATTTGTATGAATGGTGGGTAGTACGGGTAGGGCTGGACATGCTTACCCTTTGTGCGAACACCTGGTGTCATCACTGATTTGTAGGGAATATGTCTTCCTAGTGAAGACTGAGCACACAATTTAATTAATTATCCCCCCCAAGATATTCATGATCCCTAACGTATAGTATAGTTTGAATTACGGCAAGTTGTTTTTTTAACAAAGGCACATAGAACAACAGGAAGTACAGTGACCCTTCTTCAAATCAACAGTTTCATTTAATAATTTACAAATGAGTAGTGTCTATCTTTAAATACTCTTTATGTAAAACTGCGAGGATACATAATTATGTATATGTATTAAACAAAGGGACCCATGTAGATTCGGGGGTAGAATAGGTCTTCAGCAACCCATACTTGCCGTAAAAGGCGACTTTGCTTGTCGTAAAAGGTGACTAACGGGATCGGGTGGTCAGGCTCGCTGACTTGGTTGATGCATGTCATCGATCCCAATTGCGTGCTCATGATGTCAACCACTGGATTGTCTGGTCCAGACTCGATTATTTACAGACCGCCGTCATATAGCTGGAATATTGCTGAGTGCGGCGTTAAACAAAAAACAATAAAAAAACCTATGCGTTTTAAGTGAATGTTCTGCTGCGTTTGATCATGAAGTTTCAGTCTTTATCATTCAACCACGAATAGCCTGAAAACAAAAGGAGGAAGTAAAAGTCATAAAGCATATGAATACAACGTAAGTTAGAGCCAAGTTGTAGTGACATGAGATGCTTACATTCTCAATACCTAACTTGAACAACGCGTATTGATAAACAGCTTAAAACATGATATTGAACTTCATGACCACTTTTGTATAATATTGGTGCATACACAATCAGTAAACAGGTTTGTATATCTGATAGACGCTCGTCAGTGCAGTATGTACATGCGTGAAATGCTGCACAGAAACGACTTGTTGGTAATTAAATGCACTGTGAATAAGCGTACTTTGAACTTTGAGTACGCAGATGTTACAAGTTCCATGTATCTGTCGTGTATAATTCACATACACACGCACGATGGAGCTCTGGCTTTTAAGGAAGCTGATCTCTAATAATTGCAACCGTGGCTGAAACCGCAACGGGAAAATAAACGCTTAAAAAATGACCACAACAGAAGAACGTACAATGTATATACCTTTTTTGCCTTTCTGCTTTAGTTTCTGTGGCCATCTTACTCTCTATTGTGTATTTAGTTTTAAAGGTTTCTGTCAGGTATATCCAGTAGGCAGCTTTACATATCTGTTTGAGGAGGTCACTTTGATCGTTTTCCTTAATATCAGCCCCTTGCTGATTTTGGATGTGGAACATTGTCTATATTCTTGGAACTGGGTGTTTGTGTTTTGAGGATTTCATTATCCAGAATGACGTGACCTTAACTACACAGTGGGTCTATTATTATTATGATTATTATCCTGCATTCAAAATAAAGATGGTTGTCATCTGAACTGACAAGAAGCTTCCTGTTGTGTGTGCCCACCAACTTCTCCTCCACACCATAATGTTTGACACCCTCAGTCATGCATTTTACGACCGCTTCTTACAATATGTCGATGTATGTAATGGAAATCTGTTTCTTGCACAAAGGTTAGGGAATTCAGGAATCTTACGCTTCCAAATATATAGGTCCTCTAAAATTGTTTTACATGACAGGTCAATTCAAAGAAAGGTTACGCGTATGCCTGCTTTTGGTCATTACTGGCATATAGCAAGAATATACTGTTGTGTGCGGCATCAAACAACAAACAATGTGGAGGAGGATCGTCCCCGTGGCCTAGTTGATAGAGCGTCTTCCCGGAGAGCAGAAGGTCGGTGTTCGAACCCCGGCCGTATCATACCGTATCATACCAAAAGATGTGAAAAGATGGTGTGTATTGTTGCCCTGGTTGGCGCTCGGAATTACTAGATAAGCTGATGAACTGGTCGGCTCGAAGTCAGGTTACTGTGTATGGGTTATCTCCCATTAGTTACACGTCCAATTTGTCACATTCCTATATATCCCCAGTTGTTACACAGCCTGGGAGGACAACACCTACTGAGTAACGGACCAGTCCTAACCCGAGTACATAGGATTACCACAGATGTATACATACTGGTTGCCAAGCTGGAGTTTCAGCACAAATGTTATTGTGAAATATTATGGTATAACTTAAAGGCAACTAATCTGAATGTATGGTTAATCTGTCTTACAACAATATACGTGAAACAAAAAGATATTCTTTGATGAATAAATTGTTAATGCAATTATTTCAGGGAATCTGAAAAAAATGAATTGTTTATGTTCAGAATGGTTTTTGATATATTTTAGTGCTGTTAAAATGGCGTTTGCTTCTGCTGTGAATATGGAACTGTAAGCTGACAATCGTGAAGATATTGTTCGTGATCTAACAACAGTGGAACCAGCACCTGGTGATGGAACGTATGTGGTTAGAAAGTTAGGTGGCTATCGGAAATAAGTCCCAAGTACCTTACCACTTTGATAGGGGTGCCATTCAAAAATAATTCAGGGTCCTTATGCGGCTTATATTTTCTACAGGAATGTATTCAAATAGTTTTTGATTTAGAAAAAAAGCACTATGAATGATGTCCTACCTAATTATTATAGTAGCGCTTCCAGTCCCCTTTTCACCCAGAAGAGAAAATGGATGATGACCATTGTACCGCCTTTGGTCATTTGTATGTTTGTTTAAGATATGTCTCTTGGAGACATATTACTGACGGTTTATAATCTTGGACTTACAAGTGTATCTCATTAAAATTCTTCCTGAGTCCTCTGCAATTCCATTGGATCAAATTCATCGCTTGCATCATGGTGTCTCAATTAGGGATCTACAGTGGGAATGTGAGGAAGACATATTGCTTCCTTTGTCCTGTGATGATGGAGTAACTTCCATGTCAAAAGGACCAAACGAGTTCTGTTTAGGTGTTTCTGAAGGAGAGGGTGGCCAAGTTTTTATATGTCTTTGAAGTTTTTTCCTTTCTTTCCTAAACAAGTGAACACCATATGGTGTGACAGTAACTGGTTCATTCTGATCCACAGTCTGATTCTTTGTTTGGGTTTCTGAATGTGCTGATGTGGGCTTAGTCATTGAACTAACAGGCTGATCTGAATTGATCCATGTTAAGTCGGTCTGACACGTGATAGAAGCAGTTGGTACAGGTCGACTGACGGCAGCAGAGTAGGTGAGAGATTTTGTCCGGTTGAGTTTCTTTGCATCTGAAAATGAAATGGTGTTTTCGTACTTTAGTTTCACAATTTCTGCCTGTTTTTGCCACTCAGGGCACGACTTGGACGAGGCAACGTGACTGCCACCACAGTTTGTAATTTCATGTCTTTTTGACAATACGAACTTTTATGATTGTCACCACAACGATGACACACCACGGAGCTGTGATTTAGACCCGTGTTAAAATTGCTTACATGTATAGCATCATAGTGGATTGGGGACATACACCTCCACTCCAATATTGAAATAACCAGCTTTAATAGACCGTGGAATGGACATGCAGGCAAAAGGTTACCGTAACAGATACATTGGAGGTATTGCTATTGCTGATAATACCACCAATTCTTTTGGTGAAATGTTTCACTGACGTTACACCTTGATCTTCTAGCTCTGCATCCAGTTCAGATATTTCGGACAGGCAACGGGCAGTTTCGAACAATGCCCCGACCCGAGTTAGGTGTCCTATAAGCAGACACAAAAACCTCAATATTAATAAATGTAGTCACAAATAAAAGATTTAGAAACTGTTGACTTCGGGGCGAGGTGAGGTGAAATTGGGTTAAACGTCGCGACCACGATTATTGCACTTATATAGCGACGTACATGCATGTGTATGTGTTTGTGTGGCTGCTTGTACTAGTCCGGACTGATGCCGATTTATAGTGCTAGCTCACTGAGATACCATGCCGCAGTTTAACATGAATACCCCACTCAGACACAGTATACTGACTCCGAGCCGACCAGTCCTTGTTTTAGTCCCTTAATGCCGAGCGCCAAACAGGGTAACAACAAGTACCATCTTTTAACGTCTTTTGGTATGACGCAGCCGGGGATCGACCCCCGGACCTTCCGCTCTCCGGGCGGACGTTCTACCACTAGACCACGGAGGCGGTATGTTGTCTTCGGTCATACTCCACAAGAAGGGAGTCAGTCCGAAGACGAGTATCATTTCTGACTTCCCCACAAATTTCAGACACAGCTTTAGAGACAGCAAGGGATTTAGTTTTATTTGGTTCATGATCAGAAGCCTCAATCACCAGGAACCGAGATCAGGAATCTATATTTTGTGATTTTGTAGGTATATTTTCATTTTAACTGTCATGTCCCTTCCCTCAACGACAAAGGTGCTCAGCACGGCAAACGGGTTGCCCAATTACGTCGCCTCAAACGACAAGCAATGGGGTGCTGAGGACACATTCTACCCTGGGTCCAGACGGGGGAAGAGCGATGAGCGTTACCCAGCACTCACCACGTGGAGGTTGCTTTCCACGAGTGCCTTACTGATGCTGACACTAAGCTACTTACCAAACGTCCACAGACCCGTTGACCCCCATCAAGTAGACACAGCGATGTACCTGACGGGATGAGGGGAGGGATCCGTCCACATGAACTTCCCAACTCCGACCAACGTCCCCGATCACACCATTCTTCCAAGAAATCCAGAAATCACGGAACTGGGATGCTCTCAATGGCGTGTGGTGAGCTGTCACCTGGTCGTCGTGCTGTATGGTGGCCTAATCACTGATTGGGTGTTGCCCGATGAGCCAATCGATCCTCATACATGTTCTGACTGGTGACGGGGCGGTCGGGTAGCCTAGTGGTTAAAGCGTTCGCTCGTCACGCCGAAAACCCGGGTTCGATTCCCGACATGGGTACAATGTGTGAAGCCTATTTCTGGTGTCCCCCGCTGTGATATATGTGGAATATTGCTAAAAGCGGCGTAAAACCATACTCACTCACTCTGACTGGTGACTCCATCATACTGTAGCAGGGCCACTTGACCATCGTTTGATGCGCAGACCTTGGTTGACTGGTTGGTTTGTTGTTTAACGCCGCACTCAGCAATATTACTGCTTTCTGACTGCGGTCTGTAAATAATCGAGTCGGGACCAGACAATCCAGTGACTGGTATCATGATCATCGATCCACGCTTTGGGATCGATGACTTGCATCGACCAAGTCAGCGAGTCTGACCACCCGATCCCGTTAGTCGCTTCTTACGACAAGCAAGTCGCCTTTTACGGCAAGCATAGGCTGCTGAAGACCTATTCTACCCAAGATCTTCACGGGTTTTCTACCCCGGATCTTCACCTTGGACAAAACGACCTAACTTTAAGTCCTATAATCCATAGAATCGTTTTCTGTGGTGTTTTCTCACCTTCAAATAACATTAGGGAATCGTTGGTTTAACCTAATGACATATGCACTGATAGACAACAAACGAACTCTATTAATCAAATTCAGATATATAATGATAATGTGTTTATTCAGTCGTTACCATGAAACCCCGTTGTGACCCAGGCTAGAATAAGTCCCAAGCACTCAACTGTTTACCATAAGAGGTGACTTAATAAGGTCGGGTGGTCAGGTGTACCATCGTACCTGTACATCATTCGTAGGGCGCTGGTAATAATATCAACTACCCGGTCATTTGACCCAGACTGCCGTGATATAACTTGAATTTGTTGATTGCACGATAAACAACAACCAACAAGGCTTACCTTGAACGTGAATAACGAGGCTCCAGGCGCCAAATCCACACCCAGATTATGAAGCGACTGGTATCGGTAAACTGTGTTCGTCGCAAGTGAGACATCAGAAGACGGGGCTGATCCACATGAATTGTAGAAAATGTTAAACTTTGATAAAAAAGATTCCTTTAATAAAAATGATATTTTCAATTGAACTTCTGTTCAGACAATGCTGTAGTAACTAAACGTTGCAAATATCACATGTTGAGTTCATATGAAAGGTGAACGCAGAATTAAACTTGAGAAACGGAAGTCAAACAATTGATATCTTGTCATACACATCATTGTTTAGTGCTCACGGTAACGAAAAGCTTCTTACCAAACTGCCACAGTCCCGCTGACCCCGGTCCAGTAGACACAGCAGTGTACCTGGCGGCGTGAGGGGGGGGGGGGGGGGGGGGGGGATCCGACCACGTCATTAACCTCCCAACACCGACCACCGAACAGAGATCACACCATTCTCCCAAGAAATCAAGAAGTCACGGAACTTGGTTGCTCTCAATGGCGTGTGATGAGCTGTTACTTGGTCATCGTGCTGTATGCGTGGCCTGAAAACTGATTGGGTGTTGCCCCATCCGCCAATCACCACCTCGTATATGTTCTGACTGGTTATTCCATCATCCTGTAGCAGGGCCAGGTGAACATCATTTGACGCGCGGACCTTGGAGAAAACAACTTAACTTTATAAGGAATTTCTATAACCAGTTGTCATTATTATTATCTCTTTTAATAACCAATCAATCAAAGGTATGACAGTTCGTGTATACAGGAAATCCAAAATAGTGATTACTTATATGAATTCATACTGACATGGTATAAGTCCCTGGTTGGGCTTGAACTTGAATGGTGTTGCGCTAGGAACCAAATCCACACCCAGGTCATTGGGGGACTGGTAGCTGTTGGTTGTATTAGTCCCAAGTTCCACGTAGGCTACACCATAAGTAGAGCAGGAAATGTTAGATTACGAAAGTGAAATCCTTATCTTTGGGACCGTTCAGTCAAAAGAATCGCGTCTGTATATGGTACATACTTTTTTCTATGTGAAGTTCTCCTAGAAAACTGCTTGTATGAAATGACTTAAGCAAAGGCAGCCCCATCACCCACTCATGCACGTAGTCTGTGCCCCATTCACTAAGAAAAAAGTAGGTCCCCGTCGGACATATAGATCAGTAAAAGTGTCCCTGTAAGGTTAGGTTAGATACATTTTAAATACACTCACGTTTGTGATAAACTCGGTTTATAACGGATACAAGTGTACTAATATAATAATTACTCTTTTAAAGTTTGCAGTAGCGAAATTCAACGTTAAAAAAACGTCGTTGGTATAAGAGTAGGGTATGGATGCAACATTCGCAGCTTAAGACTCGTCCATAGACCGTTCCTTCACGTTGCAGCTTTGCCCATTATCGATTATATGAATACCAAGACATTCAAGTGATGGTGCTGCGAACACACATGGAAGATGTCTTTTACAGATGTGCAAACTTCTCAAAATACATCTCCGAAATGGGCGCACAAACGGATATACACCTGCCCTGTAACTTAATATACATTCATATCTCACAAAGTTTGCAGTATTGTTCCCTATTTCCTCATTTCAAGTGACATTTAATGACAGTGCCTCTGTTTTCATGGTTTTACTTCGGATGGAATCGGACCATATGCCACTTGTATCATTACAGATATATTACAGCCGTTTCAACCAGCACCACCAACCAATATTTTACAACCGATTCCCAAGATGGGATGCAAGCTTCCTGAATGTGAAACAACCAAATGCTGAGATGTACTCGTCCCGAACGTGTGTTATTATAGAAATACAGAGAACTTGTTTAAACTGACATAGCTGCAGCTACATACAGATTAACGGATATCTTTTAGTACCGTGACAGTGAAATATTTCTGCGAAATAAGAAGAGGCGTACATTTCGACAAAAACGTATCTGGTTTTCTAAATAACACTTGCGCCAAAATGTCTTTTTCAAAATAACACATTGCAATAATGCAATTTTCTTGGTAGTAAATTTTCGGGGACAATCATTGTTTTGTGATAATAACTCGGGCCCCTCTGAATATCAAATTGGATGAAATTGGAAAAACAAATTGGACATCACAAATACGCTATGTTCTATTCTCTGATTTTCTAATGATAAACAATTCTTATATGTATTAAGACAATGATGTAAAAAAGATATGTACAATATGATGCAATTACAAACTTTTTTCTAATTACAGTGCAGTTAGAGTATCTCCCTTTGAACCAGGATGTTATATAAAAAAATCTAGAGGATCGAACCATACGAAGAGTTTTCTGTACATTTAGAATATTCTTTATACCTTTAAGGTAAATAGATCAAGAAGACGTAAAACAAATGTAGATAATATGTAAATAGAGTATCAGTGTTATCTACATCGACAGCACCATGCTTATCTCACTTATATATGCAGATGACCTCTACGCCAATACGTTTAGTTCACTGATATAAGCAGATGATGTCGCTCCCATCTCAGTCAATGAAGTTTTATTCGAACCCTGACGTAGCCAAGTGACGCAAAGAATTGCCACCCGTGCCCCCTAGAAAAAAACGGCAAAAAATGTTCGATATACAACTCCAACCATTACAAAATCCAGTTTCAATTTCTGGATGTAAGTGCAATAATATGGAATTTTCTATCTGTGGGTAGAATGTCGAATGATGTTTTTAATACTCTATACAGTAATATGGTACAACCAGTTTTACCTTATGGTTCAACGATTTGGGGAAATAGATTATTTTATTTTAGAAATACTATCCAAAATAATGCCTGTCGATTTTTTCTTGGGATAGGAAAATGGGTTGGGACGCGGAATAATGGACACACACTATCCATAGTTAATAGTACTACATAACCTAAAAAGTAATAGTATCGGTTTTATTCCGAGGATGCGGGTTTGAAATATCATAAACAATTATCATGTTTTGTGATTAATGAAGGACGTGGAATTGTGGTGTCACAGAACATTAAAAAAACACACAATGTCCATAATTAATACATAACCTAAGAAGCATCATAGTATTATTTGCATAAGTATGTTTAAGTTCCCGGGAGACACAGCCTTTTCAGCGATACTACTGATGCATAAGTGCCCTACACAACATGCCTTGAATTGGCACAGGAATGTCTGGTTTGGTGATTTACGAAGGATGCGGACTTATCGACACACAATATCCATGGTTAAATTATAACCCAAGAAGTCATCATAGAATTAATAGCGTATGTATTCATAAGATACGTTTATTGTTTCAGGGAGATACAGCCTTTCCAGCGATACTACTGTTGCGTAAGTGCCGTTCACAACTTGCCTTGAAATGACACAGAATTGTCTTGTTTGGTGGTTTACGAAGGGCACAGAATTTTAGAGTTACAGTATCCTTACTTGGTTCATATCCTAAAAAGCCATCTTAGTATTATTGGCGTATTTTCATGGTACCTGTATTCTCCCAGGAATACTGTTGCGTAAGTGCTGTGCACGACTTGCGTGTAAATGACATAGACTTGTCTGGTTTGGTGATTTGCGAAGGACGTGGAATTATAGATTTACAGTATCCTTACTTGGTACATATCCTAAGAAGCCATCGTAGTATTATTTGCGTAAGTATTTACATGATACATGTATTCTCCCAGGAGATACGCAACAGTAGTATCGCTGGAAAGACTGTAAGTACTGTGCACGACATGCCTTGAAATGGCGTAGAATTGTCTGGTTTGGTGATGTGTGAAGGACGCGTAATTTTAGATTTACAGTCTCCTTATTTGGTACATGTACATATCCTAACAAAATCATCATAGTGTTATTGGCGTAATCTCCATGGAAACCTACATCACCGGACAATATGCACACCGCAACCCCACTGTCCACCAAATCTCCATAGTAACTAGATAACATAAATGCCGAATCCCCCTGACCACCAAAATCTGTCCTGAATTTCGTACCATCCCCCGTCTGAGTAAGTGATTGAGTGATTATAAGTCTGCTTGTCGTATGGTAGAATCCCACATTTTGGGAGAGTATAATGCTTGGTTTGTCAACACCTTACCCATATCCTGACTTTCACCAAACCATATGTATCACATGTAGCAACCCTCCCACCTTAACCTGACACCCCGTGATATATCTGGCATCCGTAGATTAAGTGGCTGAGCCACGTTACCACAGATTGAAGGAAGCAGTCGTATAATATTAAAAACTTTCCCCCAAGGGGTGAACCATTCTCAGACTTGTCTACATCCTTTGTTTAATACATATACATATGTATCCCGGCAGTTTTACATAAAGAGAATTTAAAGATAGACACTTTCAAATTATTCAATTGTAAATTATTAAATGTAACTGTTGATTTGAAGAAGGGTCACTGTACTTCCTGTTGTTCGAGTGAATGAGTGAGTATGGTTTTACATCGTGTTTATCAATATTCCAGCAATATCACGGCCGGCTACCCGACCGGCCCTCCTGTTGTTCGAAGTGCCTGTGTGCTCATTCTTCACGAGGAGGAAATATTCCCCAAATAGTCATGATCCTTAGCTATTTTGTTGAGTATATACATATTGAGAAACATGTGTAAATCCCAATCATTTTGGACCGCCTCCGTGGTCTAGTGGTAGAGCGTCCGCCCGGAGAGCGGACCGCGTCATACCAAAAGACGTTAAAAGATGGTACTTGTTATTACCCTGTCTGGCGCTCGGCATTAAGGGGCTAAAACAAGGACTGGTCGGCTCGGAGTCAGTATAATGTGTCTCAGTGGGGTATTCATGTTAAACTGCGGCATGGTATCTCAGTGAGCTAGCACTATAAATCGGCATCAGTCCAGACTAGTACAAGCAGCCACACAAACACACACACGTACATGCACGACGCTATATAAGTGCAATAATCTTGGACGCGACGTTAAACCCCATTTCACCTCACTTCATCCCAATCATTTTGCCATTAGTAATTAGCGAACCATGACATTAAACACATTTATTCAGTTTGTTTTGTTAATATCGCCATATATTTGATCATAGGTATGACGTAGAATGAGACTGAACTGCGGTGCCATGACAACGAACTGCAACACGTGGTTAGGCCATTCCCATACAGCAGCAAAGTGAACATGATCTACCATACAAGTAGGCGTCCTTAAAGCAACATCTGTTTGTACACAGAGGACAATTGTTGCATTTCAGAATCTATCTATGTGGCATCTACATATATACGCCCTTTTTCCTGTCCCTTGTGGCATTCCATATCTGTTGAACATGTGACCGTTCAAAGAGGCATTAAACCAAACTCACTCTCTCACTCAAGAAATGACCGTTCAAAGAGGCATTAAACCAAACTCACTCACAGACTCGACGTTCAAAGAGGCAAAGAGGTGGTCAATGCAGTATTTAATCAAAGTTATTATCTAGTTAAGGTGTGTGTGTGTGCGTGTAGGCGGGGGTGGGAGAGGTAGGGTAGTGTGGTGGCGGGAATCCCAACCCCGTGAGACGTTGTAATGGTGGAGGATATAACATCAATTCTGTCGGTGTGACATTTAAACTGTAAAGATGTCATTGATTTAGGTGAGAGGAGTTTGACAGCATTGCCGATGAACTCACTCACTCACTTACTCATCATCTCACTGAAAACGTTCTGGTTATATCTGGTATTGATCTATCATATTTCCTCATCGTTAGGAGCAGGACTATTGACTAAACATGTCTGCAGTAAGGAGATAATTTAATTTGCTATGTCTGGATAACGAACAACAGCTAAAATTGGAACAGGTCTCATACAGTTAGTACAATTCAAACAACGTTTTATGCCCAGGTAATTTGGATTCCATATAACCTCAACATCTGTAAACTTGTTTCGATGCCTGATAAAATCAAGCTATCTGATTGGCTCTTCGCCGTCTAGTGAACACCCATACAAGTCGGCGGCCATGAAGTCATAGTGTTAACAATCTGCTTGTCCTGTCATAATTGACCGTGATAGAAGTTACCATTACCGATCCAACTGGCAGCCACACCGCAAAAACACAAAGATTTTCTCCGATAGCATGTCTGTGTAACTTCTGAACATGTGATAGCATGTGTACGGGATTCGTGCACATCCTTCCACTTACAATCGCGATGTGTACACGTCCATTCAGCTTGTAAAATCCCCTCCACCCAGCTATCCACACACGTAATTCCTGATATTCTAATTCAGTATCGCGGATTTCTGAATGGCTCAGACACAAGGTCAGACTGTTTGTTTCAATGTCATTGCTATGATGTATATCTTAGTGAGTATAAGTATGCCTCGTTCAGCTACATCAACAATTATAGAGACAGTTAAGTTGCCAACGTACACGCTAATGCTGTCTAATCGTCAGCCCACATGTTCCAACTATGAGGCGGTTCATTTATTGACAAAACGCCTTATAGCCTGTAGTCATACACATCAGTAATTCTCGAGGATTCGTTTATAATATAAACGTATATATTCCCGTCAAGGTATTGTTAGATTCTTACTAGGGCTGGGACGATACAACAACTGTGCGACCCGATACGTAGCATGATACCTTGCTCACGATCCGATACGTATCACGATACTTGTATGTGCTCTTATCTGTGGCTGTTCAGAGTTGCGTCCCTTGGGCACGCCAGAAACGTATGATTGTGGGTTCGAATCACGGTTCGCCCCGATTATGTTTCTAGGTTTGTCAGCACCATACCCGTGGTCATGGGTTTCACCGACGTGGTAAACGTCTGAGACCTGCATCACTTCGGGCTTTCCTCCCACATTAAGCTGACACGCAGCGATATAACTGGAATAATGTTAACAGTGGCGTTAAACCCAACTCATTCACTCTTATCTGTGGTGTGTAAGCCATCTTGTTCATTGACAGCATCATCAAATACCTGGCACTTTGACGACTTACAGCTGACAGTGTCAAGTGTGACGGATGAACATATTTACTTTTTCACTACTAATTAGTTTTGGGTGTAACAGCCATTAAAGTAAACATTTTAGGTATGAATCGATATTTTATACTTAGTGTGCGACTAAGATCGATACTTGTATCGGGAAGTAAAATATCGCGATCCACCGATGCATCGGTATATCGTCCCACCACTAATTCTTACCAACTAGAAATACTGCCTTTTTAGAAAGTGTAACACTCCTCTTAAAGTGGAAATCTGACTGTAACTTCTCAATTTGATTTAACTAACAACAACTTTCATTTGCGTATCAGGGCGATGACTATCATGTGCCGTTCACCCTGAATGACCAGATGCCCGTGTGCACTTTACCATTAATTCTTACTTATACTGTACATACTGGAAAGCGCTCTGGAGATGTAAACTGTTTAGAGTGAGTGCGTGAGTCATATCGTTGCGTGTCAGCTTAATGTGGGAGGAAAGCCCGAAGTGATGCAGGTCTCAGACGTTTACCACTTCGGTGAAACCCACGAGCAAGGGTATGGTGCTGACAAACCTAGAAACATAATTGGGGCGAACCGGGATTCGAACCCACAATCATAGGTTTCTGGCGTGCCCAAGGGACGCAACTCTGCACAGCGAATCGCGGCGCCTTAGACGACTGGGCCACCCGTGCCCCCTGTAAACTGTTTGGAAACAAGGGTCATGTTGTCATCCTAGATACACGGTCTTCACTGTCCAACACACTTTACCTGCGTACCTATTGAACTCTCGAGTTTCATATTCACTACATATAATATGGCCTTTTCTACCGTTTGTATGCGTGCCCCTTTTACATATACATCGACACCCCTGTTAGTTCAAACGCTGACACTTTCCGTAAAAGCATTTGGATAAGCAGTGATAAATGTATTCAAAGTCAAATGAAGTTATCATGGTTACTCTTCAAAATATCTTTTGAAGTCACCAAAGTATTTTTTGCTACAATTATTTTGAAAATAGGGTACAACAAAATGATAATTATTTAATGAAGAGAACGGTTCCAGCTTTATAATGCTAGATAATAGCATTATCGTTACCTCTGAGGGTCATTTATATGATTGATTATTGTAGCATATTGTAATTACATTATTAAGTAAGCACTCTGATACAACACATTATTCCATATGTTCTGAGCTATCTAATTATCTAAAATTAATGTCCATTAGCTCAAGATAACCGATGCTTGTTAGTGTATCCAGCCAACGTTGCCACACGCTGTGACTCCGGAGTTGCAGGGACCTAATACCGTCAGGCGGCATGATATGATGTAGGAACGTCAACCGATTTCAGCTTAGCGTCAAGCGCTATTTATAACTGCATTGAACGCTCAGGCACAAGCATGTGCTCACTGTTAAGACAGGATATGCATGCAACGCCATGGTCAATGATTTACGCTGGGAACGTAAGGCAGTGTTCTTGCTCTACCGTTTCCAGAGGTCTAATTTCTTTCCAAATACAATAAATGTTTCTGTTCTCAGTCCCGGGGGTAATAAACGCTATACAGGCCGTATATAGAACGGTTTAGCGGTCAATCAAATCATCAGAAACAACCATGAACTATTAGGGCCATAATTACGCAGGAGGGCAGTTAGATATTAGTAGTTTATCTCAGAACTGAGGCGACGCTCATCGAATGGGTATTAGAATGTTGTGTCTTATTGTTCTTGACCGAGAATCATGGAATCCCGATATACTCAGGATCAGTGACGGGGATGTTCTAACCCTGAATCCCAATATACTCAGGATTACTGACGGGGATGGTCTTACCCTGAATTCAAATATAGTCAGGATTAATGACGGGTATGTGCTAACCCTGAATCCCAATATAGTCAGGAGTAGTGACGGGGATGTTTTAACCCTGAATCCCAATATAGTCAGGATTACTGACGGGGATGTTCTAACCCTGAATCCCAATATACTCAGGATTAATGACGGGTATGTTCTAACCCTGAATCCCAATATAGTCAGGAGTAGTGACGGGGATGTTCTAACCCTGAATGCCAATATAGTCAGGATTACTGACGGGGATGTTTTAACCCTGAATCCCAATATAGTCAGGATTACTGACGGGGATGTTCTAACCCTGAATCCCAAAATACTCAGGATTATTGAAGGGGATGTTCTAACCCTGAATCCCAATATAGTCAGGAGTAGTGACGGGGATGTTCTTACCCCGAATCCCAATATAGTCAGGATTACTGACGTGGATGTTCTACTTGAATCCCAATATAGTCAGGATTACTGACGGGGATGTTCTAACCCTGAATCCCAATATACTCAGGATTACTGACGGGGATGTTCTTACCCTGAATCCCAATATAGTCAGGATTAATGACGGGGATGTTCTAACCCTGAATCCCAATATAGTCAGGAGTAGTGACGGGGATGTTCTAACCCTGAATCCCAATATAGTCAGGATTAGTGACGGGGATGTTCTAACCCTGAATCCCAATATAGTCAGGATTACTGACGGGGATGTTCTACCCCTTAATCCCAATATACTCAGGATTACTGACGGGGATGTTCTAACCCTGAATCCTAATATACTCAGGATTACTGACGGGGATGTTCTTACCCTGAATCCTAATATGGTCAAGAGTAGTGACGGGGATGTTCTAACCCTGAATCCCAATTTAATCAGGATTACTGACGGGGACGATCTAACCCTGAATCCCAATATACTCAGGATTAAAGACAGGGATGTTCTGCCCCTTAATCCCAATATATTCAGGAGTAGTGACGGGTGTGTTCTAACCCTGAATCCCAATATAGTTAGGAGTAGTGATGAGGGTGTTCTAACCCTGAATCCCAATATACTCAGGATTAAAGACAGGGATGTTCTGCCCCTTAATCCCAATATATTCAGGAGTAGTGACGGGTGTGTTCTAACCCTGAATCCCAATATAGTTAGGAGTAGTGATGAGGGTGTTCTAACCCTGAATCCCAATATAGTCAGGAGTAGTGACGGGGATGTTCTAACCCTGAATCCCAACATACTCAGGATTACTAACGGGGATGTTCTAATCCTTGAATCCCAATATCGTTAGGTTGAGTGACGGGGATGGTCTAACTCTGAATCCCAATATGGTCAGGTTTACTGACGGGGATGATCTAACCCTGAATCCCAGTAAACTCAGGATTAATGACAGGGATGTTCTTCCCCTTAATCCCAATTTAGTCAGGAGTTCTGACGGATGTGTTCTAACCCTGAATCCCAATATGGTCAGGATTAATGACGGGGATGTTCTAATCCTGAATCCCATATAGTCAGGATTAATGACAGGGATGTTCTACCCATTAATCCCAATATAGTCAGGATTACTGACGGGGATGTTCTAACCCTGAATGCCAATATAGTCAGGAGTAGTGATGAGGGTGTTCTAACCCTGAATCCCAATACAGTCAGGATTAATGACAGGGATGTTCTACCCCTTAATCCCAATATAGTCAGGATTACTGACGGGGATGTTCTAACCCTGAATCCCAATATAGTCAGGATTACTGACGGGGATGTTCTAACCCTGAATCCCAATATACTCAGGATTACTTACGGGGATGTTCTAACCCTTGAATCCCAATATCGTTAGGTTGAGTGACGGGGATGGTCTAACTCTGAATCCCAATATTGTCAGGTTTACTGACGGGGATGATCTAACCCTGAATCCTAGTAAACTCAGTATTAATGACGGGTATGTTCTTCCCCTTAATCCCAATTTAGTCAGGAGTTCTGACGGATGTGTTCTAACCCTGAATCCCAATATGGTCAGGATTAGTGACGGGGATGTTCTAACCCTGAATCCCAAAATAGTCAGGATTAGTGACGGGGATGTTCTAGCCATGAATCCCAATATAGTCGGGAGTAGTGATGAGGGTGTTCTAACCCTTGAATCCCAATATAGTCAGGATTAATGACAGGGATGTTCTACCCCTTAATCCCAATATAGTCAGGAGTAGTGACGGGGATGTTCTAACTCTGAATCCCAATTTGGTAGGGATAATAAGTGATGGGGATGTTCAAACCTGGAATCCCAATCTTTTCAGAAAGGGGATTTAATCTTGGATGAACTATGGTCACCTTTAATGCACTTTGTGAATTATGCAATTTAAATTACTCGTACTCAATCCAAAAGCATTTAACCTTTTTAACATTCTTCATTAATGGCTGAAATCGGTACATCAGATTCATCACTGTTGTGGGTGTTGACGACCATTGATCTCTTAATTTGTTATCCATATCAATTTCAATGGCCACAATTTTTCACTCAAGTTAAGGAAAAGTAAAGAACAGTGAAATAAACAAAAGAATATTTACTGTCAGCTCAGTCGAAACATATAAAGAAAGATTCCATCACTTATTTGCTGTGTAATTTGATATCTCACACAGGCCTTGAGAAAGAAGGACCAGTCGAAACTCTCTGTACACGCAACAATCAAGCATGACACAATGCCATGGAAACTCATCTTCAAACGTTGCACTGAGGAATTAATTGTTGTTCTAGCCATCACTTCTGTTGGCAGTAATTTAATTATATTTTCCAAAGCAGGTTTGTGGATACCTTTTCTCGTAAATCTCTTTGGGCACGCTATAACCAAAATCAACTTAAAAATACAGACTCAAATATTTTTTATGTAACTTATATATGTTATTTTAAAATACATTGTTTTAATGAAATTAGAAACCAATACCAGGTATAGAGATTGACATTGGCAAGACTATGCCTCCATCAAGGCAGGTCAGTTAGGTTCACATCTAAATCATAATAAGCTGTGATGCAATGAATTACTTTTATCAGAAATCAAATCATGTCAAGGAACTGGTTTCTTCCAATGTAATGATACAATTGACGACTTTCATTTCAGCTTAATGATGGAAATGAAGCCAACATGGATGCAAAACAACTACAGACACGATCACTTTACATCCGTGATGTACATCCAACTTGTGGCATCTGCCAAGGTCAGAACGCCAAGGTCACGGCAATCATCCCCCTGTCCAGGCCGGCGATCAATGAAGCACGATTCTTGATTAAAACTCCGCTGAAAGTTAACAGAAACGCTATTTTTTACATGTTGGGGTTCATATTGATTTACGTATGGACATGTGGAAGTGCGGGACAGCACGGTGACACGACGCAGCCTACATGGACGTACAGAATACTTTATTAAAGCGACATCTCCTTAATTAAGGGACTTCTGGTCATAATGACTGGGACAACTGCAGGTAATTGGACACTTTGTCTTTAACACACGCTACACGCCCCTCTGATCTACGCCAAGCATTAAAGACGGCGTTAAGTGGAAACTGCAATTACTATGCCTTTTAAAACTAATTTACCTCATAATTCAGCTAACCAATATTACACATTGTTTGAGTGTGGATTTGTCTTAAAGGCAATGTTGGAGATGCTTTTAATCTGAACTAGTGTTGTGATTTACACTGTTTAATATCGGGGACTTCTGGACGGGCAACTTTGTCACTCTGGTGGTTATTGAGGGACCACTTATTACCTTAAACAATTTACAGAATGTGCATCGTGGTAGGTGGACATCACCTCTTTGTTTTAAGCATACATTTCATCTTAATGTGGGAGAACTACGGCAATACCTATTCCTTGCAATAACTGAAGAAACATTTTGTTCAAGAAAACTGTTCACCCTACTCCACAAAAACATCATACTCAACAACTCAGCCGAATCAACAATCCACACCACTCAACGCCACACCCTACTCAACAACTCCAGTCCGCTCAACAACTCCACTCCACTCAACATCTCCACTCCACTCAACAACCACACCTTACCCAACAACAAACCCCACTAAACACCCAACCCCTTCTCAACAATGCATCATGATATAAGATACCATTGGAATACAATACATGGTTGTGAATGACGTACACGCTTAATGAAGACTACTGTTTGTTGATTATACAGCTACACATAAAATGAACATTACTTGTTTTGGCTGAGACTAATTGGATGTATTGAGATATAATGCCGCCGTCAAATGACAACATGATTGAAGCTAATGTCCATTACATCCTATGTGGGATGTTTTACTGGTATTTAAATGTCACGTTTCTCGTATTTGAAGTAAATAGATGGACCCGCATACAACCAGGATCTGCATATTTAGAGAAGAATTTTATTGTGTCGTTGGTGATAAGTTCTATTCTTTTATCACAATGACATGCAAAATATATAAACTTTGACAAGGAAGACGCAGTGACCCCGGTAGAAGACTTAATGGTACAGGGTTGCAATCTGTAATTGTGGAAGGATCCGACGGTCTAATCCAGGAATACGGTACCGGGTTTGCTGGCACCATACCACGTGTATCTGAGGTCTCTGTACAATTATGATACCGGGTTTGTTTGTTTGTTGGTCTGTTGTTTAACGCCGCACTCAGCAATATTCCAGCTATATGACGTCGGTCTGTAAATAATCGAGTCTGAACCAGACAAGCCTGTGTTTGAGATCATGACCATCGATCACTGCAATTAGGGATACGATGACATGCATCAACCGAGTCGGTGAGCCTGCCCACCCAATCCCTTTAGTCGTCTCTTACGACAAACAACCGGGTCCTGGAACCTGCGTTGCCCAGTCCTGGATCCTGTGTTTTATCGTCTAGTTCTGGAACCTGTATTATATCGTCCAGTCCTGGAACCTGCGTTGTACTGTCCAGTCATGAAACCTGCATTGTACTGTCTAGTCCTGGAACCTGCGTTGTACTGTCTAGTCCTGGAACCTGCATTGTGCTGTCAAGTCCTGGAACCTGCTTTGTATCGTCCAGTCCTGGAACCTGTGTTGTATTATCCAGTCCTGGAACCTGCGTTATATCGTCCAGTCCTGGAACCTGCGTTGTACTGTCCACTCCTGGAACCTGCGTTGTACTGTCCACTCCTGGAACCTGCGTTGTACTGTCTAGTCCTGGAACCTGCGTTGTACTGTCTAGTCCTTGAACCCGCGTTGTACTGTCCAGTCTGGAACCTGCGTTGTATTGTCCAGTCCTGGAACCCGCGTTGTATCGTCCAGTCCTGGAACCTGCGTTGTACTGTCCAGTCTTGGAACCCGCGTTGTATTGTCCAGTCTTGGAACCTGCGTTGTATTGTCCAGTCCTGGAACCTGCGTTGTACTGTCCACTCCTGGAACCTGCGTTGTACTGTCCACTCCTGGAACCTGCGTTGTACTGTCTAGTCATGGAACCTGCGTTGTACTGTCTAGTCCTTGAACCCGCGTTGTACTGTCCAGTCTGGAACCTGCCTTGTATTGTCTAGTCCTGGAACCCGCGTTGTATCGTCCAGTCCTGGAACCCGCGTTGTACTGTCCAGTCTTGGAACCTGCGTTGTACTGTCCAGTCCTGGAATCTGCGTTGTATTGTCCAGTCTGGAACCTGCGTTGTACTGTCCAGTCCTGGAACCTGCGTTGTACTGTCTAGTCTTGGAACCCGCGTTGTACTGTCCAGTCTTGAACCTGCGTTGTATTGTCCAGTCTCGAACCTGCGTTGTATTGTTTAGTCCTGGAACCCGCGTTGTACTGTCCAGCCCTGGAACCTGCGTTGTACTGTCTAGTCTGGAACCTGCGTTGTACTGTCCAGTCCTGGAACCCGCGTTGTATCGTCCAGTCCTGGAACCCGCGTCGTACAGTCCAGTCCTGGAACCCGCGTTGTATTGTCCAGTCTTGGAACCTGCGTTGTACTGAACAGTCATGGAACCCGCGTTGTACTGTCCAGTCCTGGAACCCGCGTTGTATCGTCCAGTCCTGGAATCCGCGTTGTGCTGTCCAGTCTTGGAACCCGCGTTGTATTGTCCAGTCCTGGAACCCGCGTTGTATTGTCTAGTCCTGGAACCCGCGTTGTACTGTCCAGTCCTGGAACCTGCGTTGTACTGTCCAGTCATGGAACCTGCGTTGTACTGTCCAGTCCTGGAACCCGCGTTGTATCGTCCAGTCCTGGAACCCGCGTTGTACTGTCCAGTCTTGGAACCCGCGTTGTATTATCCAGTCCTGGAACCCGCGTTGTACTGTCCAGTCCTGGAACCTGCGTTGTACTGTCCAGTCCTGGAACCCGCGTTGTATCGTCCAGTCCTGGAACCTGCGTTGTACTGTCCAGTCATGGAACCTGCGTTGTACTGTCCAGTCCTGGAACCCGCGTTGTATCGTCCAGTCCTGGAACCCTCGTTGTACTGTCCAGTCCTGGAACCTGCGTTGTATCGTCCAGTCCTGGAACCCGCGTTGTACTGTCCAGTCATGGAACCCGCGTTGTATTGTCCAGTCCTGGAACCTGCCTTGTATTGTCAAGTGGCATATAGCTGAGACACCATTTGAACATAATCTGAATTCTTATGTTACTAATCATCTGATCTATCAGCAAATAGTCTGATGTGCACAAACAGAATGTCTTTGATCCAAACCAGCCTTGAATGCTATTTCGCTCAATCACACGAATTACATTTCTTGACAGAATTTTCTGTCAAGCAATATGCATCGACAAAATGAAGTATCTCTCTCCAGGCAGAAAGGAGACCTGAAAACACGTCATGTCTAATAACTCACATTACGATGGCCAAGAAAGAAAATCTTTACAAAAAACATTTGAAATGAAATCCAATTACTCTTTTTTCAATCATGTCTGCTTTCAGTTCTGCGGCGTTTACAAAACATCGAGAATTAAATCCTGACTTTGATATGACTTCAACAACAGAAATGAAGAGACAGAATCTAAACCTTCTGGCACAATGAAGTTATGATCTAACATACTGGGTGTCCAGGGTTAGATCTAGTGGGTTGTTGTTAGATGAGGATATGCTTGATGGAAAGGCAAGGTAATGAGATGATGCATACACATCAGACAGCATCTGACAGCAAACCTATCGCCATTGTGTCATCCGAATCGGCGGATAGTATATATATATAATATAATATATGATATATAATCCGCTAGGGCTTACGGCGGGTGCTTGGGCTTACGACGGATACCAGTGCTCTTGCTACACACAGTAGTGCTTACGACAGAAACTAGTACGTACGGAGGACAGCAGTGTTTATGACGGACACTAGTGCCTATGGCAGATTACTAGTGCTTAGGGCAGATATAAGTGCTTGCGACAGATGGTAGTGCTTACGACGAATACAAGTGATTATAACGGATACTAGAGATTGTGTTGCGATAGATAGTAGTGCTTACGATGTATATAACGGATACTAGTGATTGTGTTTGCGATAGATAGTAGTGCTAATGATGTTTTTAACGGATACTAGTGATTGTGTTTGCGATAGAAAGTAGTGTTAATGATGTTTTTAACGGATACTAGTGATTGTGTTTGTGGCGGATATTTTGCCTGTGACAGAATTTAATGCATACTACATACAGTAGTGCTTGGAACGGATACTCGAGTTTATGTTTGCTTGTTTGTTGCTTAAGGCCGCACTCAGCAATATTCCCGCTATATGACGACGGTCTGTAAATAATGGAGTCTCGACCAGACAATCCAGTGATTGATATCATGAGCATCGATCCACACAATTGGGATACGATGACATGCATCAACCAAGTCAGCGAGCCTGAACCCCCGATCCCGTTAGTCGCTTCCTACGACAAGCATAGTCACATTTCACAGCAAGCATGGCTTGCTAAAGTCCGATTCTACCCCCGATCTTCACGGGTCTCAGTTAATAGTCCTTACGGCAGATATATGTGCTTATGGCAGATGCTAGTGCTTACGACAGATAGTAGTGCTCACGACGATCTTAATGCCTGCCGCTGATACAAATGCTTGCGATGCATATAAGTGCTTACGGCTGATGCCATAGCACATGACGTTGACAAAATGATAATTTCATACGCCTACGTATGGTCATTCTCCTGATAGTATATTAATATGGTTTTGAAGTCAAATTGCCAAATTGTTTAAGGCACTGCAACTAGATTTGAAGAATTGCATCCCTACACAAGTGGCGAGGTTGATCTTAATCCCGCTTCTTCTGGATTATGACCCCTGTTCAGTCAGCACCGACTTCATGGGTTTTACAGAGCGGAATACGACCTGCGGCACCTTGGGCTCTGATATTAATGTACATCTACATTATGACCCTTGGTCAGTCAGCATCGACTTCATAGGTTTTACAGAGCGGAATGCGACCTGCGGCACCTTGTACTCTGATATTAATGTACATCTACATTATGACCTTTGGTCAGTCAGCAACGACGTTATGGGTTTCACAGAGCAGAATGCGACCTGCGGCACCTTGGATATTAATGTACATCTGCATTATGACCCCCAAGTTCGTGTTATTGCTGCCGCCACACGGAAAACACCACGACCATTGAGGACAAGTATGTATGTATATGCCGCTGAGGACATCTTCCTGAGCTCTTCAGTCGCCAAAGGACGTTCCTGACATCATCACGACACTCACTAATGACTGGTTAAAAGCATTCCGGCCAGCCCGTCCCGGAGTAATGCTCTTCTCAGAAAGTACTTCCTTGCCTGCTGGCTGTACTTCCAGTGCTGTGACTGATTCCTCAATTACTGAGTCGGCTGTCAGGCAAACATCACTGTTGCACATTGATTAAGAGCTCTGACTTACAACCCTCTCCTAGTCTGCCTGTTGTAAAGAAGGATGGAGTGTCAGCAGTTTAATGTTTCTCTGTCAGCAGTTTGATGTTTCTCTGTCACACTTAATTTCCCTACTTTGATTTGAAAGAACAGAAATCCTGATACTGTCAAACGTTCATCAAGACGTTTTTGAAAAGACCAATAATCTGGAGGAAAAACGAATCCGTTATATTGAATGTCAAGCTGGTAATATTTTTTATCTATATTTCTTGCAACGATTACCCTCTTGGAATATTCTTGTTATATCAATACACGCTAATTGTACACTTAGATTTTGTTTGTTGTTTAATGCCGCACGCAGCAATATTCCAGCAATATGGCGGCCTGATATACTTAGAAGTGACACATACCTCTTATATACAACACAAAAGAAGTTAAACAACACCCGATATGTTCATATATAAGTCAGACCGGTCTTACAGGCCGGAGGTACTTGGGACCTGTTCTGACCACGTACCCTGATAGGGATAAGAGCCGAGCCACAGAACCCAACTACTCCACCCTCACTGGAGACAGGTCTTACAGGCCAGAGGTACTGGGGACCTGTTCTGACCACGTACCCTGATAGGGATAAGAGCCGAGCCACAGAACCCAACTACTCCACCCTCACTGGAGACAGGTCTTACAGGCCAGAGGTACTGGGGACCTGTTCTGACCACGTGCCCTGATAGGGATAACAGCCGAGCCACAGAACCCAACTACTCCACCCGCATTGGTGACAGGTCTTACAGGCCGGAGATACTGGGGTCCTGTTTTGACCCGGTAACCTGATAACAGGCAATGCAATTAGGTCAAGTGAAATGCGGTTAACGTAGCGGTCAATATTATTGCATTGTGTGTGTGTGTGTGCGTGCGCGTGCGAGTGTGTGTACGTGTGCATGTGTGTTTGCGAGATCGTACCAGTTTTAACATGGATACCCTTCTTAGACTCTGGATACAGACCCTGAGCTAACAAGTTTTATCCCCTTAATGATGATCACAAGGCAGGGTAACAACAAGTACCATCTTTTGGTATGACACGGCCAGGGATTGAACCACCAACCTTCCAATCTCTGGGCAGACTATCTGTCAACATAACCGATGTTGGGGTTGCCAAACCATGGAGCAACAAGGACTGAGACTCATTGTCAAGTGTGCCAAACACCAAACACTTCACAAGATACAGTGTCCCCTAAGATATGTCTCATGACACCAAACACTTCACAAGATACAGTGTCCCCTAAGATATGTCTCATGACATCAAACACTTCACCAGATACAGTGTCCCATAAGATATGTCTTATGACATCAAACGTATCACAAGATAGAGTGTCCCCTAAGATATGTCTCATGACATCAACCACTTCACAAGATACAATGTCCTTTAAGTTATGCATCATGACATCAAACACTTCACAAGATACAGTGTCCCATAAGATATGTCTCATGACATCAAACACTTCACAAGTTGCAGTGTCCCATAAGATATGTCTCATGACGTCAAACACTTCACAAGATACAATGTCCTTTAAGTTATGCATCATGACATCAAACACTTCACAAGATACAATGTCCCTTAAGATATGTCTCATGACATCAAACACTTCACAAGATACAATGTCCTTTAAGATATGTCTCATGACATCAAACACTTCACAATATACAGTGTCCCATAAGATATGTCTCATGACATCAAACACTTCACAAGTTGCAGTGTCCCCTAAGATATGTCTCATGACATCAAACACTTCACAAGATACAGTGTCCTTTAAGATATGCATCATGACATCAAACACTTCACAAGATGCAGTGTCCCCTAAGATTTGTCTCATGACATCAAACACTTTACAAGACACAATGTCCCTTAAGATATGCTCATGACATCAAACACTTCACAAGATACAATGTCCCTTAAGATATGTCTCATGACATCAAACACTTCACAAGATACAATGTCCCTTAAGATATGTCTCATGACATCAAACACTTCACAAGACACAATGTCCCTTAAGATATATCTCATGACATCAAACACATCACAAGATACAGTGTCCTTTAAAATATGTCTGTTGACATCAAACACTTCACAAGATACAGTGTCCCTTAAGATATGTCTCATGACATCAAACACTTCACAAGATACAGTGTCCCTGAAGATATTGGTCATGACAAGTCATCAAACACTTCAGATACACTGTCCCTTAAGACATTGGTCATGACGTGTACTCGCCTTAACAACAGGCCCTCGACAGTAACTACTACACCCCCCACAGTGACGATGGTTCGAGGTACGACCGTATATACTTTGGGCATGAATCAATTATGCACAGTGCATATGTAAGAAGCTTCAGGCATTCGCGTGACAAGGAAATGGTTATGAACGAAGAGGATATTGCACAGGACACTGCGGCATTGCTATAAATGAGTAATTACCGCGCAGGGTTGACTTTACGCAATTATATCCGTGTTGGCTAAGTAATCTGTTATTATTGCCCACTCTGGACCAAGATGGAGAATACCGAATGACGAGGAAAACGGTTTAATGGAGGAGTAATTTCCTGTCTCGGTTTATGTTGAAGCCTCTCGCTGAAGACCCGTCAGACGGTACTGTCGTCCTGTTGCTTTAAAATCATGCTCAATAATAGCTGCCCTTTCGTAATGGGCAAGCAGTGTCTGAGTCGTGTTTTTCTCCACACAGTGTAAGGCTTGATAATGAAGTCGTAACATTGTACCATTTCCATTGCCCCAATATAGTGGGGGAGACGTTACCATTTATAATGAATTAGTATCATTGTATCATTACCAGTGTCCCAACATAGTGTGGGAGACGTTACCATTTATAATGAAATAGTATCATTGTATCATTACCATTGTCCCAACATAGTGGGGGAGACGTTACCATTTATAATGAATTAGTAACATTGTACCATTTCCATTGCCCCAATATAGTGGGGGAGACGTTACCATTTATAATGCATTAGTATCATTGCATCATTACCATTGTCCCAATAAAGTGATGGAGACGTTACCATTTATAATGAATAAGAAACATTGTACCATTTCCATTGTCCAAACAAAGTGGTTGAGGCATTATCATTTACCTGATAACGAAGAAGTAATATTGTATCATTTCCTCAGATTGTTTCCAATGTCCCAATACGATAGTCGAGGCATTATAATTTACTTGATACCGAAGAAGTCACATTGCATCATTTCTTAAGATTGTTTCCAATGTCTCAATACGATGGTCGAGGCATTATAATTTACTTGATAACGAAGAAGTCACATTGCATCATTTCTTAAGATTGTTTCCAATGTCTCAATACGATGGTTGAGGCATTATCGTTTACTTGATAACGAAGAAGTAAATTTGCATCATTGCCTAAGATTGTTTCCAATGTCTCAATACGATGGTTGAGGCATTATCGTTTACTTGATAACGAAGAAGTAAATTTGCATCATTGCCTAAGATCGTTTCCAATGTCTCAATACGATGGTTGAGGGATTATAATTTACTTGATAACGAAGAAGTCACATTGCATCATTTATTAAGATTGTTTCCAATGTCTCAATACGATGGTCGAGGCATTATAATTTACTTGATAACGAAGAAGTCACATTACATCATTTCTTAAGATTGTTTCCGATGTCCCAATACGATGGTCGAGGCATTATAATTTACTTGATAACGAAGAAGTCACATTGCATCATTTCTTAAGATTGTTTCCAATGTCCCAATACGATGGTTGAGGCATTATCGTTTACTTGATAACGAAGAAGTAATATTTTATCATTTCTTAAGATTGTTTCCAATGTCCCAATACGATGGTTGAGGCATTATCGTTTACTTGATAACGAAGAAGTAATATTGTATCATTTCTTAAGATTGTTTCCAATGTCCCAATACGATGGTTGAGGCATTATCGTTTACTTGATAACGAAGAAGTAATATTTTATCATTTCTTAAGATTGTTTCCAATGTCCCAATACGATGGTTGAGGCATTATCGTTTACTTGATAACGAAGAAGTAAATTTGCATCATTGCCTAAGATTGTTTCCAATGTCTCAATACGATGGTCGAGGCATTATAATTTACTTGATAACGAAGAAGTCACATTGCATCATTGCTTAAGATTGTTTCCAATGTCCCAATACGATGGTCGAGGCATTATAATTTACTTGATAACGAAGAAGTCACATTGCATCATTTCTTAAGATTGTTTCCAATGTCTCAATACGATGGTTGAGGGATTATGATTTACTTGATAACGAAGAAGTCACATTGCATCATTTCTTAAGATAGTTTCCAATGTCTCAATACGATGGTCGAGGCATTATCGTTTACTTGATAACGAAGTAGTAATATTTTATCATTTCTTAAGATTGTTTCCAATGTCCCAATACGATGGTTGAGGCATTATCGTTTACTTGATAAGGAAGAAGTAAATTTGCATCATTGCCTAAGATTGTTTCCAATGTCTCAATACGATGGTTGAGGGATTATAATTTACTTGATAACGAAGAAGTCACATTGCATCATTTCTTAAGATTGTTTCCAATGTCTCAATACGATGGTCGAGGCATTATAATTTACTTGATAACGAAGAAGTCACATTGCATCATTTCTTAAGATTGTTTCCAATGTCCCAATACGATGGTCGAGGCATTATAATTTACTTGATAACGAAGAAGTCACATTGCATCATTTCTTAAGATTGTTTCCAATGTCCCAATACGATGGTCGAGGCATTATAATTTACTTGATAACGAAGAAGTCACATTGCATCATTTCTTAAGATTGTTTCCAATGTCTCAATACGATGGTTGAGGCATTATAATTTACTTGATAACGAAGAAGTCACATTGCATCATTGCTTAAGATTGTTTCCAATGTCTCAATACGATGGTCGAGGCATTATAATTTACTTGATAACGAAGAAGTCACATTGCATCATTGCTTAAGATTGTTTCCAATGTCCCAATACGATGGTCGAGGCATTATAATTTACTTGATAACGAAGAAGTCACATTGCATCATTTCTTAAGATTGTTTCCAATGTCTCAATACGATGGTTGGGGGATTATAATTTACTTGATAACGAAGAAGTCACATTGCATCATTTCTTAAGATTGTTTCCAATGTCTCAATACGATGGTTGAGGCATTATCGTTTACTTGATAACGAAGTAGTAATATTTTATCATTTCTTAAGATTGTTTCCAATGTCCCAATACGATGGTTGAGGCATTATCGTTTACTTGATAACGAAGAAGTAAATTTGCATCATTGCCTAAGATTGTTTCCAATGTCTAAATACGATGGTTGAGGGATTATAATTTACTTGATAACGAAGAAGTCATATTGCATCATTGCTTAAGATTATTTCAAATGTCCCAATACGATGGTTGATGGATTACAATTTACTTGATAACCACGAAGTATTCTTGTGGCATTTCTTAAGGTTGTTTCAATTGTCCAAGTGGTCCTGTTGTCCCGGTCGTCAAGGGGGCCGCAATTCACTGAGCAGGGTTGTGTTCCTTGGGATCGCGAGAAACTTATGATTTTGGGTTCAAATCTTGCTTTGACCCGATTGCGTTTTCAGGATTGTCAGCACTATACCCATGCTCGTGGAATTCACTTCAGTCTTTCCTCCCTCATTAAACTGATACACCGTGATGTAACTTGAATTCTGCTCAAAGCAACGTTAAATAAAACTCACTCACTCACTTCATTGTCCCAATATCATAGAGGAAATGTTGCCATTTACTAGAATAAATATCATTGCTGGTTGGAGTGAATTACATAATAACTCCACGTTCGTTATTGTTTATAAAACATCCCTAGCTGTGTGTATAGTTGTTTTGAAGATCGGTGGTAATTTGTTTAAGTCAGTTGATGTATTGGAAACTGTTAATATAGCAGATTAAACTGCAATTAGCGTTTAATTGATTGCTATAACGACGTGCACATTTGTTTAACAGATGTCTTTAGTGTTCGACCTCATCTTGGTTTGAACTCCTCTGGATATAATTTATCTCTCTGCCCACACATCTGCATCTGGAGATGAGACAAATCACTTCTAAATGAAGACACGCCTTCATTCCGTTGAAGGACAAGTGATCGATACTGTACGTTAATCTCCCTATATTAACACATAATTACACACACATTGCTGACCAACAGTATTTTACTTTCATTTTCACAAATTCTCGAAGGAATATCGCTGAAATAAAGTGATGCAAACCTACCACGACCTATTTGTTTGCTGAAATGGTAAGGAGTGAGTCCCGTATAAAAGTTAATACATCTGTTACATCTGTGTCCCACCACTTCGAAACTCACGGAGTGAATCGAGAAGGCGTCAATTTTGTGGCATCAGCTGTGAAGACTTTAGAAGTTTATTTTGTGAATGAAATACGAAAATCACTATCTGTGTTGTTGTACGTCAAATTCAATTGAAATAATTTCATCAAACCACCATTGAGGATGTGAAGAGTTCATCCACATTATCTGACATAGTAAATAATCAATAGCACCCATCAATCTGCGAGCTATCTCTAACAGAAGAGGTGTCGCCGGATCATAATGCCTTCTGACAGGTCATCAATTTTACCCCCAAGTTTGCAAAGCCGGGCTAGAACAACTTATCCGACGGACGCAAATTTGCTTTTAAACATTCGCCTGCTTGGTGCAGATCGCCACATCGTCTCAGTGTATGTGAAAACAGATTTGAAGGGGATCAGACGTTTACGTAATTACAAAGTGATTGTGAAAAAAAAGAACATTATGTCTGAGAAGAAATGAAACTGTAATTAGAAATGTTGCAACTTTTATATACCATGCTATGAATGTTAGACTCCAAACACTAAGCCTATAAATGTTTATGATGGACCAAATATTGTACCATGGGCCGCTGGCCTACACATGTACATGAATAAAGAATTAGACTCGTCTGAGAAGACCGACCTCCCTGTTTGATGTCCCTTTCACAGACTTTGCGAGACATCAAAACCCCAGCCCTCGTAGGAAGTCATAGAAATCTATATTACTGAAGGTTTCTTGTATTGTGACCTGTAACTGAAGCGTGTCGTGGCATGTTGTATTGTCACAATATAAACAAGCAATAGAATGATGAATTAGTGTATGGTGAATGGACTGAGTAGATACACGCACTAACGTGCATTAAACACTACCATTTTTTAAGCGAAATAAGATTTCTCAAAGACAATGACTAAACAGGAATAGAAAGGACTAAGTGCATGCTACGGGTACCCCAACAAAACATGGCCGCTGTCGTGACTGATGGTTATCAACAATGAGTATGGATTACGTGCTGGCGTAGCGGCTTATTCCCGCTATTAGGTACTTATATTACAGAAAGTGTGCCTCCCTACTTAGCGACATCAGGCATTGATTTTCTGATAAGATGAAACGTCACAATTAGGTGGTTCGAGACGATGATTATCACCAACAAACATGTATTCCTTTTATAATGTCTTTGTATTGACCTGGTGGCATTGTTGTACTGATTGTATTGACTTAGAAGTTGTGGTCAGCCCTAGTTGTCGACACACCTGTGACATCGTTGTACTGATTGTATTGACTTACTACTTGGTCAGACATAGTTGTCGACACACCTGGTGACATCGTTGTACTGATTGTATTGAATCACCACTTGGTCAGACATAGCTGTCGCCACACCTGTGACATCGTTGTACTGATTGTATTGACTAACATGTTGCGGTCAGCCCTAGTTGTCGACACACTGGGTGACATCGTTGTACTGATTGTATTGACTTACCACTTGGTCAGACATAGTTGTCGACACACCTGGTGACATCGTTGTACTGATTGTATTGACTTACCACTTGGTCAGACATAGCTGTCGCCACACCTGTGACATCGTTGTACTGATTGTATTGACTTACTACTTGGTCAGACATAGCTGTCGACACACTGGGTGACATCGTTGTACTGATTGTATTGACTTACTTCTTGGTCAGACATAGCTGTCGACACACTGGGTGACATCGTTGTACTGATTGTATTGACTTACCACTTGGTCAGATATAGTTGTCGACACACCTGGTGACATCGTTGTACTGATTGTATTGACTTACCACTTGGTCAGACATAGTTGTCGACACACCTGGTGACATCGTTGTACTGATTGTATTGACTTACTACTTGGTCAGACATAGCTGTCGACACACTGGGTGACATCGTTGTACTGATTGTATTGACTTACTACTTGGTCAGACATAGCTGTCGACACACCTGTGACATCGTTGTACTGATTGTATTGACTTACCACTTGGTCAGACATAGTTGTCGACACACCTGGTGACATCGTTGTACTGATTGTATTGACTTACCACTTGGTCAGACATAGTTGTCGACACACCTGGTGACATCGTTGTACTGATTGTATTGACTTACCACTTGGTCAGACATAGTTGTCGACACACCTGGTGACATCGTTGTACTGATTGTATTGACTTACTACTTGGTCAGACATAGCTGTCGACACACCTGTGACATCGTTGTACTGATTGTATTGACTTACTACTAGGTCAGACATAGTTGTCGACACACCTGGTGACATCGTTGTACTGATTGTATTGACTTACCACTTGGTCAGACATAGTTGTCGACACACCTGGTGACATCGTTGTACTGATTGTATTGACTTACCACTTGGTCAGACATAGCTGTCGACACACCTGTGACATCGTTGTACTGATTGTATTGACTTACCACTTGGTCAGACATAGTTGTCGACACACCTGTGACATCGTTGTACTGATTGTATTGACTTACCACTTGGTCAGACATAGCTGTGGACACACCTGTGACATCGTTGGACTGATTGTATTGATTTACCACTTGGTCAGACATAGCTGTCGACACACCTGTGACATCGTTGTACTGATTGTAGTGACTTACTAATTGGTCAGATATAGTTGTCGACACACCTGGTGACATCGTTGTACTGATTGTATTGACTTACTACTTGGTCAGACATAGTTGTTGACACACCTGGTGACATCGTTGTACTGATTGTATTGACTTACTACTTGGTCAGACATAGTTGTCGATCACTTGGTGACATCGTTGTACTGATTGTATTGACTTACCACTTGGTCAGACATAGATGTCGATACACTGGGTGTCATCGTTGTACTGATTGTATTGACTTACCACTTGGCAAGCCTTAGTTGTCGACACACCTGGTGACATCGTTGTACTGTTTGTATTGACTTACCACTTGGCAAGCCTTAGTTGTCGACACACCTGGTGACATCGTTGTACTGTTTGTATTGACTTACTACTTGGTCAGACATAGCTGTCGACACACCTGGTGACATCGTTGTACTGATTGTATTGACTTACCACTTGTTCAGCCCTAGTTGTCGACACACTGGGTGTCATCATTGTATTGATTGTATTGACTTACCACTTGGTCAGACATAGTTGTCTGACCACCTGGTGACATCGTTGTACTGATTGTATTGACTTACCACTTGGTCAGACAAAGTTGTCTGACCACCTGGTGACATCGTTGTGCTGATTGTATTGACTTACCACTTGTTCAGCCCTAGTTGTCGACACACTGGGTGTCATCGTTGTATTGATTGTATTGACTTACCACTTGGTCAGACATAGTTGTCGAACCACCTTGTGACATCGTTGCACTGATTGTATTGACTTACCATTTGGGCAGACATTAGTATGATAGTTGTTGACAATTGTACCTTCAAAAAATGTCACCTCCACCACCCAATACCCCCACCCCACGACCCTGTTGTAGCTGGAACCGGATTCGACCTGCACATGGCTACAATGTGTGATTCTCTACCAATTGTCATCGTTGGTTTCATGAAATTGCGGTATAAGATTTTGTGGCCGTGGCCTTCGACTTCTGCACAGTAAGCAAAAAAGCCCTCATTTATAAGGCCACATTGTCGAGAGAAATATCTTAAGGGAATATCGTATTCCCGACTTGTTCACGTGAACAAACTTACAGCGCCATATGTTAACCATCTTATGTATAACTTATCAGCACCTGTGGCAAGTTGTGTTGTAAGAAGAGGAATCCTTTTAGTAAATAAAAACGGCAAGTGACCCTATCGTGTTTCCGATTGCGATGCTCTTATGATCAGAACATTATTTTAGTACTGTAGCTGCGGGAGATATGAGGAACATGGATGGGATCCCTTTTCCACAATCACTCAATCACAACTCACACACTAACATCCCCTCACTCAAACACTCAATCGTTCATTCACTCATTCACAAACACAATAACACACACTCACACACTTTCTGACTACAACACTAACATTCACTCCTTCACTCACCCATTCACCCACTCCAAAACTAACATTCACTCCTTCACTCACCCATTCACCCACTCCAACACTGACATTCACTCCTTCACTCACCCATCCACCAACTCAAACACTGACATTCACTCCTTCACTCACCCATTCACCCACTCCAACACTAACATTCACTCCTTCACTCACCCATTCACAGACTCCAACACTGATATTCACTCCTTCACTCACCAATTCACCCACTCCAACACTGACAGTCACTCCTTCACTCACCCATTCACCCACTCCAACACTGACATTCACTCCTTCACTCACCCATTCACAGACTCCAACACTGACAGTCACTCCTTCACTCACCCATTCACCCACTCCAAAACTAACATTCACTCCTTCACTCACCCATTCACCCACTCCAACACTGACATTCATTCCTTCACGCAACCATTCACCCAATCCAACACTGACATTCACTCCTTCACTCACCCATTCACGCACTCCAACACTGACATTCACTCCTTCACTCACCAATTCACCCACTCCAAAACTAACATTCACTACTTCACTCACCCATTCACAGACTCCAAAACTAACATTCACTATTTCACTCACCCATTCACCCACTCCAAAACTAACATTCACTCCTTCACTTACCCATTCACAGAATCCAACATTAATATTTACTCCTTCATTCCTCCACGCGCTCACTCACTCACTCACTCATACCTCTTCCTTGATAGCATTTTGTCGCTCTCAACTTACCGCAACTGTATCGCAGATACAGCAACACCAGCAAACCTGCTTTTCCAGCACAACATGGATAGTTAAATATAAACGGCAGATAGGGAAAGAATATTAATGGCACTACATACTTGAAAAGGATACTTTAACGGTTAACTATTAAATATTCCCCCTCCATTCTCTAATTAATCAATTTCATTATCACAAGTTGATTGGCAAATCGGCGAATGTAGTAATATCTTTAAGTTTTAATCTACCTTTAAAATCAATTGAGATATACCACACACAATATGCATACACACAATTCTTTTACCCTCAAATCATTTTTCATTAACGTGCTTTCGTCGTGCATAGAGGTTCCCCTAATAATTCTCAGGAAGGGAGGGTTTTGGATGAGTCCAGACTCACAGGGTTTCGCGATTTTCATCTGACAGAGAATAGCATCCTTCAAATCACGTCTCCCTCATCCTCACAGGAAATGTTTCATCACGAGTGTTTAAATATCGATTAAATATTTCACGCTTCAAATGTTTTGTGACATTAACATTAGTGCGGGGCTCCGAACTCGGATTCCAACTTAATTCCCAGTAGGATATTACATGCCTTGCCATGTTAGTGCTTCTCCGCGTCAGTGCCAGTACAACAACTGGCCCCTACTTGAGTTGCGTGTAGGTTCGCAGGGGAATTAGGGATGCATCCAACAATTACTCAACACCCAGGCGGGAGTTAAAGTAGCTGCTAGAGCGTCAACCCACACTTCCACAGCTCCAATAAAATATCACTTTTTTTTATTTTAGATACATTTGTGGCTGCGGAGGTACCTCCATGCTGCGGGCATTACCATAATGAACGACCCGTGAAGATCCGGGTTAGAAAAGGTCTTCAGCAACCCATGCTTGTTGTAACCAACCATCATGAACATGTGTTCAACAAGAGCCGCAATTTATGAGAAAGTAGAGAAAATTGTTATTTTCATGTGAAGACAAGGTTGTCTACCGGGCTCCGATGTGTTTTTGATTTAAACATTAATGTTCGTAATGTTTATAAGCACTTTTTCGATCTGCTATTTCGTCGACATGTTTCAACCATTAAATCATGCCAATAGCACGATACAATCCTGTTCCGTGAATTAATTCTATAACTTTTTGATGTATAGATATTACAGTATGTGTTACAGATTCCTGGCGACATGGATGCAAAAATAACATTTGATCCAAAAGAATAACAAAATGTAAAGAGGATTTGTCAAGTAAAGTGTTTCAAGATACAGTAGGGGGTGATTCATGTACTCTTTAGTACCCACAGTGTCCGCCATGCCCCATGTAATCAAATATTCGCGGGACAACGAGGCCAGCTCACGTGAACAGAGTTGGGTTTGATCAATTACGAAAACACCACAGGGTGACTATAAAAAAACGCCTGGCTATTCCGCATGTCTTTCCAGTGATATGCATTGATTACTTTTTTCTGCAGAAGCAGGTTTGAGTGTATGACCAAAGGCTATTAGCAAATTAAAACAGCAAATGGAAAGCAAGGGTCGTTGGACTCTACATAAAGTTACATAAGTGCAGAAAAAAATCTAACGAGGCTAAATGCTCCGAACTCTCGAGGGCGGTGAGATCAAATGAAGAAGGGGTCAGGGATGTGACATGAAACTTTTATGTAGACACGAGATAATGGGAATGACAGTCAAGCTTGGAATAGAATCTGGCCATTTTTCTTAATTTGCTCAAGTCATGGGGGAGAGTGGTTGTCCCAGGATCCCGGGATGTTGTCCAGAGTCTCAGAGGTCTTGTGGAGCGAGATGTTTCTATGGAAACGCCTCATGATCAATATAGAACTATTATACCAAATTCCTAGAGATCACGAAGGGAAGGCGATGGAGCAAGCCACACGATGATGTCTCCTTCCCCAATACTGCGGTGTACGCCCGACGGTTCACAGAAGATGACTATCTTTTATCATGTAACGGCACGATACCGCTCAGAGTAATCGCATTATTCATGTCGTCCAAATGAGATGAGTTGAACAGAATAAATCTGCTGCCTCAGATCAAACGAAACCCAATGCGATCACGCTTACTGCTATTTGTGTCACGGCAATAGTACCAAACGCGGCATGTTGTATTTGTCCGATGTATAACCGAGTTGTCCCAGTTTGGCCTTTTCCTTACCCCCTTTACGCATCAGAGAGCGCTCAGGCATATCACGTTGGCAAAACAGCGTCGGTGCTTCTAAACTAACATCCATTAGTTTCCAGTGTTTCCCAGCACACGTTTTCGTTGATTAATTAAAGGTCAACCCGACAATATGTTACCAAAGCAGGGATACACCATACTAATGCTGAACATTATTGGATTCCCAACGGGATAGTTCAACGTTGTGCTTGAGTTCCATGGGAAGGGCAGATGGTGAAAGAGCAACAACTTGCAGTAATGTGGAATTAAGAAGAAGCAGTTCTACTCCACCGAGAGTTACTCGGCCATAAGCATAAATCTAGAAATGTTTCATCTCTCGGTTTCCTCAGGGACAAATAACGTGTTCCAGGAGAATAATGTAATGGACGATGTATGTTTACCACTTGTTAAGCAGTCAGGGTTTCATCATAAAAGAAAATGAAAGGGAACTGTAAACAAGTGGTCAGCGCTACGGAGTGAAACTATCGGTTCTATTAAACGACGTTTCTTCAAACGGATGTAACAAGTGGTTGAGTTGACCTTGTATTGTGTATTTATTGAAGACATGAGGGTGAGAGAACCTAGAACCCAATCCCTGTAGAAAGAGCAGACTGAGACAAATATTGGGTAATCACAATGTGTGACCTTTCTAACTGTTGGTTATTGTACCGTCATCGGTTAGATGTTCTACCCTAGACTGTTCCTTGTCTGTGATCCTATTTAGATGTCCTACCCTAGACTGTTCCTTGTCTGTGATCCTATTTAGATGTCCTACCCTAGACTGTTCCTTGTCTGTAATACTATTTAGATGTTCTACCCTAGACTGTTCCTTGTCTGTGATCCTATTTAGATGTCCTACCCTAGACTGTTCCTTGTCTGTGATCCTATTTAGATGTCCTACCCTAGACTGTTCCTTGTCTGTAATACTATTTAGATGTTCTACCCTAGACTGTTCCTTGTCTGTGATCCTATTGAGATGTTCTACCCTAGACTGTTCCTTGTCCGATCCTATTTAGATGTTCTACCCTAGACTGTTCCTTGTCTGTGATCCTATTGAGATGTCCTACCCTAGACTGTTCCTTGTCTGTAATACTATTTAGATGTTCTACCCTAGACTGTTCCTTGTCTGTGATCCTATTGAGATGTTCTACCCTAGACTGTTCCTTGTCTGTGATCCTATTGAGATGTTCTACCCTAGACTGTTCCTTGTCCGATCCTATTTAGATGTTCTACCCTAGACTGTTCCTTGTCTGTGATCCTATTGAGATGTTCTACCCTAGACTGTTCCTTGTCTGATCCTGTTTAGATGTTCTACCCTAGACTGTTCCTTGTCCGATCCTATTTAGATGTTCTACCCTAGACTGTTCCTTGTCTGTGAACCTATTTAGATGTTCTACCCTAGACTGTTCCATGTCTGTGATCCTATTGAGATGTTCTACCCTAGACTGTTCCTTGTCTGATCCTATTGAGATGTTCTACCCTAGACTGTTCCTTGTCTGTAATACTATTTAGATGTCCTACCCTAGACTGTTCCTTGTCTGTGATCCAGTTTCGATGTGCTACCCTACACTAATTGAGTGATGAGACATTGCTCTGGTGAGGCAAACATGCCAATCAATACATGTATTACATTTCATTACACCCAATATTGCATAGGACATACATCAGGTTGCATAACGAATTTCAATTTTCAAGATGAAACCAAATTCTACAAGGTTCGTCTTTCATGTATGTCGCCCATGTGTTCATGCGAATAATTCACTAAAGTAGCACCAGAACACAGCATATCTTAAAAGTACTGTAAGAAATATTTTTAAACCTCATACCATTTTAAATCATTACAGTTATTTAAGGTCCAGTGACCAAAGCATCCGTCTGAAAACGTATGTGACTTGTGAAATAAGAAGGAGCTTTTGAACTCTGACGTCCAGACAACTAAATAATGGAGAATCGACTTTCCCTTCACATATTTAAACAATCATATTCAATCATACATGCTTAAATGATGACGGAAAAGGGACATGCATTACATATATTCATCAATGTGTATATGTCATTAACCTGTTTTTTCGCTTCAGCATGATTTGTAATCAATGAATAAGCAATAGGATTATGACTGAATGTATGGGCTTGTAAACAACAATAATGTTTCCCCAGTGTCCTGGAATAACTCCGAATCTATCACATGTTGAATTACGACACCTTTACCGCATGCCAACGGATAATGCATCCCAAAGGGGGATGTAATACAATGATATTACCTACTCCTCTCTGTATTAGATGTTAATCGCTTCCCAGTGGGACGCGTCTCATCGCTGTGATGACCACTCTATACAGGACGGCTATATCCTGAGTTCCATATCGTATTTCTTATGGCAATACTCCATCATATCTCTCATTACTGGCGGAAATGAAATTGTGTTCTTGTACACATAGACATCACAATGAAGGGCAACTAACCAATCATAATCACGGAAGTAATCAGCACGGTTATAATTATCCCATCTTTTACTCAGCAATAAAAATGTCTGGAGGAATATAGGAGCGCACGAGTGGAATATTAACGCAATAACCATATGCATCAAACTTTCCCCCTGCTGTAATTGCTCCAAGCGTGATACTTCAAATTACCAGTCTTGCATCGGACTAAGTGCCTGTAAGAGTGATATAGTCAGGGCAGTGCTTATATTTCACAGATTGCTTATGAATGCGTGGAGTAGTGAGTGAGTGAGTTTATGCTTTACGTCACATTGGCAATATTTCAGCCATATCGTGACGAGAAATGATACATTTTTAATACAAATATTTTAACTAAATAAAAACCTGTCATCGATGGACAGTAAAATTACTAGAATATCACAGATTAATATTTAAAACTAGCATACAACTATTAAAAGATATCACTATAAATAACGGTACAATATACAAAAGGGCTATAGATCGCCAGCAGCTGAAGGTAGATAACCATACTAGGGACCATGGGGACTTACAGTACTTTAGCTTCCTGCATGGACCCCAGCAGGATTTACATCATCCCTTCAGCAACTAGCGATTGTACGCAAAGTTAGCCACAATTACAATTACAAATATACTACGTTTAAAAGTGTAGTGGTCAGAACTATTCCTTGAATGACATGGACTTACAATATCCTCTCAGGGGGACAATAATTTTACACTACGTCACCCCCTTTGAGGATACAGCCAATAACAAACTCAGATATAAATTCATTCTACCAATTTTAAAAATTCATTCATTTTATACAAGACATATTATCAAAATTTACTATACAATTCTATTTCTTTTAAAAACTCAATAATTAAATGAGAATTAATATTGTTAAAAAGATCCTTTAGAGAAGATGTTTTAAAATATTCATCCCTTGTGATGGCAAGAATGCGAGGAGTAACATCGATACGTGGTAATTAATAACAACTCATCGTTCTTGTGAAAATCTGGAATAACATAGGTACGAACAGCTGCACATGACATTTGTTACAGACGACATCAGGGGCAGTGAGGTGGCCTAGTGGTTAAAGCATTCTCTCGTCACGCCGAAGGCCTGGGTTCGAGCTCAATACTCAACTGTGGCGTGTTGAAGATCATCTGAAAACAACACAGACAAGGAACACTGTCAAAACACAAGGGAGTCTAGTTTTCTTTTCACACAAAGATTTCTGACTGTCTCCACATACATCATAGCGCTACTGGTTGGTGTTTCATGATGATATACACACTATATATATCACTGTACAACACTACTTAATTCAAAAACTACGACATATACATTAACCCATAATATTGTACAAAAGATAAATTAATCTCAACCCATCATAGGAAACTTAATTATACATTTCACTTGTTTCGCTGACTTTAATGAGGGTTTTCCTTATGTAACTGGTCGTAAACGAAAACAATAATTCAAATAACAAGACGTGTCTTACATCTTATTGGATCATCAACTTGTGCAGATTGCAAAGTTCTTTGTCAATCACGGGGGCACGGGGGGCCCAGTCGCCTAAGGCGCCCCGATTCGCTGTGCAGAGTGGCGTCCCTTGGGCACGCCAGAAACCTATGATTGTGGGTTCGAATCCCGGTTCGCCCCGATTATGTTTCTAGGTTTGTCAGCAACATATCCGTGCTCGTGGGTTTCACCGAAGTGGTAAACGTCCGAGACCTGCATCACTTCGGGCTTTTTCTCCCACACGAAGCTGACACGCCGGGTTATAACTGGAATACTGTTAAAAAGCGGCATTAAACCAAACTCACTCACTCACTTTGTCCACCACATCATAATACATATTTTACCTTTAAATAACCAAACTTAAAGAATCTATTCATCGCTTCTATAAGAGAGCAACAAACTCTCCGAGACTGATATACTAACCTTACTTTCGCATGCTTACAGTAGGTCCTAGTGTACCAGGATCAAATTTATATGTATAAATGTGTCACTTGTACATACTACATAAACAACAAACTAACAAAACATAATCACAGAGAAGGATGTGTACCACACAAATGTGAAAATGTTCTAAAGTATGTGGTACATACTAGACAATCAAAGACAGTGATGGCTATCCATACAACTATGATATATGTTATATATTATGTTGTATAACGACATAATCACAAAGTGGTGTGTATACAAACATCCATGTTATAAGCTATATGCAATGGTGTACATACGACATAATCAGAGAGTGATGTGTATACATACAGCTGTGTTATAAGCTATATATTATGCTGTACATACCACGTGATCACAGAGAGTGGTGTGTATACATACAGCTATGTTATAAGCTATATGCAATGTTGTACATACGACATAATTAGAGAGTAATGTGTAAACATACAGCTGTGTTATAAGCTATATACTATGTTGTACATACTACATAATCACAGAGTGGTGTGTATAAATACAGCTATGGAAGGGTGTGGGTATACATACTATAACTGAAGGGGATACCAGGATTTCCTCATATTGACAAAGTGAAAACACTATTTATAACATAGTTGTACTCTCATAGTCATTTGTGAAGCACGAATCCTTACAACATTGATTTCACGCAGATAAGTTATAAGCTGTGATCATTCAATCGCACAGGCTGGCCAATTAAGGACTGAGTTTACGCAAAGCACTCTGCTAATAAGTTGATATCCTCTCGTGGAAAGCACACTCGAGAAACGAATTATGAACAAAATGTCTAAAACCTATTTTCCCTCCGACACATATTCGTGATTGTAATAGCAGAGGATGTGTTAAGACATTGTCTGAGAGGGGTGATCCTTTTCCTAAAAATATCTGTTATCAAGGACGCCTTCAGCGCCATAGCGGCGTCACAAGATCCTGTCTACTTTACTCACACATTGATAGAGATGGCGTCTTAAAAGAAGGTTTGTCATCTTTCTAAAGAACCTAGCTGGTTCTGTCTGATGACCCTTGACGCCATGTTACACGAGAATCTGCTGTGAAATGTTACAACTGAAAACAAATCTTGCATGGAAGGCATAAGACCCGAATGAACTTCTTTCACGTGATATTAAAACGGAATGGCTTTTGAAATGTAAAAGAGTGGAATTACTACAGGATGTTTTTTTGATGGGAGTTCAAAAAAGGGAAATAGATCTCAGTGTTAAATCTTTCCTTTTAAACGAACCCAGTAACTCGATTGCGGTATTTTACGATGTATGGTGGTGCGTTTAGGAGTAATACAGATAGACACTGATGCACCAAGGTTTGAGTAATTCAATACAGCGTGGTGCATATCGACCGAAGAGAAATGACAAGTCTCTTAATACTAAATGAGTCAGTGATTCATGATTTAGAGGCAGTCGTAAGTCCATGTGACTGAATCGAAAGTTTTCAATGCTTTAGGTATAAAAGTCGGCCGTCAAAGTATATATATACAAGTCTGCAGTCACGAGGCGGTAGGCCTTGGGAAGAATGACTAGGACTAAAAGTCAAGACTCTCTTGTACTTGGGTTGTTAATAACAGAGACAGACATCAACAACAATGAAACTATGTAGTTTACTCCAGCTACGTGTTTGGAATTTAATCAGTCTGTAAGAGTGAAGATATTAAGTTACATATATGATTACACTTTCTATATAATTGAAGATATTAAGTCAAACATATGATTGCACTTTCTATGATTGCACTCTCTATATGACTGCGGATTTTAAGTTAAATATATGATTGCACTTTCCATATGATTGCAGATTTTAAGTTAAATATATGATTGCACTCTCTATATGTTTGAAGATGCTCAGTTAATATATGATTGCACTTTCTCAATGATTGCAGATTTTAAGTTAAACATATGATTGCACTTTCTATATGTTTGAAGATGTTCAGTTAATACATGTATATGATTGCACTTTCTATATGACTGAAAATATGACGTAAAACATATGATTGCACTTTCTATATGATTGATGATATTAAGTTAAATATATAATTGCACTTTCTATATGATTGAAGATATTAAGTTACATATATGATTGCACTTTCTATATGATTGAAGATATGAAGTATAACATATGATTGCACTTTCTATGTGATTGAAGATTTTAAGTAAAGTATATTATTGCACTTTCTATATGATTCAAGATTTTAAGTTAAAAATTACGTCAACTGCTCATTCTGCACACAGAACAGAGATGATTCAATAATGCAACATCGTTATCACTTACGTCAGGCTCAGTGACTTGGACCGTACCCCGACAGGGTGGGATGTTACTCTTATGTACGTTACGTTGCCTTATAGCTTCCGCGGTGATGCGGCCGAGAAACCAGCTGTTTCAATCAGAGGTGGTCTTTGTGAGCTTTAACCTCTCTGATTAACCAGATTTTTAAAAAGGTTTTATTGGTTGTACTTACGTAAATATTTATTTCATGTTGGACTCGAAACTTGCGTTACATACAATATCGACTTGGCCTGGTGCCCCATGGCCCCATGATTTTCTAAAATTGCGAAGAAAATAACATTATTTACGGCAGCCACAAGACACAATACAAACATGATGATACAATGTAATTGTTTATCTCACAAACTGGGTACACCCTACAAACCGGTGATACAACAATGTAATACAATTTTGTCATTGTGATGTTAAAGCCGTTTGGCAAATGTCTGCAACATTTGATCACACAATGTCTGAGGTTCGCGTTGATGATCAAATCTGTAGGCGCAAATGAGAACAATGGCAGTGATTGGTGCCCAGTTGTAAAATGAACTGCTACTGGGTGTCGGACAAGACAGAGATTGTTGCCAGATGTGGAACTCTCCCCCGTAGTTACATTCCGAGCCAGCGCTGGACAATTAGGTTTTCCTTATTCAATTCGTAGAGTGCACTACATTTCTTCACAAACTGTTGTGACATCGAATCGGGACATCGGCTAAACTGTTAGAAACTCATGTCTGTCCTTCGAGGTATGGTTTCAGTGATGCTTAAACTGTGCTCGTTGTTGTCACCTGCTGAACTGGACCGCCTCCGTGGTCTAGTGGTAGAGCGTCCGCCCGGAGAGCGGAAGGTCCAGGGTTCGATCCCGGGCCGCGTCATACAAAAAGACGTTAAAAGATTGTACTTGTTGTTACCCTGTCTGGCGCTCGGCATTAAGGGGCTAAAACAAGGACTGGTCGGCTCGGAGTCAGTATACTGTGTCTGAGTGGGGTATTCATGTTAAACTGCGGCATGGTATCTCAGTGAGCTAGCACTATAAATCGGCATCAGTCCGGACTAGTACAAGCAGCCACACACACACATACACGTGCATGCACGTCGCTATATAAGTGCAATAATCTTGGACGCGACGTTAAACCCAATTTCACCTCACCTCACCTGCTGAACTGAAAGAAACTCAGGTCTGTCCTTCGGGGAATGGTTTCAGTGATGCTTAATCTTTGCTCTTTGGTTTACTTTAGCTCAATAAGAGATTCCGAAATGTTGTATCGTTGTTTTGTATCAGAGAGTATTTATATAGAATCGACATGTGCTTGCTTTTAGCATTTGAGTGCGTTCGTGTGTTACCGAAATCGACAATTCATTTTAAAACATTTTAATAAAGATAGGCCTTTTGCTTTTGTGTACAATTACACATGACGTCTTCCATGTATAAGATTCGACAGACGTGTGAGCTGCAGATTAATTCTGACTAAAACAGCAGGTTAGAAAGGTCATCAGAAGGAAACAGTGCTTGAAAACATTCTTTTAATCTGTGATGGTTGTAAACCTCGCCAATTCTAAAGTAGTAAGATATTGTCATCCAATGCAAAACAAATAGTTGTAAACCAAAAAAGGATCGTCCTGAACATACACACCCAACAATGAACTCTTTGCTAGGCATTTAGAAGTTGGAAGGAAGAACATAAATGCATGAATACTTCATCAGGTGAAGGAGCATGCATTCAACCGCCTCAGTGTATTCATGTTTTCACACCCTAAAATGTTTGGGAAAAACTGAGTTTCAGCTTTTTTATTGTGCTTCTATGGTGTATATTTTAACATTTAACCATTTTCACTTTTCAGCTGCATTTCAGTGATGGGATATCTTTGTTGCAAGCCATCGTAGTTAATTAAACGAACAATGCACCATTTTGACTTTGCGCACCCGAAGGCACTGGATTAAATCAAAGCGTATGGTGCTATCGATTGATTTGAAAAAGAAGAAACCATTGCAAATTAGAGTTTAGGTCTTCAGACAGATCGTGATTAATGTATTTACCTACATGTATCTAATAAAACGTCTCTTTGTGAGTTTGATCTGATATTGATACCGTTTTTGGTAAGGCCACAGTCAGTTACTGTGACACTGACTATATATCCACTGTAATGTTCAGTTTACCTTAAATGTTTACTGTTAACTCACGCATGTTGTCATGGTCACTGAATTGTTGGTATTATGAATGTGGTTCATAGTTGGCTGTAAATGTGAGTGAGAGAATATGGTTTTACGCCACCATGAGCAACGTTCCAGCAATACCATAACGAGGGAGACCAAAAATGAGCTTCACACACTGTACTCATTGCAGTTGTTTAAGGGAATCGATCCTGGGCCATCGTCCCCAATAACTTCAAAGATAGGCCAGCTGCATGTTGAACCCATTCCAGTTCAAATATGACGGAACACCTCATAGGAAGAATTTACCTATAAACGCAAGGTTGGAGTGAGTGAGTGAGTAGGCTTTAACGCCACTTTTAACAGTATTTAACTTAAATCACGGCATGTCAGCTTGATGTGAGAGGAAAGCGAGAAATGATGCACGTCTTAGACGTTTACCACTTTGGTGAAGCCCACAAGCACGGGTATGGTGCAGACAAACCTAGAAACATGATCGGGGTGAGCCGGGATTCGAACCCACAACTCTGTACAGCGAATTGCGGCGCCTTAGACGACTGGGCCACCCGTGCCCCACTGTTACTTGGAAGATACTGAGTTCGTTTGAGGCACGACTTGGCAGTGACACCTACTTTCCTTCCTGCAAGCGGAGGCTCATCCACACATCAGTCCGTGGTAATTTCATTCTGATACACTACTTCTTCAAAGACATTCCTTCTGATAGCATGTGAAAGAGGTTCATTTGGGCCCTTCATGGCGATGCATGCAAGATTCGTTTTTTGATGTCAGTTTTTCAATAGGAGCTGTACTTGAACTGGAACAGCCATTAGTTGGGATACACTTTCCTTTTCAAGAAACGTGCGTCGATTAGACAGGACGTCGTGAAGTCACTTTGCTACCATTGAGTCTCGTTAGACATGGTAGAAGGTTATCAACAATGCCACATAAAGTAGGAGAAGACCAGAGACTAATAGGTTTTGTTAAAACATTGATTTGCTGATATTTGGTGATCCTGTCCGATTGAATGATTGCAGCTTTTAGAATTGTATGTTACCAATCCCTTTACTAATGTCCGGTGTATGAAAGTATCATATAAAATGCCACTTTACTGAAGTTGTGTTAACGGTTTTAAAATATCTAACCTCGTGCATTAATTGATAAATGCGTCCAAAATGTCCATTCTTGATTTGCTTCACTTCTGGGTTTCAATTACTGTGTGTCCATATCCCCCGTATCGAAATGAGAAACCATATCGCTAAAATAATATATTAACTGTCATATCCACATATCTGTAATCTACTGAAATGATGCGATTAGATGCCCTTCACAAATTGATATGGAGTATGTGTTTCAGTCGAATGCGATCACGATCAATCTCGGACTGTGGTGAACGTCTTGGCTAAAAGTGATTCTATAAGCCTCAAACAGATCAAAATGTGACGATCCGCAGGATATCAGCTTGAATTTTATGGTTAAATAATCAGTGAAGTTTATTTACTGAATCAATGGAACATCAATGTAGATGTAGACGCGCAGTTAGATCATTCAGCTGAGGAATGGCTTACATGGGACAGTTTATATGGGGACATTCATGTATGCTGTGTTTGAGCCCCCTGTGTGTTTAGACATTCATACCACATTCCAGACGACGTAGAGATTATACTGTGGTAGACACACATTCATTTGATGCGTCTTTGTTGGTCGGAAAATGATGGAAATTCTCCTTATATACCAGATAGACAATGTGAATGTTGTCTCCATGTTTGCATTATTGTTTATGTTTACGAATAGAAACATAAATCATTATACCACTGAAAAAGGACAGACATGTTTATTCATTTGGTACTTCACGTAGATTTAGTGTGTGTCTGACGGTATAGCAGTGCTAACGGAGACGTCGTAGATCATCGCGGCAGTATTTCTACGTTAGGACTGCCAGACAATATCATAAAACGCCTGCAATGTACGTTATGATTTATGTTTGGACGTCTACATATCTTTGTGAGATAAATACATAAAGTCCCACGTGTTTTGACAGTATTCCTTCTCTGTGATCTTATTTAGATGCCACACCATACATTATCATTGAGTGATGAGACTCGGGTCTGTAGGGCAAACTTTCCAATCAATATGTGGATTACATTCATTACACCTTATATTGTATAGCACATACATCAGATTGTTTTTGATCCCTCACTTTGTAAGATTTAATTAGGGACAATTATTCATCCATCATGTAGACCTTAAATGAAATCATCGTGATGGTTGCTACACAACAATACCCTCTTAGAACAGCTGACAAGCGCAGGGCTACATGAATGCATGTGACTTGTCTCTTACAAATTGTTGTATAATGTTGTCGTCTTAAAACTATTAAAAAGCGCAGGGCTACATGAATGCATGTGACTTGTCTCCTACAAATTGTTGTATAATGTTGTCGTCTTAAAACTATTGACAAACGCAGGGCGAAATATGAATCCCTTAGTATACGTGCGTAGAAATGCTTTGTGAAAACAAGGCCTGGCCAGTGAGTGTACGGTATCTTAGTTGAGTCAATGTTATACTTGTCCATGATATCTCAGTGGGCGCGCACAATCAAACAGGCATTAGTCCGTAATAGTACAAGCACACGCACAAACACGCACGCACAAGCACACGCGTACACACGAACGAATATACACCCATTGCACTTCACTTCTAAGATACAAGACGAATTATAAATGCAAATCCAAAATCAGTTTTGTGTATGCTGAATCACTAAATTTTGATGACGCAAGGTAGCCTGATTTACTACATAACTATAACATCTCCAATGGACATTTACTATAGCATTACTTTCACGAGCAGGCTGCAACCAATAGCTACCAAATAGGTTGCCCAAACATGGGATGATTCACAACCCTCAACTGAAGCAATCAGCTGATCCTCCCCTCTTGGTACGTACACTGAAGACATATGTCTGAAACCTCTTCCCCTTCCCACTCCATCCCATGTCTGTGTCTGGATTTGCTTATACCTTTTCTTAATGAGGTGATCCCTTCACCAAATACATCTGGAAGCAGTGATGTCTTAAGCCCCGTAGTAGCATCACATGAACGTGTCTACTCAAAACATACATTGAGAGGGAGACGTTCTAAAGGGACCTAATAACTCTAATAATGGCTCTTTCAGCCCTTTTGAAAGAAAGGCTCCTGTTAATGCCTATAAAAGATCCTTGCATGTAGCACCACGTAGAACCAGATATTCTCTTTTCAACAGAGATGCTGCTAGAGTGTGTAAGACTGGACATACCTCGGGGTGTTAAATGGACAGGGATAAACGTTTTTGATCAAGGTATAAAACATACAGCCAAACACCGTTGTGCCAAACTTTGATGTGTCGACCCTACGGTTGTCTCGAAGTAAAGACGTGTTCCTGCGTATTGCTTCTATATTCATCATTTTTCGTTTGTGTCGAACATCGGATAACTCGAAGTATTTACGAAGGTCCCTTCAACTTCAACACACCGGTGTTTGACTGTATTCATATATTTGGAAGGGTATTTACGATGCATGCATGGATGTTAAGTGCAAAATATACATAGACGCCAATGTACTGAGGCTTGAACAATTCAAATAACGTGATGACTATTGACCAAAGCAAATCGATGCGTGACACCAAATGCTTCACTGTTTCATTAAATAGAAAGAAATGGTCATGTGAATTCATGACTATAGTCCTTACTTTTAGTTTGAATGCAATGCTGCAATAGTCGAGTTTGATGTATGTTCATTGTCGACAACAGAGACAGGAAGTGGACGACAAGGACCAACATGTGAGGCCAACTGAGACAATTCTACCCTGTGAAGAGAGAACGGAAGGGGGTTCGACGGTACTTGATGTTACCCTGCCAGATGCTTGGTCGGCATTAAGGGGATGACGCAAGGACTGGTTGGCTCCGAGTAAGCCTACTGTGTCTGAGAGGGGTATTCATGTAAACCGCGGCATGGTATCTCAGGGGGCTAGCGCTTTAAACCTGACATGTACATTTCACATCACCTTCCTGTGGACTGTTGTAATGTGCAGTGTACTGAGCCTTATTAACACTAAAACATGGACAGCAACTTATCGTTTTGACCCCAAGGGACAATAATGACAAAACACTTCATCATCTCTAAGGGCAATTATATTGTTAGGCGTGACTGGCTCTGTTACGCGATTACAGGGTTTTTACTAGTGCTTGAATCGGACCTAATCGTGGATGTGTCAACAAGCAAGGCAGAACTAATGCGCCTGGACTGTTGCCGAAGCTATTGTCAAACACATTCGCTGTAAGTTGATGCGATGTCCTCCCTTCCAGAAGTGTGTTTTAAAAAAGACGTCACATTTCTATACTTCACTGCACCTCAATGTTATTTAAAGTAAAGATTTTCTACAATTATGTTCGTGAGATTGCTTTGGAGACGGAAGGTTCTATTACCCACATGGGTACATTGTGGTCTCCCCTCACATGTGTTATGCATGATACTAATTCAGTAGTCCATATATAGAAGTATATATTTACACAGGAATTAAATGCAAAACATCAACTCCAGAAAATAATCCATCTTGATTATCTGTCGAAACAGATTCCATTGGCCACAAAAGGCAAAATAGTGATGACAATATTATGAAGAAGAGAACACCAGGATGTCAACTTCTTTATTATGAGGAACACAACGTTTCGGAGTATAACTCTATATATTATACTCCGAAACATTGTGTTCCTCATAATAAAGAAGTTGACATCCATATTTTCTCTTCCTATGTATATCGCTTCTAAATGACTTTCAAAGACCTGACAATAATATGGTGTTCGCAGGAAGGGTAAGCAGGTCCTGCTCTTCGAGGTTACACAAGGAATACATAGGAATACATAAGAATATATAGGAGTATAGATAAGAGCATACAGATGAGGTTGGTCAAGCCACACCACAACTGCTGTTTCTTGTCAAGCGATTCAGTAGCTATTCCGCCCTTGTCGGTAAGTGTTATAACATATTACAGTGGCTACACCATCAGTGCCACATCGATTCTGCGTGTCCTGCATACATGAATAAACAACACATTTCTTTACCCTAAATTACAGATAGGAGGCTTGATTGAAAATGATTTATTATCCACAAACGTGGGTCAAGGCATAAAGAGCAATGTAGATTTGGTCAATGTTTATCAGAAGGTAAAATACTCGTAGTAATATTAAGATGGCAATATTTCTGTCAAACAACAAACGTCGTGCCTTGAAGTAAGATGGGCATTCCGGGTCATGAAAACGTTCCCAGCAACAGATGTGTGTCGTCAGAGGCCACTAAATGGATCGGGTGATGAGGTTCATTACGTGTCATCGTACCCACATGCCATGGGACGTTGCTCCTAACAGTGGTCACTTGATTATCTAGTCCAGATTCTAGTACTCACAGTCATATAATTAGAATCGTGATGAGTGCGCGATTAAACATCAAACAAACAAGTACGGTGTCAATAGCGATTACGGTAAACTACTGAAAGCTTTAGGGAACTGCACTATATACATGAGAGCACTAAGGCAAAAACCTACTAAACTCATGGTGTTTCATGGTCAGTATTATAACGAATATATGATACCTGTGGAAACGGGATAAACTGTAAAACAGACCACAACAATTTGATAAACAATGAAGTAGACATATTAATTAAGACACAACAGTATAATCACATTGGTCAGACACAACAATATAATCACAAGGGTTCAGACACAACAGTATAATCACATGGGTTCAGACACAACAGTATAATCACATGGGTTCAGACATAAGAGTATAATCACAAGGGACGAGACACAACAGTATAATCACATGGGTTCAGACACAACAGTATAATCACATGGGTTCAGACACAACAGTATAATCACAAGGGTCAGACACAACAGTATAATCACAAGGGTTCAGACACAACAGTATAGTCACATGGGTTCAGACACAACAGTATAATCACATGGGTTCAGACACAACAGTATAATCACATGGGTCAGACACTACAGTATAATCACACGGGTTCAGACACAACAGTATAATCACATGTGTTCAGACACAACAGTATAATCACAAGGGACCAGACACAACAGTATAATCAGATGTGTTCAGAAACAACAGTATAATCACAAGGGTTCAGACACGGCAGTATAATCACATTGGTTCAGACACAACAGTATAATCACATGTGTTCAGACACAACAGTATAATCACATGGGTTCAGACACAACAGTATAATCACATGTGTTCAGACACAACAGTATAATCACATGGGTTCAGACACAGCAAAATAATCACAGGGACTTAGACAAAGCAGCATAATCACATGGGTTCAGACACAACAGTATAATCAGATGTGTTCAGACACAACAGTATGATCACATGTGTTCAGACACAACAATATAATCACATGGGTTCAGACACAACAGCATAATCACAAGGGTTCAGACACAACAGCATAATCACATGGGTTCAGACATAACAGTATAATCACAAGGGACCAGACACAACAATATAATCACATGAGTTCAGACACAACAGTATAATCACATGGGTTCAGATACAGCAAAATAATCACAAGGGCTTAGACAAAGCAGCATAATCACATGGGTTCAGACACAGCAATATAATCACGAGGGTTCAGACATAACAGTATAATCACAAGGGACCAGACACAACAGCATAATCACATGTGTTCAGACACAACAGTATAATCACATGGGTTCAGATACAGCAAAATAATCACAAGGGCTTAGACAAACAGCATAATCACATGGGTTCAGACACAGCAATATGATCACATGGAATCAGACACAACAGTATAATCACATGGGTTCTGACACAACAGTATAATCACATGGATCAGACACAACAGTATAATCACATGGATTCTGACACACAAGAGTATAATCACATTGGTTCAGACACAACAGTATAACCGCATGTGTTCAGACACAACATTATTGTCACATGTGTTCAGACACAACAGTATAAAAAACAAGAGGTCAGCTACAACAGTATAATTACATGGGTTCAGACACAACAGTACAATCACATGGGTTTAAACATAGCAGCATAATCACATGTGTTCAGACACAACAGTATAATCACATGGGTCAGACACAACAGTATAACCGCATGTGTTCAGACACAACAGTATTGTCACATGGGTTCAGACACAGCAGTATACTCACAAGAGTTCAGACACAACAGTATAATCACAAGAGTTCAGACGCAACAGTATAATCACATGGGTTCAGACACAGCAGTATAATCACATGGGTTCAGACACAGCAGTATAATCACATGGCTTCAGACACAGCAGTATAATCACATGGGTTCAGACACAAGAGTATAATCACATGGGTTCAGACACAACAGTATAATCACATGGGTTCAGACACAGCAGTATAATCACATGGGTTCAGACACAGCAGTATAATCACATGGGTTCAGACACAACAGTATAATCACATCGGTTCAGACACAGCAGTATAATCACAAGAGTTCAGACACAGCAGTATAATCACATGGGTTCAGACACAACAGTATAATCACATGGGTTCAGACACAACAGTATAATCACAAGAGTTCAGACACAGCAGTATAATCACAAGAGTTCAGACACAGCAATACAATCAGTTCATGCATGAAATACAAACATTCTGTTTTGGTGGCCTCAACACTCAAGGGAATGTCATCATGTTGAAATTGCCATCAAATTTTCAACAAAGACATCCTGCTTCCCAATATGAAAGCTAAATATATGTAAACCAAGAAGGTAAGACTTGAACCATTTTCTTTCTTCTTAGATGTTTGTAAAAGTAATTGAACTCGAATGCCAGTATTACCATTGGCGTTAAGGACATCTCTGGTCAATGTACGTCTTTCCTTATTTGGCATTCTTTGAACATACACCTTTATCGTGATGAAACTTTAAAAAAAATGCTTTATTGTATGTGCACCCAAAAAAAGACATTGATTCAATCGGGAAGTATACGTTACAAGTTTCGTGCGTACATCATTCCACACTGCAGGGATTCAGAGAAGCGTACAGCAGACTCTGCATCAGATTATGTTGATAATCAAAGACACAATAAACCCAAAAAATAATGTCTTCCCCAAAAAAAGAATTATGAATAAAGGCATTACGGGTTCAAAGCATGTATGAGCAATCTGAAGGTTTACGTCTGGTGTTCGCGCCCTCACTTTACACGTCTTTTCACTTCTATGTTTCTGGTAATACTTATTTAATTTTTAGTATTTCATTGGCACAGTTAACGAGACAAAGGTATATTTTAAATTAGTTAACAAAGGGATATTTTAAATTAGTTAACTGATTTGGGAATATTATAAGACTATGTTTACTCAGTAATAGTTCGGCTATGTTAAGGCCGCCTGTAAATAATCGTCACTGGATCAAACAATCCAGTGATTGATATAATGAACAAACGTCGTGGGGTAAGGACGACACAGAACACTATTTTGACTTTTACGTTAATATCTGGAGTTAACGTTTTATATTGTATTGGTATATATCAGCAGGCAATTGTTTGCAATCGCACCTTTGACATATCATCTCTGACAATTATGTTGTGCTCCACTCTTCAAAGTATTATCAATCCTACTTCCATTATTCGCCAAAACTGGTTTATATATTTTTAATGTTTTGTGTAAATGTCAAATTGTTAAGTAACGAACTCGTAACACGTCAGTATTTACCACATGTCAACTGATAATGAATTCCAAGGCATGAAGTAAAAGTGTGATATGATATACTTTTCAGCATTTACAACAGGTGATAATGAACTGAAAGCGATAAAGTAATTGTGTGATATGATATGCATGTCTGTTTTTTACCACATGTGGACTAATAATGAATTCCAAGGGAAAAAGTAATAGTGTGAAATGATATACAATTCTGTTTTTACTACAGTTGGACTGATAATGAATTCCAACGGAAAAAGTAATAGTGTGATATGATATACATTTCTGTATTCATCACATGTCGATTGATAATGGATTCCAAGGGATAAAGTAATAGTGTGATATGATATACATTTCTGTATTTACCACAAGTGGACTGATAATGAATTCCAAGGGATAAAGTAATAGTGCGATATGATATACATTTCTGTTTTTACCCCAGGTGGACTGATAATGAATTCCAAGGGATAAAGTAATAGTGCGATATGATATACATTTCTGTATTTACCACAGGTGGACTGATAATGGATACCAAGGGATAAAGTAATAGTGTGATATGATATACATTTCTGTATTTACCACAGGTGGACTGATACTGAATTCCAAGGGATAAAGTAATAGTGTGATATGATATACATTTCTGTATTTACCACTAGTGGACTGATACTGAATTCCAAGGGATAAAGTAATAGTGCGATATGATATACATTTCTGTTTTTACCACAGGTGGACTGATAATGAATTCCAAGGGATAAAGTAATAGTGCGATATGATATACATTTCTGTATTTACCAAAGGTGGACTGATAATGAATTCCAAGGGATAAAGTAATAGTGTGATATGATATACATTTCTAGATCTGTATTTACCACAGGTGGACTGATAATGAATTCCAAAGGATAAAGTAAAAGTGTGATATGATATACAATTCTGTAATTACCACAGGTGGACTGATACTGAATTCCAAGGGATAAAGTAATAGTGTGATATGATATACATTTCTGTATTTACCACAAGTGGACTGATACTGAATTCCAAGGGATAAAGTAATAGTGCGATATGATATACATTTCTGTATTTACCACAGGTGGACTGATAATGGATACCAAGGGATAAAGTAATAGTGTGATATGATATACATTTCTGTATTTACCACTAGTGGACTGATACTGAATTCCAAGGGATAAAGTAATAGTGTGATATGAAATACATTTCTGTATTTACCACAAGTGGACTGATAATGGATACCAAGGGAAAAAGTAATAGTGTGATATGATATACATTTCTGTATTTACTACAGGTGGACTGATAATGAATTCCAAGGGACAAAGTAAAAGTGTGATATGATATACCCATCTCTGTATTAGATGGCAATCACGTCCCAATGGGTTAGGTCTCATTGCCCTTTTATTCACTCTATAGAGGATGGTTATATCCTGTGCCCCGATTGTATTTCGTCTTCATCACATCTCTCATTACACGACTGGCGGAAATGAAGCTGTGTTCTTGCACACCTGACAATAAGGTGAAGCTGACCAATGATGATCAGGAAGACATCAGCACGGTTATAATTATCTCATCTTTCACTCAGCTATAAAGATGTCTCAAGTAATTATAGCAGGACATTACTGGAATATTAACGTGATTGTCCTACATGTTTGTATAAACACATTTTCTCTGCTGCAACTATATTGCGAGTTTGTGATTATGCTTTCGGAAAACTGTGTTCATTATAACTGTGATGTGTAAGTACTCACTATAACTGTGATGAATGTGTTTATTAATAAAGTGATGTGTAAGTGTTCATATAACTGTGTTGAATATGTGTTTATTATAAATGTGATGTGTAAGTGTTCACTATAACTGTGGTGAAAATGTGTTCATTATAGTGAGTAAGTGAGTATGGTTTTACGCCGCTTTCAGCAATATTCCAGCAATATCACGGCGGGGGATACCAGAAATGGGCTTCACACAATGTACCCATGTTGGGAATCGAACCCGGGTCTTCGGCGTGACGAGCGAACGCTTTAACCACTAGGCTACCCGACCGCCCGTGTTCATTATAAATATGATGTGTACGTGTTCATTATCACTGTGTTGAATATGTGTTCATTATAAATGCGATGTGTAAGTGTTCATTGTAACTGTGTTGAATATGTGTTCATTATAAAAGTGATGTGTAAGTGTTCATTATAACTGTGGTGAAAATGTGTTCACAATAACTGTGATGTGTAAGTGTTCACTATAAATGTGGTGAACATGTGATCATTATAAATATGATGTGTAAGTGTTCATTATAACTGTTGTGAATATGTGTTCATTATAAATGTTATGTGTAAGTATTCACTATAACTGTGGTGAATATGTGTTGATATAAAAGTGACGTGTAAGTGGTTCTTATAACTGTGGTGAATATGTGTTCATTATAAATGTGACGTGTAAGAATTCATTATAAAAGTGATGTGTAAGTGTTTACTTTTACTTTGGTGAATATGTGTTCATTATGAAGTGATGTCTAAGGGTTCACTACAACTGTGATGAATATGTGTTCATTATAAAAGTTACGTGTAAGTGTTCATTATAACTGTGGTGAATATATTTCATTATAAAAGTGATGTGTAAGTGTTCATTATAACTGTGGTGAATATGTGTTTATTATAAATGTGACGTGTAAGTGTTCATTATAAAAGTTACGTGTAAGTGTTCACTATAACTGTGTTGAATATGTGTTTATTATAAATGTGACGAGTAAGTGTTCATTATAAAAGTGATGTGTAAGTGTTCACTATAACTGTGGTGAATATGTGTTCATTATAAAAGTGACCTGAGAGTGTTCACTATAACTGTGGTGAATATGTGTTCATTTTAAAAGTGACCTGAGAGTGTTCACTATAACTGTGGTGGATATATGTTCATTATAAAAGTGACGTGAGAGTGTTCACTATAACTGTGGTGAATATGTGTTCATTATAAAAGTGACGTTTACGCGTTCATTATAACTGTGGTGAATATGTGTTCATTATAAAAGTGACGTGTAAGTGTTAACTATAACTGTGACGAATATGTGTTCATTATAAAAGTGACGTTTACGTGTTCACTTTAACTGTTGTGAATATGTGTTCATTATAACAGTGATGTGTAAGTGTTCATTATAACTGTGGTGAATATGTGTTCATTATTAATGTGAGGTGTAAGTTTTCATTATAATTGTGGTCAATATGTGTTCATTATAACTGTGATGTGTAAGTGTTCATTGTAACTGTGATGTGGAAGTGTTCATTATAACTGTGATGTGTAAGTTTTCACTATAACTGTACTGAATATGTATTCCTTATAACTGTGATGTGTAAGTGTTTACTATAACTGTGGTGAATATGTGTTCAATATTAAAGTGATGTGTAAGTGTTCACTATAACTGTGAGGAATATTTGTTCACTATAACTGTCGTGAATATGTGTTCATTATAAATGTGGTGAATATGTGTTTATTATTAAACTGATGTGTAAGTGTTTACTATAACTGTAGTGAACATGTGTTCATTATTAAAGGGATGTGTAAGTGTTTACATTAACTGTGAGGAATATGTGTTCATTATAACTGTGATGTGTAAGTGTTCATTATCAACGTGACGTCTAAGTGTTGGTATGTGTATATAACATCTCAGTAGGCATATATAAAATGTTGGAATGTGTATATTACATGTTTGGTATGTTTATATAACATGTCGGCATGTGCACATAACATATCTGCAAGTGTATATAACATGTTGATGTGTGTATGTAATATGTTGGTGTGTGTATATAACATGTTGGTGTGTGTATATAACATGTTGATGTGTGTATATAATATGTTGGTGTGTGTATATAACATGTTTGGCATGTGTATATAAAATGTTAGGTTTGTGTGTATAAAATGTCTGGTATGTATATAACATGTCAGCTTGTGTATATAACATATTGGTGTGTGTATATCATATGTTGGTGTGTGCATATAGCATGTTTGGAATGTGTATATAAAATGTTAGGTATGTGTATGTAAAATGCTAGGTATGTGTATAGAAAATGTTGGGTATATTTATGTAAAATGCTAGGTATGTGCATAGAAAATGTTTGGCATGTGTATATAAAATGTTAGGTGTGTGTATATAAAATGCTAGGGATGTGTATATAAAATGCTAAGGATGTGTATATAATATGTTTGTCTGTGTATATAACATGTTGGTGTGTGTATATAACATGTTGATGTGTGTATATAATATGTTGGTGTGTGTATATAACATGTTTGGAATGTGTATATAAAATGTTAGGTATGTGTATGTAAAATGCTAGGTATGTGTATAGAAAATGTTGGGTATATTTATGTAAAATGCTAGGTATGTGTATAGAAAATGTTTGGCATGTGTATATAAAATGTTAGGTGTGTGTATATAAAATGCTAGGGATGTGTATATAAAATGCTAAGGATGTGTATATAATATGTTTGTCTGTGTATATAGCATATTGTAATGTGTATAAAACATGTTGGTGTTTGTATATAACATGTTTGGCATGTGTGTATAAAATGCTAGGGATGTGTATAAATAATGATGGGTATGTGTATAAAAAATAATAGGTATGTGTATATAAAATGTCATGTATGTGTATAAAACATGTTTTGTATGCGCTCATAAGCTGTTTGGTATGTGTATAAAAGGGATGACAAACTATGTTATATTAAAGTATAAAAAAGTATCACACTGTTAGAAATATTTCCTGAGGCACAAATGAAATCTGACACTCTAAGAGCAAGGTAAACAATCCTTCCATGGCACTGGGAAATGTTATTTGCCAGTGGCACAAGTGAGATGTACATAGTCAAAAGCAGGCTTCTCTGAATTGCACAACAGCATTCAAAGAAAATGCATTAGACATGTTTCTACACCCTGCGGGCAGATGTAAGGAAGCTCGATATGGGATTAACTGTAACCACTGTTGATATTGGCCTTTAAACATCAGTGTTATTAAAGGCACTACTCTAATAACGCATTGACTTGAAACATCTTCAGTAAATTCAACTTCAGTAACTTTTAACATATATCGCACCGCCATGTGAAAGCCATTTCCTCTCAAAGCTGTTTTGAACACGGTGACCGTATTCAATCATAGATAAATATCTGTCACACAACGCCTTCATCATCAACCTGACTTTATTGTCACATCGAACGTCTGTATCGAAAACATGTATAATGACATATCCTACACGTTAGTATCGTGTCCTCAACAAAACACGTAACCTATTAATTGAGAAATATACATGTCAGCTTGATCGGTTATAGGAAATGGCGCTTCAGGCAAGTTACCATACAATCTATTGAAACTGTGAAACCAAATCACAATAACAAGGGGCATTATATATCGGCCACATGTAAATATCATGCTATGTGTATCATGTGTAACAGATGTACGGACAGCAGGGGAATACTGACCGCCGACAGGTGATAGCCGAATCCTACATCCCAATCACTAAATGTTTCTCCCTCTGCACTGACCACGTCATCTCGACGTGAGAGAATCCAGGTGGAAGTACAGGGATACGCGTGTATATTAACCAGCTACTTTGTACACAACATCGGCACTTAGCGTTGACTGCCTACCAGTCATACTTTTAGTCTATGGAACTTGGCCTAAGTTTAGTTCCTGCGTCAATCCTACATTCAGTCGATGGATCCTGGTCTTAGTTTAGTTCCTGTGGCAATCATACTTTCAGTCTGTGGACCTTTGTCCTTGGTGTAAGTTTAGTTCCTGCGACAACCCTACTTTATGTCGATGGACCTTGGTCACAGAATTCAACATCAGAATGTCACATAATTAGTACCATCTAGACGGACGCCCTATCCGATCTGGATAACATGAGATAACGTATCAATGATTGTTCAAACATTTAACATTCGTTTGTATGATGGTCTTCGAGGGTAATCGTACAAAGTACAAGCAAGTCAACGTGTTATATTCAAGCCAGTAGGTGTATGTGTATTGTTACCAAACATACAATGACCGATTCTACGATCTGATGTATACAGGCACTCAAGTAATCCCGGGTAAAGTCTCCTCAGCAACAATTTATACACTCTATGAATTGCCAACCCTTCAAATCTTCTGACTTGGCATCAGGTTGTGTGTATGATGGCAGCTAATGTCACAATCCTGGTTAGAATCAAGCAAACATTGGGATCAGTTATGTTGTCCTGGTCAAAAGGACTGAGGAAAGTGTTAATGATCAAATCTATATTCATAAATGATAACTGTGAGACGGGGAATTCTGCCAAATCGTAAACTGGACTGCTACTTGGTCACCGACAAGACAGAGATTGTTGCCAAAATCTTAAATATCCCCCGCCACTTACACCTCAAACAGATACTGTGCAATCAATTATTTAATATTCCATTCCCCGAGTGAACGTCTTGTATTTCGAGATTTGTGTGACATTAAAACATAACACCTACAAGACAAGGTAGGTGTAAGGACTTCCATTCGGCTCTAAGGGCATGACTCCTCCATTCTGACTCCGCCATGTGGTACCAAGGTGGTCTTCAGGTGTGGAGGAATAGACTCCGCCATGTGGTACCAAGGTGGTCTTCAGGTGTGGAGGAATAGACTCCGCCATGTGGTACCAAGGTGGTCTTCAGGTGTGGAAGAATAGACTCTGGCAGGTGGTACCAAGGTGGACTTCAGGTGTGTAGGAATAGGCTCTGGCAGGTGGTATCAAGGTGGTCTTCAGGTTTCGAGGAATAGGCTCTGGCAGGTGGTACCAAGGTGGACTTCAGGTGTGGAGGAATAGACTCTGGCAGGTGGTATCCAGGTGGTCTTCAGGTGTGGAGGAATAGACTCTGGCAGGTGGTACCAAGGTGGACTTCAGGTGTGGAGGAATAGACTCTGGCGGGTGGTACCAATGTGGACTTCAGGTGTGGAGGAATAGACTCTGGCAGGTGGTATCAAGGTGGTCTTCAGGTGCTGAGGAATAGGCACTGGCAGGTGGTACCGAGGTGGACTTCAGGTGTGGAGGAATAGACTCTGGCAGGTGGCACCAAGGTGGTCTTCAGGTGTGGAGGAATAGGCTCTGGCAGGTGGTACCGAGGTGGACTTCAGGTGTGGAGGAATAGGCTCTGGCAGGTGGCATCAAGGTGGTCTTCAGGTGTGGAGGAATAGGCTCTGGCACGTGGTACCAAGGTGGTCTTCAGGTATGGAGGAATAGACTCTGGCAGACGGTACCGAGGTGGACTTCAGGTGTGGAGGAATAGGCTCTGGCAGGTGGTATCAAGGTGGTCTTCAGGTGAGGAGGAGTCTCCGTTTTTCCAGGACAGTTTTAATTAGAACCTAACTGATATTTCAGACACATAATGCTCATCCACAAAAATGGTCACATAGCGGCTCTGTGCTTTGATATATAACAAAAACAAAATTTCACCACTGTTCAACCTTATGACATTGCTCAGTTAGAAAGTGAGTGAGTGAGGTTGGTTTTACGCCGCTTTTAGCAATATTCCAGCAATGTCACGGAGGGGCTAAGTTGGAAAGGAATTGGTCATCTGAAACATTCTTTTCATCTCTGTGAGGTTGTAACAATCTCCATTTCAACATAAAAAATGGGAAAAATAAAACGATAAAAAATCTAACATGGTAGGCCCAAAATATTTTTTTTCAAAGGTGTTTCGACAAATTATTTGAAATGAATGTCATGGCTACCATTGATGTTAATCACATCTTTCGACAAAGTATGGCTAGATATAGTTGATGTGCTGGTCCTGTACAGCAGAATGGAAAGTGTACTAACATCAATCAAGAGGATAATAGATATGCTGGCGATGTGGTATTGACGTAGATTTGATTTGGGATACATTCTCAGCACGTTGTGTACATGTGCCTGTTAGTGGTAAGTGGAACAAGTGGAATAGCGAAGCATCGAACTTGCTTCAGAATAAGCAATTTCTTCAACTTTCTGAGTGATGCAACGATGATACAACCTTTCTGATTTCGCTAAGTTACATATAAATCAAATAGTATAGGCTTAACATAATAACAGTAATACTAAACAATCAGGAAATATAATTAAAGTAACGATTACGATAATATTCTTATTCTACATATATTCCTTACGTTCCTCTGATATATAAAAATCACTCTTGCTACATGTATCTTACACGTATATGTGATGTTCTTTCAAATAATAAGTTATTCTCAAATTGCATGTAACCTTAAAGGAATATGACCATAGTTGGTATGGACTGATGAGTGAGCGAGTGAGTATGGTTTTACGCAATATCACGGCGGGGGACACCAGAAATGGACTTCACACATTGTACCCATGTCGGGAATCGATCCCGGGTCTTCGGCGTGATGAGCGAACGCTTTAACCACTAGGCTACCCGACCGCTCTATGGACAGATGAGGGACAAGACATGCATTAAATGTCAGCACGCCTAAGCTTCACAGACACTATTTGACACTGTGATTATGCAGGCGGTGTATAATGTGTCTACATTCAACTTGCCATTTTAATCTGAGTTCAGATCACTCTTGTTAGACCCACATATACTCACAAATGAATGAACATGTCCACATAATGGATCTAATCACATATCAGTAAGACAGTCACATTACTTCAAGTCCATCATACATCAACTCCGTTCTTTACGTCTGGATACCGGCTCTGTAAATACATCACTATATATGTACCTCAGTATCCAGCACTGACGGATTATATATCATCGCTAATCAAGGTTCCCTGAGTAACGTCTGATCAGTTCAACGTGCAAGAACGAATTGGCTCTAGTTGTAGTTACCTGGTTTATTTTCAGATTATTTCCCTAAGAAAACTACCACAAAAATATCAACATGGCGAGTGATAAAATCAGCGGTTCTTTCTTATTAACTTACATAAAGACACAACAAATGTGGACACATGTCTTCTATCTGTTCATTATAAATGCGATGTGTAAGTGTTCATTGTAACTGTGTTGAATATGTGTTCATTATAAAAGTGATGTGTAAGTGTTCATTATAACTGTGGTGAAAATGTGTTCATAATAACTGTGATGTGTAAGTGTTCACTATAAATGTGGTGAACATGTGTTCATTATAAATATGATGTGTAAGTGTTCATTATAACTGTGGTGAATATGTGTTCATTATAAATGTTATGTGTAAGTATTCACTATAACTGTGGTGAATATGTGTTGATATAAAAGTGACGTGTAAGTGGTTCTTATAACTGTGGTGAATATGTGTTCATTATAAATGTGACGTGTAAGAATTCATTATAAAAGTGATGTGTAAGTGTTTACTTTTACTTTGGTGAATATGTGTTCATTATGAAGTGATGTCTAAGGGTTCACTACAACTGTGATGAATATGTGTTCATTATAAAAGTTACGTGTAAGTGTTCATTATAACTGTGGTGAATATATTTCATTATAAAAGTGATGTGTAAGTGTTCATTATAACTGTGGTGAATATGTGTTTATTATAAATGTGACGTGTAAGTGTTCATTATAAAAGTTACGTGTAAGTGTTCACTATAACTGTGTTGAATATGTGTTTATTATAAATGTGACGAGTAAGTGTTAATTATAAAAGTGATGTGTAAGTGTTCACTATAACTGTGGTGAATATGTGTTCATTATAAAAGTGACCTGAGAGTGTTCACTATAACTGTGGTGAATATGTGTTCATTTTAAAAGTGACCTGAGAGTGTTCACTATAACTGTGGTGGATATGTGTTCATTATAAAAGTGACGTGAGAGTGTTCACTATAACTGTGGTGAATATGTGTTCATTATAAAAGTGACGTGTAAGTGTTAACTATAACTGTGACGAATATGTGTTCATTATAAAAGTGACGTTTACGTGTTCACTTTAACTGTTGTGAATATGTGTTCATTATAAAAGTGATGTGTAAGTGTTCATTATAACTGTGGTGAATATGTGTTCATTATTAATGTGATGTGTAAGTTTTCATTATAATTGTGGTCAATATGTGTTCATTATAACTGTGATGTGTAAGTGTTCATTGTAACTGTGATGTGGAAGTGTTCATTATAACTGTGATGTGTAAGTTTTCACTATAACTGTACTGAATATGTATTCCTTATAACTGTGATGTGTAAGTGTTTACTATAACTGTGGTGAATATGTGTTCAATATTAAAGTGATGTGTAAGTGTTCACTATAACTGTGAGGAATATTTGTTCACTATAACTGTCGTGAATATGTGTTCATTATAAATGTGGTGAATATGTGTTTATTATTAAACTGATGTGTAAGTGTTTACTATAACTGTAGTGAACATGTGTTCATTATTAAAGGGATGTGTAAGTGTTTACATTAACTGTGAGGAATATGTGTTCATTATAACTGTGATGTGTAAGTGTTCATTATCAACGTGACGTCTAAGTGTTGGTATGTGTATATAACATCTCAGTAGGCATATATAAAATGTTGGAATGTGTATATTACATGTTTGGTATGTTTATATAACATGTCGGCATGTGCACATAACATATCTGCAAGTGTATATAACATGTTGATGTGTGTATATAATATGTTGGTGTGTGTATATAACATGTTTGGCATGTGTATATAAAATGTTAGGTTTGTGTGTATAAAATGTCTGGTATGTATATAACATGTCAGCTTGTGTATATAACATATTGGTGTGTGTATATCATATGTTGGTGTGTGCATATAGCATGTTTGGAATGTGTATATAAAATGTTGGGTATATTTATGTAAAATGCTAGGTATGTGCATAGAAAATGTTTGGCATGTGTATATAAAATGTTAGGTGTGTGTATATAAAAAGCTAGGGATGTGTATATAAAATGCTAAGGATGTGTATATAATATGTTTGTCTGTGTATATAACATGTTGGTGTGTGTATATAACATGTTGATGTGTGTATATAATATGTTGGTGTGTGTATATAACATGTTTGGAATGTGTATATAAAATGTTAGGTATGTGTATGTAAAATGCTAGGTATGTGTATAGAAAATGTTGGGTATATTTATGTAAAATGCTAGGTATGTGTATAGAAAATGTTTGGCATGTGTATATAAAATGTTAGGTGTGTGTATATAAAATGCTAGGGATGTGTATATAAAATGCTAAGGATGTGTATATAATATGTTTGTCTGTGTATATAGCATATTGTAATGTGTATAAAACATGTTGGTGTTTGTATATAACATGTTTGGCATGTGTGTATAAAATGCTAGGGATGTGTATAAATAATGATGGGTATGTGTATAAAAAATAATAGGTATGTGTATATAAAATGTCATGTATGTGTATAAAACATGTTTTGTATGCGCTCATAAGCTGTTTGGTATGTGTATAAAAGGGATGACAAACTATGTTATATTAAAGTATAAAAAAGTATCACACTGTTAGAAATATTTCCTGAGGCACAAATGAAATCTGACACTCTAAGAGCAAGGTAAACAATCCTTCCATGGCACTGGGAAATGTTATTTGCCAGTGGCACAAGTGAGATGTACATAGTCAAAAGCAGGCTTCTCTGAATTGCACAACAGCATTCAAAGAAAATGCATTAGACATGTTTCTACACCCTGCGGGCAGATGTAAGGAAGCTCGATATGGGATTAACTGTAACCATTGTTGATATTGGCCTTTAAACATCAGTGTTATTAAAGGCACTACTCTAATAACGCATTGACTTGAAACATCTTCAGTAAATTCAACTTCAGTAACTTTTAACATATATCGCACCGCCATGTGAAAGCCATTTCCTCTCAAAGCTGTTTTTAACACGGTGACCGTATTCAATCATAGATAAATATCTGTCACACAACGCCTTCATCATCAACCTGACTTTATTGTCACATCGAACGTCTGTATCGAAAACATGTATAATGACATATCCTACACGTTAGTATCGTGTCCTCAACAAAACACGTAACCTATTAATTGAGATATATACATGTCAGCTTGATCGGTTATAGGAAATGGCGCTTCAGGCAAGTTACCATACAATCTATTGAAACTGTGAAACCAAATCACAATAACAAGGGGCATTATATATCGGCCACATGTAAATATCATGCTATGTGTATCATGTGTAACAGATGTACGGACAGCAGGGGAATACTGACCGCCGACAGGTGATGGCCGAATCCTACATCCCAATCACTAAATGTTTCTCCCTCTGCACTGACCACGTCATCTCGACGTGTGAGAATCCAGGTGGAAGTACAGGGATACGCGTGTATATTAACCAGCTACTTTGTACACAACATCGGCACTTAGCGTTGACTGCCTACCAGTCATACTTTTAGTCTATGGAACTTGGCCTAAGTTTAGTTCCTGCGTCAATCCTACATTCAGTCGATGGATCCTGGTCTTAGTTTAGTTCCTGTGGCAATCATACTTTCAGTCTGTGGACCTTTGTCCTTGGTGTAAGGTTAGTTCCTGCGACAACCCTACTTTATGTCGATGGACCTTGGTCACAGAATTCAACATCAGAATGTCACATAATTAGTACCATCTAGACGGACGCCCTATCCGATCTGGATAACATGAGATAACGTATCAATGATTGTTCAAATATTTAACATTCGTTTGTATGATGGTCTTCGAGGGTAATCGTACAAAGTACAAGCAAGTCAACGTGTTATATTCAAGCCAGTAGGTGTGTGTGTATTGTTACCAAACATACAATGACCGATTCTACGATCTGATGTATACAGGCACTCAAGTAATCCCGGGTAAAGTCTCCTCAGCAACAATTTATACACTATATGAATTGCCAACCCTTCAAATCTTCTGACTTGGCATCAGGTTGTGTGTATGATGGCAGCTAATGTCACAATCCTGGTTAGAATCAAGCAAACATTGGGATCAGTTATGTTGTCCTGGTCAAAAGGACTGAGGAAAGTGTTAATGATCAAATCTATATTCATAAATGATAACTGTGAGACGGGGAATTCTGCCAAATCGTAAACTGGACTGCTACTTGGTCACCGACAAGACAGAGATTGTTGCCAAATCTTAAATATCCCCCGCCACTTACACCTCAAACAGATACTGTGCAATCAATTATTTAATATTCCATTCCCCGAGTGAACGTCTTGTATTTCGAGATTTGTGTGACATTAAAACATAACACCTACAAGACAAGGTAGGTGTAAGGACTTCCATTCGGCTCTAAGGGCATGACTCCTCCATTCTGACTCCGCCATGTGGTACCAAGGTGGTCTTCAGGTGTGGAGGAATAGACTCCGCCATGTGGTACCAAGGTGGTCTTCAGGTGTAGAGGAATAGACTCCGCCATGTGGTACCAAGGTGGTCTTCAGGTGTGGAGGAATAGACTCTGGCAGGTGGTACCAAGGTGGACTTCAGGTGTGTAGGAATAGGCTCTGGCAGGTGGTATCAAGGTGGTCTTCAGGTTTCGAGGAATAGGCTCTGGCAGGTGGTACCAAGGTGGACTTCAGGTGTGGAGGAATAGACTCTGGCAGGTGGTATCAAGGTGGTCTTCAGGTGTGGAGGAATAGACTCTGGCAGGTGGTACCAAGGTGGACTTCAGGTGTGGAGGAATAGACTCTGGCAGGTGGTACCAAGGTGGACTTCAGGTGTGGAGGAATAGACTCTGGCAGGTGGTATCAAGGTGGTCTTCAGGTGCTGAGGAATAGGCACTGGCAGGTGGTACCGAGGTGGACTTCAGGTGTGGAGGAATAGACTCTGGCAGGTGGCACCAAGGTGGTCTTCAGGTGTGGAGGAATAGGCTCTGGCAGGTGGTACCGAGGTGGACTTCAGGTGTGGAGGAATAGGCTCTGGCAGGTGGCATCAAGGTGGTCTTCAGGTGTGGAGGAATAGGCTCTGGCACGTGGTACCAAGGTGGTCTTCAGGTATGGAGGAATAGGCTCTGGCAGGTGGTACCGAGGTGGACTTCAGGTGTGGAGGAATAGGCTCTGGCAGGTGGCATCAAGGTGGTCTTCAGGTGTGGAGGAATAGGCTCTGGCACGTGGTACCAAGGTGGTCTTCAGGTATGGAGGAATAGACTCTGGCAGGTGGTACCAAGGTGGACTTCAGGTGTGTAGGAATAGGCTCTGGCAGGTGGTATCAAGGTGGTCTTCAGGTTTCGAGGAATAGGCTCTGGCAGGTGGTACCAAGGTGGACTTCAGGTGTGGAGGAATAGACTCTGGCAGGTGGTATCAAGGTGGTCTTCAGGTGTGGAGGAATAGACTCTGGCAGGTGGTACCAAGGTGGACTTCAGGTGTGGAGGAATAGACTCTGGCAGGTGGTACCAAGGTGGACTTCAGGTGTGGAGGAATAGACTCTGGCAGGTGGTATCAAGGTGGTCTTCAGGTGCTGAGGAATAGGCACTGGCAGGTGGTACCGAGGTGGACTTCAGGTGTGGAGGAATAGACTCTGGCAGGTGGCACCAAGGTGGTCTTCAGGTGTGGAGGAATAGGCTCTGGCAGGTGGTACCGAGGTGGACTTCAGGTGTGGAGGAATAGGCTCTGGCAGGTGGCATCAAGGTGGTCTTCAGGTGTGGAGGAATAGGCTCTGGCACGTGGTACCAAGGTGGTCTTCAGGTATGGAGGAATAGACTCTGGCAGACGGTACCGAGGTGGACTTCAGGTGTGGAGGAATAGGCTCTGGCAGGTGGTATCAAGGTGGTCTTCAGGTGAGGAGGAGTCTCCGTTTTTCCAGGACAGTTTTAATTAGAACCTAACTGATATTTCAGACACATAATGCTCATCCACAAAAATGGTCACATAGCGGCTCTGTGCTTTGATATATAACAAAAACAAAATTTCACCACTGTTCAACCTTATGACATTGCTCAGTTAGAAAGTGAGTGAGTGAGGTTGGTTTTACGCCGTTTTTAGCAATATTCCAGCAATATCACGGAGGGGCTCAGTTGGAAAGGAATTGGTCATCTGAAACATTCTTTTCATCTCTGTGAGGTTGTAACAATCTCCATTTCAACATAAAAAATGGGAAAAATAAAACGATAAAAAATCTAACATGGTAGGCCCAAAATATTTTTTTTCAAAGGTGTTTCGACAAATTATTTGAAATGAATGTCATGGCTACCATTGATGTTAATCACATCTTTCGACAAAGTATGGCTAGATATAGTTGATGTGCTGGTCCTGTACAGCAGAATGGAAAGTGTACTAACATCAATCAAGAGGATAATAGATATGCTGGCGATGTGGTATTGACGTAGATTTGATTTGGGATACATTCTCAGCACGTTGTGTACATGTGCCTGTTAGTGGTAAGTGGAACAAGTGGAATAGCGAAGCATCGAACTTGCTTTAGAATAAGCAATTTCTTCAACTTTCTGAGTGATGCAACGATGATACAACCTTTCTGATTTCGCTAAGTTACATATAAATCAAATAGTATAGGCTTAACATAATAACAGTAATACTAAACAATCAGGAAATATAATTAAAGTAACGATTACGATAATATTCTTATTCTACATATATTCCTTACGTTCCTCTGATATATAAAAATCACTCTTGCTACATGTATCTTACACGTATATGTGATGTTCTTTCAAATAATAAGTTATTCTCAAATTGCATGTAACCTTAAAGGAATATGACCATAGTTGGTATGGACTGATGAGTGAGTGAGTGAGTATGGTTTTACGCAATATCACGGCGGGGGACACCAGAAATGGACTTCACACATTGTACCCATGTCGGGAATCGAACCCGGGTCTTCGGCGTGATGAGCGAACGCTTTAACTACTAGGCTACCCGACCGCTCTATGGACAGATGAGGGACAAGTCATGCATTACATGTCAGCACGCCTAAGCTTCACAGACACTATTTGACACTGTGATTATGCAGGCGGTGTATAATGTGTCTACATTCAACTTGCCATTTTAATCTGAGTTCAGATCACTCTTGTTAGACCCACATATACTCACAAATGAATGAACATGTCCACATAATGGATCTAATCACATATCAGTAAGACAGTCACATTACTTCAAGTCCATCATACATCAACTCCGTTCTTTACGTCTGGATACCGGCTCTGTAAATACATCACTATATATGTACCTCAGTATCCAGCACTGACGGATTATATATCATCGCTAATCAAGGTTCCCTGAGTAACGTCTGATCAGTTCAACGTGCAAGAACGAATTGGCTCTAGTTGTAGTTACCTGGTTTATTTTCAGATTATTTCCCTAAGAAAACTACCACAAAAATATCAACATGGCGAGTGATAAAATCAGCGGTTCTTTCTTATTAACTTACATAAAGACACAACAAATGTGGACACATGTCTTCTATCTGTTTACCTTTCGGGTGATACAGTTCCACAAAATTTGTTTATAAGTAGTATTGCTATAATATATAGTTCTTTTTTGAAGAGCTTCACATCTTAAAAGATGCTCATCTGCTACTGAAAGTGAATCACAGGGTTGACATCGTCTTTCTTCTCTTGGTATATTCTGCCATTGGTCAGTCTCAACGGTCGTTATAATTAAATTTTGATGTACGAAATTACCTTAACAAGGAACACGGTATACATTAGGGGC